>NC_138202.1:20792333-21284833 GCF_964194415.1 Vipera berus
TTTTACACCTTGAAAATTCTAGTTTTCAAGTTATTTTCATAATTGATAGCTGCTTCATACTAGGTAGCACTGGAGTTTACAGCATTAACTATAGAGGATACTAATTTTCTGTTTTTTCCCTTTCAGTACAATTACTCAAATGCATGGAATTATGGACAATATTATCAGTCATCTTCAACCTGAGTAGAACAATTTAACGACAAATGGAATTTCACAATGTTTTCTTAAGGCTTTTCTTTTGAAAAAGAGAAAGAAATAGGAATGTAAACAAACTGTCACGTGATTCTTGTCTTTTTGCATGTATAATGAGTTGATTTTCACATTTTTCTTGTGACAAACTCATATTGGTATCTTGCTGTATTCAAGTCTAGCAATTAACTTTCTCAATAGTAAAAATTATCAAACGATTATATGAAGTAGTGTTGATGATTCATTGGGAAAGTTAATTAGCAAAAATTAACATGTATTAATACCAAAATCTGCCCCAGCAATCTCGGACACTACCCAAGCCAAAAGATAATACTTTCCTTCTCTTCTGCAGTAAACTGTGCTTGAATATTTTCAAAGTCCCACATCCCTTTTCCTGCATCTGTTTGGTTTTACCAGTTTACAATTGCAGCACCCAAGGTTGCAAGCTTTTAGGAAAATGTTAACAGATGAGGATGCATAATGTATAAGGTTTCTCTTCGAGTGACTAAAATGAAGTGTGTTACTAGAACCATACTGTCTTAGGATGGATTTTGTATTGGAATTTTCACGTGTAAGTTTAGTTTTTTTGTTTAAAATGCCTTTTTGTAATAAAATCAAATTGTGTAATTTTTCTGAACAATAGCTTTTCCTTAGGGGGCTGTTTGTCAAATTTATTTTGGAAATGGTTTCTTTCTGATGGTTTCACCTGTACTGCTATTCAGCTCCAAGTTTCCCTTATGCATTGATTTTGAAACTCTGCATGTAGGCCAGCTGTATTACTATGTGTTGCAAAAGCCAAGGTGCATATTTGATCCAAAAATTCTCAACGGTACTCTTTTCTTATATTAATCTGCTTTCAAAGTAAGAACATCCTCCTTGAAATACAACATTGTGTACATCTGACTGGATATGCTCCAGCTGAAAAACCACCCTATGCCCTGCTATTCTGATATGTATGCCTGCAAGATTAAGATAACTGATTTAAACATATGATCTTCCATTCTTTCAGAATCAAGAATTAAAATAGATTAGCAAAATGTGGTAATTTGGGCTGAAAGGGATGGAAATTATAACCCAGCAAATCAGGAACCCTGATCTTGTCTTTCCATAGACAGTACAAAGTGCTTAATAATAATTTTCTGCAAGTCCTTGCTACAAAACATCAGTCAAAGCCACACATAAACTTGTTTTTAGTAATACAGACATTGTACTATAATTGCAGTAAGAGCCTTTTGACTCCTCCATCTATCAGATAAAAGGCCACATTTGCATTTCCCTGAAATCAGAAGTACTGTGCGTTCACAATTATTCACGACTGAAGAGACAATACATCATTCAATATCTACCAATTCAATTTCAAAGAAAAGTTTTGCATTGGGCGGAATCCTGAAATAGAAGTTAAGGAAATTCTTATGCAATAGATAGTTTTGCAAATGTATCTACTTAAAGGGTGTATTTTTTTCCTAAGTTGCATGACTTTTCATGTGTTATTCTTGTTCAGCCTATAACTCAGATAGCTTTGGCAACAGTACAGGTAGTCCTTAGAACAGTTCATTTAGTGAGTGTTCAGTTACAAAAGCACTAAAGTGATTTATGATCAGTTTTCACACTTCCAGCCATTGTAGCATTCCCCATGGTCATGTGATCAAAATTTAGACCCTTGGCAATTGACTCATATTTATGGTTGCAGTGTCCTGAGGTCCTGTGATCCCCTTTTCGAACCTCTGACAAGCAAAGTCAATGGGGAAGCCAAATTCACTTAAAAGCAGTCTGACTAACAGCTACAGTGATTCACTTAAAACTGGCAATAAAAGTTGTAAAATGGGACAAACTCACTTAACAAATGTTTCACTTAGCAACAGAAATTTTGGGCACAATTGTCACCTGTAATGAATGTTCGTAAATGAAAAATACCTAGACATTGTGGAAGCAATGCTCTTAAGAGAATGTAAGCATAAATCAAAAATATGAAATGCTCTACCCACCCAGCAATGTCCATTTTTCCCTTTCTACCTGTTAATCTTTAGATGCTTCAATTTAAGGAGTCACCCTCCCTCCCCAATGATATAATTACTAAAGGTAAATGTAATGGTTCCCCCGCACATGCGTGCTAGTCGTTTCCAACTCTAGGGGCCGGTGCTTATCTCCGTTTCAAAGCCGAAGAGCCAGCGCTTGTCCGAGGACCTGTTGGAAAAAAAACTGTTGGAAAAAACGTTTTCTTAATCGCTATTGTTGTATAGGAAAAAAAATTTTTTTGCAGTCTCCGTAATAATAAATGTAAGCAGGATACTTGGCATCAGGCTGTCCTTTCTTCCCATAAGCCCATTCTGGCTCAATTTCCAAATTAGCCTTTTCCCCTTTGCTCATTGTCAGTAAGGCTTCATCCCACTGAAAAATTAGAAAAGAAATGTATTCCAGTTAGTCTTAATAAGGTAAAGGTTCCCCCGCACATGCATGCTAGTCGTTTCCAACTCTAGGGGCCGGTGCTCATCTCCGTTTCAAAGCTGAAGAGCCAGCGCTTGTCCGAGGACCTCTCCGTGGTCATGTGGCCAGCATGACTAGACGCCAAAGGCGCACGGAACGCTGTTACCTTCCCACCGTAGTGGTCCCTATTTTTCTACTTGCATTTTTACGTCCTTTCGAACTGCTAGGTTGGCAGAAGCTGGGACGAGTAACAGGTGCTCACTCTGTTACGTGGCACTCAGGATTCGACCCGCCAAACTGCCGACCTTCTGATCGACAAGCTCAGCGTCTTAACCCACTGAGCCACCGCGTCCCTTTAGTCTTAATAGTGTCATATAAAATATATATTTCTTTTTCATTCTCACTGCTGCTGAAGACTTTTTGTTAAGATTTCCACACAACGTATGCTAGGTATTATTTAGAAATGGCCCAAGATACTTTGATCAGCCCTACAAAATTCATCTGAAAATTAAACAGATTGGATTCAATTGGACCCAGAGACTGGAATATCACAGAAGGTCATAAATACAGATTTGCAAACGTGAAGATTGCAGTCTTCTGCCTTGGTGGCGAGGCAGAACTAGTAAACAATCTTCCTATCACCCAAAACTAGAGCTAAGGAAAGTATCAGAAGTGACAGCTACAAACATACATGACACACATCTTGCATGTGATATATGAACGATACATAGCCCTCTCCCCAAACCTGTCATTACGACAGTTGGACACTGGTCCAAGATTTCTGTATGCAGGAAATGTGGGCAGACTTCCAATGTGTTCTCTCACTCCTGGCAGGATAGAAGAATCTAAAGGCCTCATGGGATCACATATACCAATGCCTCCTCTTATTGAAAGAAACAGACAGATGACTGAACAGTTGCAGGGCCAAAACTATTTTCTGATAATGAAAGGGTATGAGAACCTGATACGCTCAGCCACCCACATTAGCACACTTACACCTCGAATCACTTTTCCAACACCAACTTTGAAGCTCAGTGGTTTCGATGCCTTTTTTTTCTTTGAACCTGAAAGATAAGATTTGGTTGCAAAGTATTAGATTAACAGGGAATTCTTAACCAAATTCAAATCTTAAGAGTATCTGGATCTTTCTTCTTTCTTTGTGGGTACGAAATACACTTTAGGGAAGATCTGACTTGATTCACAAGAATTCTAGTAGTCTGGTGTAGACTGTTAAGGCACCAGGCTCAAAATCAGGAAACTTGAGTTCTAGTACTGCATTAAGCCTGAAAGCCAGCTGAGTGATTTTAGAACAGTCGTCCTCTCTCAGCCCAATTCCTCCCCTTACAGGACTGCTGTTGTGGGGAAAATAGGAGGAAGAGGGAATATCAGGTAGGTTTGCCACCTTGAATTACATTTATAAAAATTAAAGTGGAATAAAAATATTTTTTAAAAGTTTTTCCGTCTTCTTTCCAAGATGGCTTGAACAAATGCAAAATGTAGAGCGTTTACACCAGTCTTTCTCAGCTCCAATTTATTGTTTGAGAGACACTGCAGCTCCATCACCCTGCCTTCAATGAGGACCACTTGAATCTTTAAAAGCTTTGCCAGCTTTTTTAAAAAGAGCTACCTAAGCACTTACTTGACTGAATATTAGTGTCAAAAACTGTTCCATCTTGCAGCTTGCCTGTATACCAGCAATGAACAATATCCCCCTTTTTTGGAAAGTTGATTTTATCCCCCTTTTTCAGAATTGACTTGGTATATTTTGGGGAAGCCTGCAATGAAAGTGGAAAGAAACAAAAACAGTGAACTTCATTATTTTAAAGATAGAGATTTGTTCAAAGTTCAGTATAGTGTATTTTTAGAAGGATATAAACCATCCATTTTCCTTTTCATACACACTCGGAGAAGTATACACTTTACAAAATTTTACAGGAATTCTATCTCCCCTTCTATGGGAGGGGATATTTAATTGTAACAAAATCTTTTTAGCATCTGGAAAAACTGCTAATTAATAATTAAGATTAATATCACTATTGAACTGAAAATTCTTTGCAAGTAGCTTTGTAGCTGGTCCCAAAGAGAGTAAAACTATGAACTATATCATTTTGTGCGCATATCCAGAAATGTTATTTTCTACAACTTTATTCATAAAAATATATACGGAGGTTTGTGACATATAATACTAAGCTGGATCATATAAATTTTATTTTAACTTGATTTGACCATTTTGTTACATAAATGGAAAATGCAACTGATTTCAGAAGACAGAACTCCCAAAAGATCAAATGAGCAAAATAGAAGTCACAACCAGCTCAGACACGATCACAGAACATAAACAGCTATAAGCAGTTATACAGTATTGACCTATTTTGCAGAATATTTTTTTATAATTATAGTATTTTCAATAGACAAAAGAACTTGGTTCTTACATATCCTAGCTATGCTAGGTGTATTGTTTTTCTTTTTACGTCCTTTCTCATTTGTATGTTATTTTTTTATTTACTCACATAGCAGAAATTGAAAAACATAATTGAGGTACTTCCCAACTTACCTCATCAACAACTTCTTCAGATTTTGTCATTTTGGTTTGGCTTTCATCAATCTTGATATTTTTTACCTGTTCTGCTACTTGTTCAGTGCTCTCTGTGTCCTTAAAGCTCTGAAAAATAATATACATTTTAGTGATCTCCCTAAGGAAGTTATTAGTAATACTATTAAGAATATTTATTAATCAAATTTTATAGTTGCCCATTTCACAGAACAGATTTCTGGGTAGTGTACAAACAAAGTATATAAAATCCAGGTTAAAAAGTAAATATTATAAAAACAAATATACAACTCTAGACAAAGGGGGTTAAGAATGGGCACCTAGCAAAGGAGCTATTTGAGCATATCTGTTCACAACAGTGTGAAGTCACAGCTGCCAGTTCTTTAGCTGGTATTGTCCTTTGTAAACCTAATATTTTTATCAAGAATCTAGGATGTTGTAATGCATCATTATAGTATATGTGTGTAGCCAAGCAGTGTGGCCATTTGCAATTGACAGATGAATTTTTTGTCAATGCGTAACTTTTCTAAGTGCCACCCAAGATTATTTTTTTTAAATGGCTATAACCACTTGGACCACCACCATAGCTATTTGCCGGAATCTTTCAATTTCAGTTTTCAGAACTTGATACTTTGTGATCTTTGCCAATTCTTTTTTATTCCAACAATCCGCAACCTTTCTGGCTCTGCAAACTGCTGGTGGCAGTGGAGGAGGGGAAAGAGAGGATGGTTTCATGCACAAGTACATCACTCGCTCAAATGCAGCTTTACACGCTTGCTCACCCGCTACTTGTGCTGCCCAGTTCCCAATGGGCCGTGGCCTGGTACTGGACCATGGCCAGAGTTGGGGACCCCTGTTCTATTCTACTATCCTCTGGTATATTATTATAATATTGAATAATATGCATGTAATCATACTCATTATATTTGAATGTTCAAGCCATTGCATTTACATTTTCTTGGTGCAATCTTAAAATCTTCCTCTAAAATGTCATGATAGACTTACCATATAAAATGTATCAGTACTATATAGTAGTAGATCCAAGATAAAACAATGAAATTTAATTAAAATAACATTCTGGAGAAAACATTCATGTAACACAAGTTTTAAAAGCTAGTTAGACCATATTTATATACTCATCCTAGTGTGACTGGAAACAGTACATATAGGTATTTAAACAAGAATTACTTTAAAAAAATATTTTTATTACAAGTTTTTATTTAATATAAAATAGAAATAAAGAAAAGGGGAAAGAAAAGAGTGGATAAAGTGAAGAGAAAGAAAAGAAAAAAGTGACTTCCAACTTCTTTCAGTGCAGTAAGATACATAATACAGTTATAATATCAACTTTTTACTTATCGAAAATATTAAATACTAGTCATTTCTATAACCATGATCTACTTAATAATCAAAACCCAAATCAGTTTGCATTTTTTTTCTTTCAAGCAGAAAGTTCAACAACAATCAAAGAATAAAGACAATAATTTCTTCAGCACAGAAGTCCATGGTTCTTTTAAGTAGAGATGCACAGTACCTTTTGTAGAAAAAACATTTGATCTATCTATCCACTGAGCTTTTTATCCATTTTCAGTTTACAAAAAAAGCACTGCTAAAGTAAGGCAAGCATTAAAACCTACCTTTGTTTCAAAGAGTTGGTTGTATGCTGTTATTAACTGATCCTTACTAGCTGTTTTAGCCACATTTTTTATCTGACCAAGCAACTTGTGCTCTGCAAGAAACTACAAACAAAACTTACGATTAGTTCAGCTACCTGTAAGTTTTCCTATATTGCAAAGTGAGCTGGAATAGTATATACACTTTACAATATGGAAATTTGAAGTATATGTCAAGTTTCTAGTAGCATCAAATAAATCCAATTATTGCTCTTGAAATCCAAAAACTTGTGATTTCTATACCAAGAACTCCATTCAGGATGGTCACAGCAAACTACAGAACAGAACCCAATCCACAGAAAAAGAATAAAGCGCACTGTGAAAAGAATACTAAACTCTCTTCCTCTGGATTTTTCATATCGGCCAATTTCATGAAAGATAAAAATACATTCATCTGCAATGTAAGTAAGCTATGTACATCAGCTTTAAATACATTTAAAAACAAATCAGTTTCACAAAATTTCCCCCAAAATGCCTATGGTTTAATATCCATAAATTTAGTTCAGCTAAAACTAAAAATAGAAGGTACTATATAACTGAAGGAAGCTTTCAGTTATACAGCACCCCTTTCTCCTTTGCACTTTAAACTGAAAGCTTCTTGGATTCTTCTAAACTATTTCAATTTGGAAAAAAAAAATGGGATTTTTTTTAATCCCCTAGCAATGCCTTGCATATTACCATAGATAACAGATGAATGGCTACCGGAAGCCCTCTCCAAGACCTAGTCTTGTTTTTGATGCATCATCCAATGGGCAGCTGGTTTTTTGCATTTCAAAAAATTAAGACTATTGCCTGTAACAGCAGGTGATTTTAATGTTTTGCTATGCTCTGAAATTCAAGGCAAAGCATGCCAATGGCATCCAATGATCACTCAACAAATAATAATAACAACAACAAAATCAATGTATTAAAAACCTGCTAGAATTAATTAGCGCATGACCAATCTGTGGTTATAAACTACTCCATCCTGGCCCGTCAGTAATGGAATCAACCAGCAATCCCTATCCCCTCCTGCCCCCCCCCCACCAGGCGTGGGAAGGCTGGCATGTAGGAATGCCGCAGTCACGTGAAATGAAAAAGGGGAAGAAAGACAACTCGATCCCACTGAAGGCTCTCATCACATCTGAAGAGATCTACATGGTTTGCTTCGAAGAGCGGGGCAGGGTTAAGAAAGAGGGAGCCCTGACCAAGGGAAAATGGGCAACGAGAGCAAAAAAAAAGAAAAAAGCGGGAAGGGGAGAGGGGACTTCGCAACTTTGCACCCATCGTCTGGCCAAATTAGCCCGCATGGGCATATGAATGGAGCCTGCCCACCCGTCAGATCGCGCCTCGGACCCCGCACCCTGTGTGCCGCTTGCTCCTGCAGAAAGTGGACAATCTCCCGCTTGGGCAGCGCCTCGTTCCGCAGCTCCTCCAGGCTCCAAGGGCGCGCGCGGTCCGCCATTACATCGCCTCAGGCGGGCACCTACTAGGAGAAAGTCCGGGAACGCTTCAGCGGCCCCTCACTAGCCCACAGCACGAAATACAATTCCAGCACGCTTGGCGCGCCCCGCCACTCCGATCGCCTCTTCCTGTTAAGCATGCTGGGTAACGTAGTTCTACCCGAGAAAGCAGAAGCTCCTGTTACGTAAATGGGTGGACGCAAACGCCAGACGAGCGGAGCAATTCCTGTTGCATGCTGGGTATTGTAGTCTGCCCTCAAGAGTTGGTTGTTCCCTTGAAAATCCTACTTCACACACACACACACACACACACACACACACACACACACATATATATATATATATATATATATATATATATATATATATATATATATATATATATATATATATATATATATATATATATATATATATATATATATATATATATATATATATATATATATAAAGCCAAACGCTCGCGCGTGAATATTTCTAGCAGTTCTTGCAGAAACTTTTGGAAGTGACTCGTTGAAACAGACTGCGCCTCAGTTGCGCGTGTCCCGGCGCTCCAACAATAAATGGGGAAAAACAGTCCTCGGTCGGAACCTCCCTTTCTCTGATAGCGAATAAAAAAAGTGCAAGAGTAGAGCACGTGATTGATCCGCCTTCTTGGGCTCGACCAATCATGGGCCTCCTCGAAGCTGGCGGGGTTTTCGGTGGCCGCCAAGATGGCGTCGTTACTTATTGAGAGAAGTTGCGGGAGGGCGGCGGAGGCGCTGCTGAAATGAAAGGCAGAAGCCGGCAGGCCACGCTCTTCCAAGCATGGGGAGCGCAGCTGACTCCTTCGCCGGCGGTGGAAGAAGAGGAGGAAGAAGAGGCGGTGCTGTTGGCTGCAGCCATAGAGGTCGAGGCAGCGGATTCGCCGGGCGCTCTTGGTGCCCGGGGATTCATCGGAGGCGCGCCGGGCGCTCTGTGGATGTTCCCGTCCAGCGAGTGCGTGGAGGAGCGCGCCTACCAGGTTCGAGCGTCGTGGGAAGCGCTCCTGGCCAACACGCTGCTCTGCCTGCCGACAGGGCTTGGGAAAACACTGGTAGCCGCCGTGGTCATGTACAATTTCTACCGGTGGTTCCCGGGCGGCAAGATCCTCTTCCTGGCCCCGACCAAGCCGTTAGTAGCTCAGCAACGGGAGGCTTGCGCCCGCCTCCTCGGCATCCCCGCTGCGCATATGGCCGAGATGACGGGTGGGTGTTTGATTACGCTCTGCATGTGGCTCAGGATCGCGCTTGTTTTCGCCCGGGCCACCAGTTCTCGTAGCCGACTTAGTGTCTTTGGCTGCTCCGTGGAAAGCTAAGTGGGATGTGATCACTAGTGGGGTGGGAGCAGAGCTGTAGGACAGATTATGAAGTTGAAAAGAAGTTCCAGAATAAGGCACCTCTTTTATCAGCGGAAACGGACCAGTAGTGAAACAAGACCGAAAGGATTATTTTTTGTCCTTTTTAATGTGTCAGTTGCGGTTGGATCGATATCACCAGCGCTTAGAAGCAGCCCAATTCCTGTGACTGGCATCCCATATATATTAAGCTATGACTGGGTTATTGATTTCATTGCAGTGGTTGTCTTGTACCTTATTCAGCAGTCCTGTTTTTTTAAAAAATAAACGCTGAAGGGTGCTGTGTGTATTTCTCTACACTGAATAAATTGAGTAACAGTTGTGACTTTGAGGAGCAGCACAAGGTAAATCCTTGTTCATTTATTTTTAAATGTTAGATACTTATTTGCAAAATCCAGTCTTCTTTACAATGTTGCATAATTTTGGGAAAAAGCTTGTGATACTTGTTATTACAGGTATTTCTCAGTTTTTTCTTATGGATTCTTTGCATTTCTGCTTATGTGCTAATTTTTAACTGTTTGCATCCAAAACACTTAAATGTGATTAATTCTAGCCATTAAATTCTTCCATAGTGGGAATTCTTAAATTGTTGAGTATATTTTTTACAAGATGAATGCGTATATATAGTATATGTGAATATGTAGGCAAGCACAGCAAGTATAGCTTGCAATGAATCAATGAATCAGTCTTGCTAGGAATTTGAATTGTACTTTCTGATTTCCAAGTTAGTGCAACCATTGGGTGATTTGTAATTCAACACATTTGGTGGAATTTAGTTTGGAAAATAATTCAACTGAATTTCGTGAATTTGATCTGTGACAATATTCATGATAGCTGATTTGTACATTATGCAAAATGCAAGTTTTTTTCAGTACAGTACTATCACTCTATTTAAATGGGATACAATAAGCTTTTTTAATTCTGAAATGCTGTCACTTAAAATGTTTTTCTGACTAGCAATATAAAAATCTGTAGGCTGATTTTTAAAATATGAGAATACATTTAATGTTAACTCTGCTAGAATGTGTATTTCATATTAATTGCTAGTAAACAGCAGCGCTATACAGATTTTTCTTATCTTTTTTTCAGGAGGTACCCAAATTGTTGATCGGAAAGAAATCTGGCGCACCAAAAGAGTCTTCTTTCTCACTCCTCAAATAATGGCAAATGATCTTTCTCGTGGCACATGTCCAGCAGCAGAAATTAAATGCCTGGTTATTGATGAAGCCCATAAAGCTCTTGGAAATCATGCATATTGTCAGGTAGTGTGGATTGAACAAGCTTATACTCTTTCTTTGAATATATTATTATTTAAAAAGCAAGCTAGATGGGAGCACATATTAGTCTGGAGCTAACAGTGGGTGGGTGTGACCAAGTAAAAAATTGATGCATTCATTCATTCTTTTTTCTCTTTCTCTCCCAAGCAGCAAGTTGGAGAAAAACAGCTCTTTCTGCACTAATTTCTAAATAGGGATTTTGAAATTTGATCAAGAAACTTCAGCTCTAGAAATTAGATAAAGTGTCTTCCGGCTGTTGATGAGCACTTTACAATCTCATTAGGCTATTTTGAATTGATTTAGAGTTGTATATTTATATAGACACTTCAGTGTATGTATTGAAAAAGACTGCATCAGAAAACAGGAATTGGGGCTGAGAGTTGAAAAATTCCACTTATCCTCCTACAGGCACAAGATTTTTTTTCCCACTAGGTGGCTCTTAAATATCATCTTACAGGTAGAAAATCTTGTATAGGTTATAAGTAGCAAACCTGAAATCAATTCTCTCTTGTTTTACCTGTAGCCAGTAAACCACAAGTAATGCATTTCTTTTCTATTTATTTTTTATTTCCAGATTCTTTTTTGATGTGGGATTAATCTTTTTCTATTTTTTCTGCATTTCAACATAACAGAAGAGCATCATATAAATAGTATAATTTTTATAGAATGTTAGCAAAGAAATTGAAGAAAATTTCTAGAAAAAGTGTTTGGCCCTAGGGCAATAAAAGGAAAAAAGAGAAATCAGCTATTTTGATTGAAGACATGTTATCTATCTCATCTTTTAAACTCCGATTTCTGGCAACACCATAACAGTGAAAGTCAGAATAGGAAGAACCAAAAAAAGTGGAATATTTGAGTTAGAGTTTATAACTCAAACATTCCACTTTTTTTGGTTCTTATAACTGCAAAAATTGCCTCACTGAAAGCTGGCCATTTTGCAGTTTAGGTTCAGCAGTGCAGTCTCATGATGCTGGTGACTATTTAAACGCTTAACCAGAAAATAAATACTGTCTATGAGGTTATCACGTAGCATACTTTTACAAAGACAGGCTTACACCTCAGCAGGATACAAATTTATTGTACTGAAACTGAATTTTGATTTTCTGTTAGATGCTACTAATTTGGGATTCAGAGTTTGCCTTGTTCATATTTTGCATTTTCTCAGAATTATTTTGGATGTAATAGAACAAACTTAGTGGTGATGAAAGTTATTCTCCCTTCAGGTCGTGAAAGAATTATGCAAATACACCAAAGAGTTTCGAGTCTTGGCTCTAAGTGCAACTCCTGGCAGTGATGCAAAGGTGAGTCAATTCTTTTTCATCAAGGGACCTAGATTTTCTTAATAATCATACATAATCTGTGTGGATTTTAAAAATAATCGCTATATTTGAATGCCCATCTCAGTTCTGCAAAGCTGTTTTCCTCTCTTATGCAATTTCTTTATCAGCTGACAGTTTCAACTGACAGGAGGGAAGGGCCCAAAGTATTCCGTATAAGGGGCTATTGGTAAAATATTGGAAGCCACCGGAATCTTCCGCTGGTACACATTGTGAATGTGACATCTGCAGTGTTTATGTTTAGGGTATTTTTTTTACCAGTTTTGAGGAAAAAGCTTTTAAAATTAACTTTAAAAAATACACAAGATTATCCTAAGATATTTTTTAAATTTAAAAATCATACATGCACAGCCAGCCTGATATTGGCAATTCTGTGTTGGATAATTAGGTCTTTGCATCTTAATATATGTGCTACAAACCCCACAGTTAGGACAACCTGAATTTTTCCCTCATTTAATCTTGCCTGTCTATAATACTTACAGACTCTGAAGATTAGATTTTAACTCTTGAAATTCTGTGTCGAAATATATCTGATTTTTATTCTGCTAACATGAGCCTAACCGAGATGCAGCACATAACTTTGACACTTTTTTAACAGGCTGTGCAGCAAGTTATTACCAACCTGTTAATTTCACACATAGAACTTTGCTCTGAAGATTCTCCTGATATTCAGCCTTATTCTCATGAGCGACGAATTGAAAAATGTGTTGTTCCACTTGGGAAAGAATTGACTGAAATTCAGAATGCTTACATACGGGTGAGTTTTAATCTATTTTAGAATTATGAAAATGAAGGTAGAATTAACATGCAAGAATTGGGTAAAATTTTATTCAACACTTGAAATGTAAGTTAATAAATAAATTTATTTTTCATTTTGCTAAGGGAGTTCTGCTCATTGAGCCTGTTAAATAAAACACTGAATTTACTGATGTGTTTGTGAACTTATTTTTCAGTAGTTTAAAACTTCGAACAGTGACATGTGTAATTAAAGCAGATTGACAATAGAATGCTTAACAGTTGGTGAATTATCCTGATTGAGTTTGCATTTTGCTGCAGTTTCTCATTAAAGTCATTCTAGCATGTCTGATCAAAGGTTGGGTTTATTCTTCGAAGAATTCAGAAACTGGCTTTAGACATTTTTGTAATTAAGTAGGTGCTGAACTTAGAAAGGTTATTTGGAGATTCTGCAGTTTCATCTTTTAGTTGGCCCTGTGCAGATTGCATTACAATGAACTGTAGTTACGATAGCTTTATAATGGTTTGTAACAAACAAATTTCTGTTAAAATTACAATCTCAGACAAGTATTTAAGGGTACCTTCAGCATTAACCTCAAAAATCATTATTGATTTTGGAAGGTAACGATGAGATTTATTGTCTTCTGTAGTTATAGTCTGCTTTGGTTAATGCATTTAATTACTGTTTAATTATTATATTGCTAATTACTTTCTTTTTATACCACTATTCATCCTACAGGAGCCAGAATGGTATACAAAATGTTAAAAATATCCTTCCATAAAAAAAGTTTGAGGAGAAAAAAAGTGAACTCCTATTAAAATGAAACAATTGTACCAAGAGTGCAACAGTTATAAAGAATTAAATCAAAAGTGTTGTCCTAGGATAGTTCTTAATCTGCAAGTGTCTGGAAAAATAAGCTTGTCCAACAAAGATTAAAGCAAAATAGAGAGTAAGTTGTATATTCAGCAGAGAATTTTATAACCGGGAATCTGCCAGGGAGAAAGCTTTACTCCAGGTCAGCATACAGTGAGTCATAACCACCTTTGGAACCACAACAGGACTTTTCTACTGATCCTATTGTATGGCTTAAATAATGTTGGAGGCACCTTTTCAAATAATTGGGTCCTTTTTATTTATGTCTTTGTAGGTTTATGTCAAAATAATGGTGTAGGCTTTTATGGCAGGCATCTGATGAGAAGTGTTGAGCTTCAGGGTTTAGTGATTACCATCAGTACACTTTGAAGCTGAACACTGTGTGCTGGATAAATAATTTCTGCAGTGAGTCTGGATTATTGTTTTTTTTTGGAGGGAGGGGCACTATGTTTCATTCCATCATAGTCAAGTTGGACATAACTTGTTACCAGGGGCAGGAAAATGGCAAGGGTCAGCTGGATGCCCGCAAGGTCTATGGAGCACAATCAGCTGAGCTGATTGGAGTGGCTGAGGATTCCAAGGCTGGCTGTAGCATTATGCTTCAGCTCCACAGTTTCTTGCAGCCCCAGATCTACAGTGTCCCAAGAAGCTCCTGAGCTGCAGCAAAGTCTTTCCCCAGTATCCCTGTGCTTGCACTGCACTGTCCCTCATCTTGCATGCAGACTATGCCAGCCTTCCCATCTCTCTGCAGCACTCCTCCCTCTGCTTAACCACCCACACATCTGGGGTTATGACAGTAACTAGGAGTGCCAGGATTGGGATTATTAAGCAATGTGGTCATGTGATATCTTGCACTATAATCGCATTGCTTAGCAATGGAAATTTCTGTCTCAACTGTGGTCATAAATTGATTATCTGTATAACATTTGTATCTTTCTGTTCTGACAGCTTAAAGGGAAGGTAGACGATATATACCAGACATGTCAAACTTGCGACATCACGTGACGTCGCGCAGTGTATCGGAGCTTTTTCGCCATTGTCAGCAATGGGGTGGGCGTGGTTTCCCGATGACATGTCCGGCCCTTGGGCTGGCAGTTTGACACCCCTGGTATATACCATTCTAATACCCTATAATTTCCTGTTCAATTTCATATGTGGTCCTTCTTCCATTTCCTTGACTGGGAGCACATGTAGCAGAACTTAGTTAAGTCCTTAACTAACACTTCTCCCAAACAAGAGATTGAATCCAGTTATTGTTTAGAAGTCCTAAGGCATC
Organism: Vipera berus; assembly: GCF_964194415.1. Lineage (NCBI taxonomy): Eukaryota > Metazoa > Chordata > Lepidosauria > Squamata > Viperidae > Vipera > Vipera berus. The sequence continues at coordinate 20,807,487 of NC_138202.1, forward strand.
TAAATTCATGAATTTATCCTTTTTAAAAAATATATTTTATTGGTTTTTTTACGATAACAATCTTTAATGCTTAGTAAACAGCATGTTGTCTGGGTTCATATATTTAAAAAACAATCAGTAATGATTAATTTCTATAATTCCATAATCAATATGTTAATTAATAGCATATTTCCTTGATCTTGTCTTCTTCCAGTAGTGGTCTCCTTTATCAACATTAAACAAATGTAATTCTTAATATTTTCAATACATACAAGGTTGGATATAAACATTTTTCTTGTGTTTGTACAAATAACAATAACATCCATATATAACATCTTTTCTAGTTGGCTTGGGTTTCAGTTGTATTTATAAAAGTCATCTTATTAAGTCACTATGTGTCCTGTTTTCAAAATTCTTATTTAAGCTTAATTTCTCCTCCGTATTCAAGCCATTCTTATCAGTCATAATTTTCTCAAATTAATTACCTTAAAAAGTCCAAACTTTTCAATCACATACATAATATTTTTACATTTCATATAATATAAAAAGTACTATACTACTTATATATCTTGTCCCTCTTACTGTAGGGCCCCTTTATATCCAAAATTTATCTATTATTTTAACCATATTCAAACAAGTGCTTAATCATATAGTACTCCATCTGGTAAGTTGAATCAAATCTCTTGAATCTAACTCTAGCCTTTTTCTTTTGCCAAGTCAGTATGTTCTGCTTGCCAGGGGATTCCTGTATTTTTGTAAGTGTTGTTGGGAGTAAGAAAGACAAGTTGAGGATGTACGCTTTTTATTTTTTTTATTTATTTATTAATGGGACTTATATCCCGCCCTATCTCCCGAAGGACTCTTTTTGTCTCCCAAACAATTCTCCTAGCAGCTCTATAATCCATTTTGTTAGATCTTCTTTCTTATCCTCGAATTTGTTTTGAAGTCTTGAAAGGTAAATTATCTTTTCCATTTTCACTGTTGTGGCAAAATCTTGTAAATTTTCTTCTGTTTGTGTTGAGTTGTGGATCTCTTCATTTGTAGCTTCAGTATTTAAGTCACTTTCTTCTGGTTTGTGTTCTGTTATCTGATTTGTTTGTTCATTCTTTATTATTGTTTTCTTAATCGTAAGTTTAGGTTGAAGATGTGCTCATTTATGTCATCAAATTTGTTTTTAATCTCATCATGGTTTGAAACCATTGCCATTTGAATCTGTCACAGCATTCCATCCTCCTGGAAAGTATTTGCTTTGTCTTGGAGTATTGCTCCTGCAGATCTCTGATGTTCCAGGCTAGGCCCTTCAGAAGGAAATATTAGGTGTGGTTTCCTGTTACTTTTTGATAGGTATGCATCATCCATTTTGTCTCCCCCCTCCAAATAGCCTTTCACCGGTACCATAGTCTCTGTGATTAGCTTTATCAAACCAGCCAATCTTAAAATCCAAACAACCAAATCTTATATAGTTCTTATCTTTATATATGGTTATTGTAATCCAATGCATTTCCAATTGTCAAAGCATCATTGAAAACAGTGTTTTATAACAGTTCTTCTGTTCAGGGGTCATAGAATTATCAACCAGCCAGAATTGCAGTCCAGAATGTTGAGCCAACTAAAAGCTTTCCAGTAAATTCCCCCCTAGAAGATTAGCCAAGAGTCAAGGTTTTTTTCCCCCCTGCAAACAATACTTGGGCTTAGAAATGATAGCTTGGTGAGTATTTATAGTCCCAGAAGGTCAACAGTTTTTAAAACAAATGTAGTTCTCACTCTGTAGTAGATGGTCCTGTTGTACTTTCTTTCCTCTGTTCCCAGCTGTTTTTTTTAATTGAGTAAAAATCACTGAGGTTCAAAGAAACAAGTTTTTTTCTATTTCTGGGCATCTTGCCAATTTCTGAGTCAATGCAGCTATAGTTATGTTCTAATCCTCCACTAGATATCAGTATCTATTCATTTTCCAACTTTTAAGACAAAATTATTTTCTTATAGTTTCATCAATACACTTTGAAATGTAAAATATTAACAGTTTTCATAGTTTTCAAATTTATCCAGACTGTAGTATTATTAACTTCATTTCAATATATTTCTGTCCCCCATAAACATTAATTCACTGCTTCTGTCTATGGAAGGGTGGGGGTGTAGTCCCCTCCCTTCTCACTTTCGGAGGATTTTTTGCTTCTTGGGGATCTTTTCCAGGAAATCAGTTACAAGATAGGAGAGAGAAGATTGATATTCTCACCTAGTTCCAAGCACGCTGTTCACCCTTGTTCTGGTTAGTGCTTTTGGACTTCGGCTGATGGTAGCTTGGGCTAGTCAGTGAGGTGTGGCTAGCCTTTCTCCTGTTGGGTTGGAGGGCTTCCCCCGGATCAACCACCATCGTTCCGTGTTCAGTGGGGGGTCCTCCTTCATTGTGTGTCCAGGGCAACCTTTGACCCATTTAGGGTCCCCTGGCAGGGCGAAACCAGCTGTGGGGTGCAGAGCTTCTCAATCCCTTGGCTGTGTCACTCTACGCAAGACGAAGTATTTATCCTATTTGCTAGAATGGATTGGGTAGACATTTTATGTGCAGTGTGTAGATTTTAAGGAAACAATAGCTGCATCAAATGAATTTATTTTATTTTTTTGGACAGGCAGAAGATTTCATGGATTTCAGGGTGCATAGCTTGTTAACATTTAATTGCAGGTTGAATGCAGCCTTTAACATACCCACTCTCCACCACTTGTGCCATCGGAATTCAGTGACAAAATGCATGAATTTTGTAGGTGCAATTTCAGGCAATCAATAGTGGTAAATTTGAGAATGCTAATAGTTTGTCTTCCAGAGGCTTAATACTGCCTCAAAAGTATCATTCTCACACAGTGCCCCACTATCAACAGACTGAAAAATGTTGGTCATTTGTTCTGATAAAGCAGGGGTGTCAAACTGCTGGCCTGTGGGCTGGTTGCATCATGTGGAGGCTGCGTCTAGCCCAGCTCCAGCAATGCGAAAAAAAGTTGTGATACATTGCAACATGTCACGTAATGCAGTGAGTTTGACACCCATGTCTCTGAATGGCCTTCTGGGGTCATGCAGAAATTCAGGAAGCTGACGTGGGTCACTAATTTGTCAACAACTAAAATATAAGAGACTGAATAACTTCTTGCTTCAAAGACTTGACTTCTACTTGGTTCAGCCTGCTGTAAGAGAGCTCATAGTGAGAACTGTTTCTCTTTCCCATGTAAAACCACTTGTGACATGGAAAAAAATCATTTTGTGTCTTCTGTTTTATGTGCAGGTCTTAGAAAATTTTACTGGTCGACTAACTAGACTCCAGGTGTTACCACGACATGAAATACCTGCTCTTACAAAGTATCAGATAATTCTAGCACGAGATCAATTTAGGAAAAACCCAGCTTCACGTTTTGAGGTACATATTCTCAAGAAGAATATTATTTGTTTTCTTTCTGTATAATCAGATTTGTAATTAGTCATAGTCAAATGCACATCTGGGATGTGATGGACTGGCCCCTCTTCCCCATAGGGGGGGAGGTCTCAGGCCTTTTCTCACAGTTGACATTACATCTTCCTTTACTGCTTTCAGAGTCTTTTCAGGAAAACCCACCACCTGGCACTTTTTCACAGTGGCACTCAAGAATAAATAATGTGATGATCTTTTTTTTTTCTGCTTTCCTCCCTTTTTGTACCTAATCAAGCAGGGAGAAATGTGCTTAGATTACATCCTTTCAGAATTAAAATAACTGTTTCAGTAAGAATCCAAGTTATTTATCATGAATGCTAAAATCCAAGTACTAAAATGGAGTTGAAAAGGCGGAAATGTCTAAAACAATGTCCAGGTGTTATTCCTTTAGCCTGGAGCATTCATGTGCATGCACAGAGTTAACACAAAATAACGAAAGCAACACAGGGTAAATCATTTCCCATACAATTAAAACCAAAGTTCTAATCCCATTTCTACCTCCAATGTTCTGTAATACAGGGGCCCACAGCCCGTTTGAAACCAGGTCGTCGAAGTGGTGGGGGAGTACACTCATATGCATGCTCAAAGCTGCATTTGTGAAAGTGGCAAGCACACAAAACCATCCCCCCTCCCCGCCATTTCCAGCAGTCCACTGAGCCAGAAAAGTTGTGGGAACGCTGCTTTTAATATATTTTTTTCTGGATGTCCAATCCAACCATTGGGTTACAGAATTCCTTCTCTAGCTCTGCAGTGTTTAAGGAAAAGATGTGCCCATACTGCCTTTAAGAAAAAAGTAATGTAGTGCTGCCCTCTACTCTTTCAAAAGCCCACCTGATGGAATCTATATAAAGTTTTCTGGACTTTGGATAAAGACTTTATCCATTTATCTGAATAAATTCAAATTCTTGCAGTATTTGTCTCAAAATGGAATTTTTCTCACTACAGTTTTCTATCCCATTTATACATCGTTTTAAGCCCCCTGGTCAGAATGAACATTTGCAAGACGTATAAAGGCAAAAGTTATGCAACCGTCTCCGCATGACAGAAAAATGCATTCCCTGATGTGCGGTGACAGAGAAGTCTAATCCTGGCTTTAGCCTTCAAAGCATTTGATTATTATTTTTTTCAGTAAGCTTGAAATGGAATAAAAAGTGCTTAGATAGTTAGGTGGAAGTCTATTTTACTTTATTATTTATTTAAACTGTAAATAGAATCACAGTAAAATTGCTGTTACAAATAAATCTGTATAACTATCATTTTGAAATGTTTTTTTTCCCCAGAGAATGCAACAAGGTGCAATAGAAGGAGATTTTGCTCTTTGCATTAGTTTGTATCATGGTTACGAACTGTTACTGCAAATGGGAATGAGATCATTACATACCTTCTTACGTGGAATCATGGATGGATCAAAAGGTAAGGAATTTGGTTTTACCCCCATTTCAACTTAACTATGAGCATTTAGATTTATTATACATGTCAATTAAAATATTTTTAAAAAATAGTAGAAAACCCTGGTTATACTGGTCTATGACTGTAATAAGTTGAATTGATTAGAAGTAACATGTATTTAGATTTGTGGAAGATAGGGGAATAAAACATTGTTTTCACATTTGCTAATTCATAAATTAACTTGAAATATATTATATATTGTAATGCTTCTAAAGTTGTCAGAAAGTTCTCCCATTTATATGTTTATCGTTTTTTTTTTAAAAAAAGAAATGACAGAATTAAATCTGTTTAGTTTGGAAAATAGTGAAACACCACAAAAACCAAAATGTTTTAAGAGAAAAAAAAATGCCATGTAGTAACATTGAAGATCCAGATATTGACAGTGATTTCAGTTTTTATAATTGATTCTTGGCAAGGAAATAACAGGCAAAAGGGAGAAAGCAGAGCTGCTTAACTCATACTTTTGCATCAGTCGTCACACAAAAAGAAACTAGTGTAGCCCAACATACCCAAAAGACCACTGCAAAGACAAACTAGAAACAAAAAATAAAATAAGCAAGAAAATCCCACCTTGATGAATATAAATCACCAGGACCCGACAGATTACACCCCAGAGTTCTGAAGGAGCTGGCAGATGTTATCTCAGAATCATTGCACCACATCTTTCAAAAATCCTGGAGCACCAGGGAAGTACCTGAGGATTGGAAAAGGGCTGATGTGGTTCCCATCTTCAAGAAAAAGGGGGGGGGGAAATGGACCCAGGAAACTGCAAACCAGTTTAACATCAATACCTGGGAATATCCTAGAAAAGATAATCAAAAAACAGATCTGCAAACAACTAGAAGCAAACAAAGTTACAACTAGTAGCCAGCACAGGTTTGTTAAAAACAGATCATGCCAAATCAATCTTATTTCATTCTTTGATAAAGTGACTAAACTAGTAGACCAGTGAAATGCTGTGGATGTTGTAGTATATCAATGAGTAGTCCTCAATGGCATTACATCCGCATGGAGAGAAGTAAGCAGTGGATACCACAAGGTTCCGTCTTAGGCCTAGTACTCTTCAATATCTTCATAAATAACTTGAATTGAATTGGGAATTGAAGGGGAACTCATCAAATTTGCAATGACACCAAACTGGCAGGAGTAGCCAACACCCCAGAAGACAAACTCAGAATCCAAAAAGATCTTGACAAGCTTGAACAATGGGCCCTATCCAACAAAATGAGTTTCAATTTGGAAAAAAGCAAAGTTTAACATTTAGGCAGGAAAAATCAAAGGTACAAGTACAGATTGGACGAGACCTGGCTTTAAAACAGTAACTGTGAGAGGAGCCTTGGAGTCCTAGTGGACAATCACTTGACTATGAGCCAGCAGTGTGCAGCAGCAGGCAGGAAAGCTAATACAGTACTGGGTTATATAACAGAGGCACAGAATCAAGATCATGTGAAGTATTAGTACTGCTTTATAAAACCTTAGAAAGGCTACACCTGGAATATTGCAGCCAATTTTGGTCACATATCACAAAAAAGATGCTGAGAGTTTGGAAAAAATTCAGAGAAGGGCAACTAAGATGATTAAAGGCCTGGAGACTAAAACATACGAAGAACGGCTGCAAGACTTGGGTTTGACTAGTCTAAAGAAAAGAAGAAATATGGGAGACTAGCAGTATTCCAGTATTTGAGGGGCTGCCACCAAGAAGAGGGGGTTATATTATTCACCAAAGCACCAGAGGGCAGGACAAGCACCAATGGTTGGAAACTGATCAAAGATAGAAGCAACCTGGAATTAAGGAGAAACTTCCTGACAGTGAGAACAATTAACCAGTGGAACAGCTTGCCTCCAGAAATCTTGGGCACTCCATCACTGGAGATTTTTAAGGCAAGGCTAGACAGTCACTTGTCTGAGATGGTATGGGTCCTCCTGCTTAAGCAGGGGGCTGGACTAGAAGACCTCCAAGGTCCCTTCCAGCTCTATTCTATTCTTACCAGAGGGAAGAAGCACATATTTCCTCCATTCTGGCAGAGGCACCATTGACTATTTTTGGGTATAAAAAGCTGAGACTAAATGACTTCCGCTGGCGGCGCGGCGCTGAAGACAGCCTCCCCTGGCTGCCCGCGGCTCAGCTGTTTGTTTTTTTGCCTGAAACAGCGCCGATCAGCTGTTCGGGCGAAATTGAAGCCCCCTCCTCGGGAGAAGAGGAGGGGGTGAGGCCCCAGGTAGGGGTAGAGTTCTCCGAGGCCGCCTGAGCTTTGAGCTTGGGCGGCTGAAGGATCGAACTCCCCCGAAGCCTGGGTTGCTCCCAGCTGGCCGTCGTCTCTGCTCCGAACTTCCTGGAGCAGAGCCAGGCGTCTGCGAACCAGCCCTGCCTGATGAAAGGACTATGATTTAAAGGAGCAGGCAGAGCGGTACAAGAGGAAAAGGTGAAGAGGACTATTTTACTGTACTCTCTAACTTGTTGGACTTTTTAAACTTTAATTGAAAGTGCGTCATAATTGAGGATTAAAAGATGGCGGCTAAACCTCCCTCTAAAACTCTTCGGAGTGGAGGATCCTCGCCGGTGCAACAATCATCACTACAGGCATTGCACCCTCCTGAAGTGCTGACATCGAAGGATTTGCGAGATGCCTTGGATAAACATGCCCAGGTACTTTTGGAATCAATTAATCAATCAATTGCTGATAAATTTGCACAGATGGAGGAGAAATTGGAGAAATTTGAGGAAAGAATGGAAGAGAGGATGGAACAGAAGTACAGCGTGATGAAGGTAGACATTTTGACTTCAGTGCATAAAGTGGCGGAATGTGTGGAAGATTTAGATGAAAAAGTGGATGATTTGGCTCAAAGGAATGCTATACTAGAAGTAAAAGCACGGGAGAATGAAATTGAAAGAGGCAAGTTGGAAAGGGAGTTAAGCCATGCCCAATATTACCAGATGCAGTTTGCTGTCAGAATTAGAGGCTTAAAAGAGAATGTTAAAGAAGATTTAAAGCAGCTGATCCCTGAGGCTCTCGAAGGGGTATTGAACCAGCCAGCATCTGAAATAAGAGCAGCTATGGATAAAGTGTTTCGGGTGAATTCATGGATTGCCAGACAGAGAAAGTTGCCTAGAGATGTGGTGGTTTATTTTGCAAAAAGAGAAATTAGAGATCAAGTTATACAAGCTGCCTATGATGTTAAGGTTGTGATTGCTGAACAAGAAGTCTTGGTTTTAAAAGAAATTCCTCCAAGGATTTTAAGGGGAAGAAAGGACTATACATTTCTTGTGCAAGAGCTCAAGCAAAGAGATATAAGGTTCAGATGGGAGATTCCAGAGGGGCTGATGGTGATGTATGAAGGTAAAAGGTATAGGCTGACTACTGTGAAACAAGCACGTGATTTCTACAATAATGTCTTAAAAGCAACCTCATTAACGCTCTTGGAAGCTGGAAAGGGATCTGGAGAAGAAGAACAACAAGAGGAGGAAACAGAGGAAAATGGTGCTGGAGGAGATCAAGCTACAATCTCTTTGGATGATCCTAGAGAGCAAAGAGTGACGCGTGCTGCTTTAAAACGAGCAAAGAAAATAAAAGAACAAGATCAGCAAAAGTCTTCAGATTCTTCACATCGCATTCATAGCCAAGCTGTGGGAGGAGCACGGCCTAAAGTAACCAGTCCTATCAAAGCTGTGGTCCAAGAGCTTTTCGAGGATATACATGGCAACTAAATTTTTAACCTGGAATGTTAATGGACTAAACTCACCGCAGAAGAGGAAGAAAGTTTTTCAATATTTAAAACAATTTAAGATAGATGTTATATGCCTGCAAGAAACGCATATTAGAGTTTTGGATCAAAAGTATTTATTGAACTCGAGGCTGGGTACGCAATTTGTTGCTTCTGCAGAGAATAAGAAAAATGGAGTGGTTGTTTATGTTAAAAGTGCCTTAACAGCGGACCTAATTGAAGCAGATAAGCATGGAAGATATGTTATGATCGAGCTGTTGTTTGAAGGTAAAAAGACGCTTTTAGTTGGATTATATGCTCCAAATCAACAACAAGCTGACTTTTTTAGTTTACTTCATACAAAGCTTACCCAGTTGGATTATAAATCCTTTATTTTTATGGGGGACTGGAATGGAGTTATGGATGTACAGTTGGATAAGGCTGGAGCCTTTAAACGCATTCCAAGTCACGCTAGACTGCCTAAATCTTTTTTTGAAATGAAGGATGACCTGGAATTGCGAGATATTTGGCGTGAGAGACATTTGCGGGAGAAGGATTATACATAATTTTAAGTTTGGAAAGGAATATTTGGTGCTTGAAATCATATAGTTTCTTGCGAGAAGAGAAGGTTGTTCAGACTTGGTTTCAATATATTCAGTTACAGGCCAGGTGGAAAGAAGACCAAAAAAATGGATTTGCAACGACTGATGAAAATTTGATAAAGCAAATTAGAAATCAAGGACCAGCACATATTAAACGGATATATCTTGCATTGATAGAGATCGATTCAGAAACAGAGCTTGTTAAGGATTGTATGATAAAGTGGGCCCAAAACATTCAGGAAGTTATTACAATGGACACGTGGGAAAAGATCTGGGTGAGGAATGTAAAATTCACTCAAGCTCAAAGTTTAAGAGAGAACTTTTACAAAATGTTTTATAGATGGCATCTAGATCCTAAAAAGCTTGCAAGTATGTATCCGAATTATCAGCCTAAATGTTGGAGGTGTGGTGATGAAGAGGCAACATATTTTCACATATGGTGGACATGTAAAAAGGTCAAGGCTTTTTGGATAAAAGTCTGGTGGAATATGCAGAAGATTTTTAAACGGAGGATAAAGTTTTGTCCGCAATTTTTTTTGTTGGGAATAATTGTTGACGCTACAGTTGTGGACTTTAAGTTGATGTTGAATTTAGTTACGGCAGCAAGACTTTTGATAGGTCAATATTGGAAGAAAGAGGAACTGCCGACTATACAAGAGTGGATTTTAAAGGTTTCCGACTTGGCAGAGATGGCGAAGATTTCGGCCTATTTGAAAGATTACTCGCAAGAACATTATATTATGGAATGGAGAAAATGGATTGAGTTTATCCAGAATAAGTATAGGGTCAAGAAGTTTTATCTAGCATTTGAATAAGTCTTCTTTCGTTTTCTTTTTTCTTTTTTTATTTTGTCTTCTATATATATTTAATAATGCTAAGTTTTGTTTGATCCTATATAAGTTAGAGAGTGATGGATTTTAGAATTTATAGTTGTTAGTATATGGTTGTTTATGATTGCCTTTTTATATATATATACCTTGTATTTAGCTCTGGGAAGTCCGGGGGGGGGGAGGGGGGTTAGGGGGAGGTGGGGGGGAGGAGGGAGGGGGGGAGGGGGGGGAAGGGGGGAGGTAGGGAGGGGAGGTAGGGAGGGGGAAGGGGGTTTTTTAAAGGAAAACTGTATTTTTAAAACTTTTCAATAAAAAAAAAAAAAAAAAAAAGCTGAGACTAAATAGAAAATACTGCTTTTTAATTGGGAGGAAAACTGATTTGAACCATACCTGTGAACTGATCTAAGACTGATGGTCTTGAGGAAATTGGAATTCAGTGAATAAAATTAATATTTAGGCTTTCCCAAATATTTTTAATATAAGGCTGAATAAGATAGAATTAGCATAATAAGGTCCATATCACAAGTCTTTTGTCTGTGTCTCATTCTTGCCTTTTCTATATTCGTTCATTCTAGAGATTTTTTTTTGATACCAGAGTAGTAGATAGAGTTGCCACCTAGGTATAATGAAAATGGGATTGTGTTAAAAGAGACAAGGATAGGCACACATCATGAATATGAAGAATGTGTCTAGCCAATGCAAAGGTACTATTCTGTTTAACTTGGTTTACTCAAGTCCACTGAAGACAGATGGTCTTCTATATATTTTCTGTACAGAATATATTTTATTATCTAAAAATATTATATATATTCCATATTTCTATATATTCCTAATATTTAATACCTTGTAATCTCAAAGACATCTTGTATGTATTTGAAGTACATTTTACGTCGTGTTAGACATGATAGTCTAAGACAGGGACAGTCATTTTCAAATATCTGAATTAGAAATTCATTATGATGCTGGCTACTTCATAGGAGAATAATTGCCAGTAGGGAATTGGGATGAGCCTGTCCTTCATTACAAGAATTCAGGCAAAATGAGGATGGAAACCTGTTAGGGAAACTATAGTAGTGATGTAGCTACATCAATGGCAGTTTGACTTAAAAGATATCTAATGTCCTTTCCAACCGAATTAATTATGTTGTTGTAATACTACATTATTTCTTATCTGTGCCTGAGAGAGAAGACTTATTGCAGTCATTAACCAGGACACTTATCTGTGATTTTTTTTACTATTAATTTTCATTGCAGACTATGAAACTGTCTAGCTTGATGTGCAGTTTATGTAAGCCAGAGATCTAAAGTTTAACATTTTTAAATTCAACTACTTTTCTTTCTAAGGAACGACTCGAGCCAAAAATGAACTTGGGCGTAATGAGGAATTCATGATGCTATACAGCCAACTTGAAAACATGTTTTTTGATTCAACTTCATCAAATGGTAACATCAGTGAACTAGGTTGGCAATTTATCTACTCAAAATACAGCAGTGCTATTTGTTCAGCATGACAAGTGACTTTACTAAGGACTGAAGAATATGTTTAAAATACCCCTAGATATTCCTGATGAAGGCTGTGTTTATATAGTATGAATATTGTGGCTTAAGGATATACTATTTTTTCAGATATTAAAAAGTATCTATTTTGGTTTTAATTTGATATCACTTACTTATTTTAACAAATTTCTCCCCCATCAGTCGTCTTGTCAACATTTTTGGAAGTTGTTCACCACTGTGTTTTTTTCCTAGGGGGGAGAGAATGTGACTGCCTCAAAGTTATCTAGCTGGCTTTATGCCTAAGGCAGCATTAGAACTCATAACCTTCCAGTCTCTAGCCTACTACTTTAACCCTTATACCAAACTGAAGCTCTCTATCTCAAATTTACATCTGAATAAATTATAAATATTTAATTGTTCAGTGTATCTATTTCTTTCCTTCCTTCCTTCCTTCATTAAATTTCTGTAACAGCCCAATTGGTCCAAGTGACTCTGGGCTGGTTACAATTCTAACTATATTTTACAATTCATTTGTACATTCTAACAACTGAATTCTACAATTCAGCAGAACTGGAGAAGTTTCTTGGATGGGAAGTGAAATGTTTTCAAGGAAAAAAAAAACAAAAGGTCCAGTTGCCTTTTGAAAAGCACCTTTGGGACAACCATGACCTGAATGTTTGAGAATCTCCGTATATGTTTACAATTCTAAAATTATAAAACAGTAAAAACATCCAGAAGATACATACAGCAACAAAGATAGTTAACCGGCTAACAGTAAAACCAAGAAACAGGGCCCTTAACATATTCTGTAACGGGACCTCAGTAGAGTAGTCCTATCTTCTAGTTCCCATTGTTCAACACTATTTGACTGATGGGATCTGCAGCATGCCCAATCTGCTGGATTGCATTGGATGAGTAGAGACTCTTGGAAAAAGACAGTCCCTCAGGTAACTGATAATCTTACAGGATTTTCGCTTAATAATAGGATTAAGATAGGGGTCTTCAAACTTGGCCCTATTATGACTTGTGGACTTCAACTCCAAGAATTCCACAAGTCATAAAAGGGCCAAGTTTCAAGACACCCCCCAGATTAAGGAGACAATTTTATTATATTTTGAAGGGGTAACTTTTCACAGATGAGTTTTTTTTTTAAAAAATGTTAAGGCTGTCTATAGATTTTTATATCTAAAATTAAAATTTGGGTTTGCAGGAGCTGAAGGCATGAAGACTTTCATTTATAGTCATCCCAAATTAAAGAAATTAGAAGATGTTGTTGTACAACATTTCAGATCCTGGAGAAAAAGTCAAGGTACATATAGGATGTAATTCAACTGCTAACAAAAAAGTTACAAGAAATCAAATAGTATTCTTGAACACTCTGGTTCACTTTTACACACATTCAGTTTTGTTGGTTTTATATTCTGTACCCTACTGTTTTCTACTTTGATTTTTAAGCATTATGAATTACCGTATTTGCTCTTTAATATTTTGCCATTCATTTTATACTGTCCTTATTTCAAAGACTCTGGCTAAATATTTGGTTTACCAGTATATGCAGTTTTCAGTCTGACACAATTTATCCTTTAAAAATAAACGTTCTTTGTTTGTATGCTTTTTTAACTTTACTAGTTCCATTTTACCAGCATGATGCTTAGTCTTGATTAGGATGCTAGTCAGTGAAATTGATTAACTGGAGATTGTGCATGTGACAATTTGTATCAAATTTCTCCATATGTGTTCACTGAGGTGTAGTTTACTGGTTTGCTTTCTCTATTACATAGATCAGCCTACATCTGCAGTCACACCTGCAGACACCAGAGTGATGATCTTCTCCTCCTTTCGTGACAGTGTTCAGGAAATTGCAGAGATGCTTAACTATCACTACCCACTTGTGAGAGTCATGACCTTTGTAGGCCATTCTACAGGCAAAAGCACAAAGGGTTTTACACAGAAGGAACAGCTTGAGGTAATGAAATGGGAGGAGGGAGGGATACAAATTGTCCTGCATGGTATAACATATTTTATCCTTAGTATACTTGTAAATTATCATCCCAAACAGATTTCTGATGCCAAGAAAAATGGGTTCATAATATAGCAATACCCATGCTGCACTGCATAAAATTTAATTTCACCAGGGTTCCACTGTTGTAATCACATATAATTTAAATTCACTTGAAATGAATAAAACTCAGGAACACATAACTGCCCTGCTTACAGTTATAAGCTTGTGCTCATTATTTGGCTGAGGAACTCTCAGTGTTTTTCAGATTGTTGCATTTTTCAAATAATAACTTGTTCCCTCTTAGTTATTTTTAATAGAAAAAGTAGTTACTCTTCCTATAGAAATAAAGATTTAATGAGAAGCAGAATTTCATAGCTTTGTTTCACATATTAGCTGCTCCTTGAGAATTTGTCTTGTTCCCAAGTGCCAGAGATGCAGAAAACCAGGGAGTGGCTTTCACAGTTCTTCCATCACCATAGAGGAGACCAGGTGACTGTCATGTTCTTCCAGCACCCCTCTCCAAATTGAACACAGGTTTAAAATTACATAGTGCTCCAGTCATCTTTGACCCCTTAGAGCAGGGGTCCCCAACCTATGGTCTGCGGCCCTGGACCGGGCCGTGGGCTCTTGCCCAGCAGGCTGCAGAAACAGCTGGCCGGTGCATGCATGTGTGGGCGCGTGTTTCCCCCTCACTTGCGCTAGTCCCTGTGGCCCTGTTTCCACATGTGCATGGGCACGAATGGGAATGCTAGCATGGGCCTGTTTGCACATGTGCTACTAGCCCGGGTGGTTTGTGCAGCCCATTTGCGCATGCACAAATGGGCCACTAACCGCCGGGGGGGTGCATGCACTCGCCGACAGCCGGGCTGCTAGTGCCATGCCATTGTGTGTGGCCCCATGCACGCACACACGCGCACACCAATTTTGAAGCTGCTCTCCTTCCTTCTGGTCCTCAAGTCTGGAAAGGTTGGAGACCTCTGCCTTAGAGAATCATAAGAGCCTTATTCGCTCTCAACATTTTCTGCCTGTAGGTATTGAGAACTAAAAATAAGATAATTCCCAGCCAAGGTCGTTTTATGGGGGGTCCTCTATGAGTGTCTCTGATTCAGCAGCAGGGGAAGTAGTTATTGCTTCATTAAGATTCTCAACTGTGCACAATATGGTTCATCAAGTTAGTTAAAGTTATTGTGGGACTTCTTGGGATAAAATTAGCCCATCTATCCCTGTCTTCAACTGGGTTAGAGAGTTCACATGACATACCAACACTATAACTACCTTCACTTGGTTAAGAAAATGGCATAGATAGAGTGAGAGAAGTAAATGTGTACATTATATCTGTCCTTCCTTCGGATCTTTTTTTTAAAATACAAGTTTTATTGATTTTTTTAGTTTTACATCCAGGTATTTATGAAGCAATATGGAGGTTGGGTAATTAAAAGTAAACAATAGTAAATAACAAAGTCATTTGTAGATAGGTCAAGTTACATCAACAAGAATTCCCTCTCCAATTCCCTTACTTATGATAGCATAATCAAATTAATACATTTCTAATTATAACACAATCAATTAGAACAATTTTCATTATATTTTGACATATACATATCCATGTCCTGTTTTTACGTTTTACCTAATTGGAATAAGATAATCCTATCTAGCCTATAATATATAAAAGAAAACTTAGTTTTCGGGTAGCCCACATTTCCCCATTTCATTATGTAGTAATTATCCTGTCTAAAATACATATATTGTTTATTTCAGTGCATTCTTATGTTATACAAATTTTTCTGTTTAAGGTCTTAAAAGTTCACTAATTATTGAGAAAATTATTTTGTTGTATCTTTCCAAATTCTGTAATATAAGTCAATTCTGATAGCTAACTTTCCTTTAGAGGTCTAGGAGTTAAGTATAAGATCAATATGTATCTTTTAAAGATTCCCCTTTGCGCGTTAAGAAAATTTTTTAGCTCTATCATTACAACAAATATATTCTATTTAACATCTTAGTAGTTCATCCATTTTTTAAAAAAATAATATCTTTTATTATAACTTTGCAAATTCTATAATAAATTCAAAGTTATGTTCTAATAGCTAATCTAATTCATTGTATAGTAATTATCATATCTGAAATACATAGATATGCTATTTGTCATCCTTACAATTCATCTATAGTTAAAAAGTATGTTTTATTATTTGTAGCTAATTTTCATTCGCTTAAAGATCTAAATCCTAAATATAGACTCAATTTATATCTTGTGACAATTGAAAGAAAAAAAGCTTTATTATTGCAAGTCCTAACACTTACAACAGAAAAAAGAGAGAAATTCATTTAAGTCTAATTCTAGCTTTCTTTTTGTGCCAGGCAGGCTTCCATATCATTGCCTTTAGCTTCTCAAATATGTCTCCCTTTCTTCCTACACACGTCGTTTGAATCCAGGGAGACCATCCAGTTATCAATCGATCATAGAGAATGACCCCTTTGTAGTCATTAAATTTTCGTTCCAGTAAATCCAGTCTCCGTGTTTGGCGTAGTGCAGTTGTTCTTGGTTCACTCTGGTCTTCTTCTTCTTTCCAATCCATCTGGCTTATGTGAGAGGTCATATTTGTTGTTGTAATTATTGTTTGGTTGGTTGAAGTCTTGGTGTACTGTATTTGAAGGCCTTTGGCATCCTCCATCTTAGTATTGCTTTCTTTAGCTTCTGTTGCTTGTTGGAATGTAGGCTTTATAGTTGAACTCAAAGTTTGGGCTTCGAGGCTCTCAGTAGATTGTACTTGTAGTTTGAGGTCCCCTGTTTTGTTGTTGAATTCCTCATCCTCTGATCGTTTTTGGATTGTCAATTCATCAGTTGAAGTAAGAGTCTCATTTGGTGAGTTTGTGCTATCAAATTTGACTTAAGTTTAGCTTTTATTTCTGCAGTCATTGCCAGAATTGTATCAAGTATAAGTTTATAGTCAAGCGGTGGGATATAATCTTCCATTTCTTTAATATTTTACAGATAGGCCTTTAGTGGAAGCTATTTTAATAAAAGTCAATAAATGTCCTCCTCCACTATTCCAAAAGATTGTTTTCAGTGCCAGGTGTTCCCAATTTTATCTTTATAGTTAGTGTCAAGGACAAATCTGTTAAAGCCTGGTCTCAAAGTAAAAAAAGGTTTACTTGCTATACCAGGTTTTGCCACAAGATGTCCTCAATCGTATGTACAATCCTTTTGCAGAAAAATGTAAGTCTTTTATCCAATTAGTTCATTTTTAACAGTAAACAGGATAGTAGGTCCCTGTAGTAATAGACAATAAAAACTTTTTAATTGCCCAAAAATTTCAGAGGTGCAGATAAAGTTGCTTAATTATTTAGCTTAGTTATTTGATTTCTTTCGAGGCTTTAAGGTTATAAATCCCCAAGTAAGCAGTTGCCGAGTTTTCAAGAAGAGGGGGAAAAATTTTCAAGAAAGTCCCACAGGAAAAAAATGATTAGATAAGTAAGAAGGGTAAGGTCTCACCCAGATCCTCCAGATTGCTTTGTTGTGCTTGGTAGTGATTTTGGCTTTCGGCAGGGAATGGCTTAGTAACTCCGGATCAAACGGAGGTCTGCTGCCCTTCCGCGATCGCAGAGAACTAGCCTCCTCTCGGTGGTCGCCCCTCCAGGGCGACTTTTGACCCTTTGCAGGGTCCTCCAATGAAGTAAGTCCGGACGGCAGTGGGAGAGCTTCTCCCGGCACGTCCACCAGCACCGCACACGCAAACCGGAAGCCCTTCCTTCGGATCTTTGTGATTGTGATTACTATCAATTACTAATGCATTGTGTAAAAAACAAAATGTTTTATAATAGAGCACTATAATAATTGATAAAGTTCCTAAATTTACTGAAGAGCTGAACAATTTAAACTGACCCTATCTGTTTACATAAGGTTATTATCTAAAAAACCCCTCAATTGTTGCATGTAATTTATTGCTAGTTTAAATAGCTTCCTCTACTTTGAAAGGTACACAATCCTCATTTTTCTGTATCTCATGCATATTCCAAATTCTATGACATCTACTGATCTCATAATATTTCCTTGCTATATGGATTTGTTTTCTTAAGAATTGCCAGAATCAAGCTAAACCTTGTTTATCTTTTCCTTTAGGTAGTGAAGTGTTTCCGGGAGGGTGGCTACAACACATTGGTCTCCACATGTGTCGGAGAAGAAGGCTTGGATATTGGAGAAGTGGACCTCATCATTTGTTTTGATGCTCAAAAAAGTCCCATTCGTCTAGTGCAGCGAATGGGCCGAACTGGACGCAAACGGCAAGGCCGCATTGTTGTCATTCTTTCCGAAGGAAGGGAAGAGCGAGTAAGATGAGTCTCCAGATCCAAGTTTGTTTTGCCTAACAAATTCTAGACACAGGGATTTTAGTGTTCTGAATGTTTCCAAAAACTCCATTCAGATCCTAGGTCTTGCCACCAAATAAAGTTGAGAGAAAGTAAGAGCTGAACTAGCAGATCCTAGCACTGCAGCAGTGGTGATGGTTCTGATGGTTGCAGTAGTATGTTCAGAAGGACTTGGGACAGCGGTTGTTGCTAGAGGCACTTAGGATTATATCCAGAAAACCTGTTTCCATTGATCTAGTGATTAAGGCACCAAGCTAGAAACAGGGAGACTGTGAGTTCCAGTCCTGCTTTAGGCACAAAAGCCAACTAGGTGACTTTGGGCCAATCACTTCCTCTCACAACCCAACTCACAGGGTTGTTGTTATGGGAAAAATAAAAGGAGAAAGGAGTATTAGGCATGTTTGCCACCTTGAGTTATGTATAAAAATAATAAAGGTAGAATAAAAATAAATTACCAGAAGGAATATTATTTATTTTAACAATATTAGTTCAGTAAATGTGGGGAGAAGAGATTTGATGTTTCTTTTCTTTAGGTAAGAATAAAGAGAAGTTTATAAAATAACGTTGCTATCAGACTTCTGAAACTAAGAATTGAAGTTAGAGTAATTGTGGACAGCATGATCTTTAACAACATGTTGCTGGAGTCACAATTATGCTGCTGCTTTTTTGTTCTGCTCCAATAAATCCTGACTACCTTACATTAATGATACCTTCTTTTTGCATTATGTTTCTTCAGTCAATAAGCTTTATGGAGTTCCTGGTTATGGTTTAATCCTTTGTAATTGCATACATTACAGAACATTTTAAGGGATAGTGCATTAGAAGGCCATTTAGTAAAATGTTAACATAGGTTTCATTAAGAATATTGACTGTGCCAACACTTTCCTTTCCTTTATCTATATAAATTCAGTAAATAAATATTAAAAATCTTCACCTGAGCATTATTAGACATGGAGTAATAGTGGGAGAACATAATCTGAGTTCTTCAAATAAGTTCTGACTTATCACATCAGTTTTAAAAATGTCATCAAATCACTATAAATTGAAAAATATACTCTGTAGGCGTTTCTTTGCATGTGGAAAACAGCAAATTGGTTAATAATGAGCTGATACGCAGAAGGATTATAATAAACTAGACTTATAAGCCTGCTTTAGTGTAAATGATATTTGTGAATAAGTAAACTAGATAAAACGTTTTGCTACAAAAAAGTACCATTTTTTTCTCTCCTTTGTGTAGACTTACAATCAAAGCCAATCCAACAGAAAAAGTCTTCTGAAAACTCTTTCTAAAAATAAAGGCCTCCATTTGTACCAGCACAGCCCACGTATGATTCCAGAAGGCCTAAACCCCAAAATGCACCGTATGTTGATTACACCTCCAGAGAAAGAGCAAGACATTTCCACAGCCCACTCAAAGGAGAAGAAAGGCCTTGTTTTGGGGCGAAAAAAATTTCTCAGTTTTGCCAGTGCAGGTAAGAGAGGATATCGGCTGAGCTGGAGTTGCCACACAAACTAAAACTGTCTTTCACACAAGGTACAGGAAGGTTGCCCGGTGTAACCAATTGGCAGATTTATGGTTAACAAGACTTAAGAGTTCTTTCATACTTTGTATAGTCAACAAGATTCATTGCCAAAAATACTGTGATGGCTATTTATCTAGATAATTTTGCAAAGGTTGGCTAGTCTAGAGAAAAGAAGTACTAGGAGTGACATGATAGCAGTTTTCCAGTATTTGAGGGGCTGCCACAAAGAAGAGGGGGTCAACTTATTTTTCAAAGTACCAGAGGGCAGGAGAAGAAACAATGGATAAAAACTAATCAAGGAGAGAAGAACATAGAATTAAGGAGAAACATCCTAACAGCAAGAACAACTAACCAGTGGAACAGCTTGCCTTCAGAAGTTCTGGATGCTTCATCACTGGAGGCTTTTAAGAAGAGACTCTTCATGCATTTATGAAGTCTAAATAATAAATAAATTTGTCTGAAATGGTATAGGGCCTTCTGCATGAACAGGGGCCTGAACTAGAAGACCTCCAAGGTCCCTTTCCAGCTCTCTTCTGAATTATAATTAATTAATTAATTAAAAATTCTTGCAGAATGATAAGCCATAAATGTTAGCCATATATATTAAATAAAATAATATACCATTTTTAAGCAAGCCAAGAGTGGCATGGTGCTGTCGAATTAGAATGCTTGGTGAATACCTTGGGATGTTAGTTTTACTGATTTTTTTGTGACAGGTATCAAAACATAATTCCCATCTTTGTGAAATTGTTGCATAGCACATCTCACCTAATGAAAATTTTCAACCTTGGTCTCTTCACATAGTACATGCCATGCCATTGTTAGTGGGGATGTGCTTTTCTCTTTGGTAATTCCTTGATAAGGGATATTGTCACTAGGATATTATTTTTCTGCTTCGTTATTTGTCTGGTATTAATCCCTGCTTTTTTGGGTGCTGGTTGCTGGACAGGATATATTCTGGTCTTTTTGTTTCTTTGTTAGCTTTTTTATTGTCTCTTGAACCATGTGTAAATGTGGTTTATCTCTATTTGTCTATGATGACTGTATCTTTTGATCTTTTTTTTAAAAAAACAACCCTTAAGCAAATGCTATCTTCTAATTCTGTGCCAAAATTGCTTAGTATTAATATTTGTATGATGAAGAAAACTGTGTCTATTTACCAGTAGCTGAGGTGAGCTTGCGTTAGTCTTACTTTATCCATCTAGCCAATTTAAGAAAGCAACCAGATAGCCCAGAAATGTTTCTGAGCAAGGCAAGGCAGTGATAGTAATCCTATTATTTATGTCAGTCAGAAATTTACTGCATTTGATAATGAAGACATGCAGATGGGAAAAATGTGTTTATTACATAAATGTTTATCCTAATGCCTTTGGATATAGCAGAGGCGACCTTTTTGCTTTCCATGTGTTGCTGAACTATACCTCCCAGTAGCATCAGCCTACATGGCCAGTAAAGAGAAATTTGGGTGGTATACCAGGTATTCATTCTGCATATATAGGATTTAGTATCTATTTTAGAGATAATCAGAAAACTATAAAGATTTTCAAATATCTGTGTTCATTTCTGATCAGAAATTGCTACTGGGAATTTCTGTGTATCTATCTGTCTCCCTCTCCCCCACCCTCTCTCTCACACTCACACTTCTTGGATTACTGAGCATGCACTGCATGGAGTTCCCTTGAAGAATACTTGGAAACTACAACTGGTACATCCCAAAGGTGATTTTTCATGAAGCAACTGGACTTTCTTGTTTTTCTTTGAAGACATTATGCTTCTCATCCAAGAAGCTTCTTCAGCTGTGACTGGATGGCAGGGAATGGAAGGATTTATATTTCTTGCAGACAGCTAATCATTTGCATTCTTTAGAGAGTGGTTGAGGCCACCTGGAGATTTATCTGGGTCTCCAGGGTCACCTGAGTGCAAATGAGTGTGGAGCCTTCTTGGAACTGCTGAAAGGACTGTGTTGTAGACTGGAGATAGATGTCATGTCCCTCCCCCTCTGTTGAGAGAGGGCTGTTCAATTTTGACATAGATGGCCTCTTTCAAACTAGCGGTCCTCTCTGTCCAAAATGTGGACTTTGCTGTCTTCGAAAGAGTGGCCTTTGTCTTTTAAATGCAGATAGACTGCTGAATCTTGTCCTGATGGGTTTCTTCTCTTATGTTGTGCCATGCATTTATGAAGTGATTGTTTTGTTTCCCCAATGTGTAAATCTGCACATGGCTCACTGCATTGTGCTGCATATACCATGTTCCTTAGTTTGTGTCTGGGTGTTTTATCATTGGGGTGGACAAGTGTATTCGTGGATTTGAAGTGTGCACGTATGTTCTGTTGGCCTCCTCAGATCCTCCTGAACTTTTCCTATATTCCTGCAATGTACGGAATGACAACATTGCTTTGTTTATTTTTCTTTTCTTCTTTGTCTGTTATGGAGGAGCTTCTGCTGGGTCTTTTTGATTTGATGAAGGCCCACTTGGGATAGCCACAAGTTCTGAGCTTCCTTGATGTGTTTTAGTTCCTTTTCTTTACCACCTTTGCTGGTAGGCAGACCTTCAGCTCAGTGGTGTAGGGTTCTGATAATTCCCATTTTGTGCTCCAGTGAGTGGTGAGAATCAAAACGTAAATACTGATCCGTGTGGGGGAGGGGTTTCTGTAAACTTCAGCGTTAAGCCTTTTGTCTTCTTTTGGGATAAGTATGACCTGGATGACTGAGAATCTCCATAGACACAACTGATACAGAATGCAGTGGTACAGACAGTTCTGGAGGCCCCTCGGGTGTCACATGTGACACTGTTTTTACATGAATTGCACTGGCTGCCAGTTTGCTACTGGGTCCATTTCAAGCTTTTGGTCATTACATATAAAGCCCTTATTGGCATGGGTCCAGAAAATTTGAGGAAGAAGTTGTCCAACATGTATCCTAATTTACAGTCTAAATGTTGGAGATGTGGTAGTTTAGAAGCTACCTATTTTCACATGTGGTGGACTTGTAGAAATATAAAAGCTTTTTGGATCAAAATTTGGTGGAACATTCAAAAGATTTTTAAGAGAAAGATAAAGTTTTCTCCACAATTGTTTTTATTGGGTATTGTTGTAGATTGTGATGTTAAAGAAACTAACTTGATGTTGAACATGATAACAGCAGCACGGTTACTGGTGGGACAATATTGGAAGAAGGATAGTTTGCCCACTATAGAAGAATGGGTGTTTAAAGTTTCGAATCTTGCAGAAATGTCTCAGATTTCTGCTTATTTGAAAGATCATTCACAGGAAAGATATATTTCAGTTTGGAGGAGATGGATAAATTATATTCAGAACAAATATGGGACTAAAAAGTTCCATTTAGCTTATGAGTAGATTTTAGTGGGATATTGGTTGTTTGTAGTTATGTTAAAGGGGAGTTAAAGCACATTATGAATTTGGTTAATTGTATATTATGCATAATTTTTATTTAGAATATGATTATTGTAACTATAATCCTGTATTTAGCTCTGGGAAGTGGGGGGGGAAGTGGGCGGGTTTGGGGTGGGAGGGATTTGGGGATATATTGTAAAATTTTGTTTTTGTAAAACTCTTTAATAAAAAAAAAAGAAAGAAAATTTGAGGAACTCGCCTGCCCCACTCATTCCAGTGGAAAGGGCCTATTTCAGATCCCATCAGACAAAGAATTTTGGCTAGTGAAGTCCAAGAGAGGAGCCTTTTCTCCTGTAGTGTCTGCTCTCGTGAATATTCTCCCATTGGAAACAAGGCCCATACTCCTGGGCTTTCCCAGAAGAGCCTAAAAACATATCTCTGCCACTTGGCTTGGGGTCCTGACAGGGACCTGTTATGTTGTGGGTGGCTGATCAGGTAGAGAAGATACCCAGGTCATCCATCATTTCTAGGTTATAGCTTTTCTATTAAAATTTTCTCATTTTAATTGCTTTCTAGTACATTTCTACTTTTAATGATATTGTAAGTCACCCAGTGTTGCTGTTTCAATGAGGTGGGTGGCATATAAATTTAATAAATAAAATGAAACGTTATAACTGCAAAAAAAGCAATTTTGGGTTATGCATAAATAATAGCTTATGTTATGTGCAAAATCTACAAGACATCTTATTTTTGGAGAGAAAAAAATAGCAACAGAGGAAGTAATACCACTTCATGTCCTTGAAGTGTGAATCATCACTCGTTTCAGCAATCTCTAATAATTCTCTAATTTTGTGTGTCTCTGTGTGTGTGCGTATGTGTAATTATATGCATATAATTTTCCATGAATGTGGATGAGTATAATAAAATAGAACTACATACCCTTCAAAAATTATTTTGAAATGTAGTTTTGAAAAATTGAGTGAGCACATCTTTTCTCAGACTCCATGTGAGCCTGAGAAAAGCTACAGCAGCTTAAATCAGACTTACAAATGAGCAACATCTTTTTTCAGGCTCAAACACAAGCTTTCTTTAAAAAGATGCCTCTTTTAATGAATAGCACAGAGACACTGTGTTCATGTAAGGTCCAAAGTACTTCTACTAAATTATTTCAAAGCATCCGTAGCCCTATGGTACTGCTTCCACTGCTCATTAGACCTAAAAGTTTATAGACTGAATCAGCTTCATTTGTTTATCTGGTTTTCAGTGCAAATTTTATATCAAAACACCATTATTTAAAAGACCTGCTTATGGCTAAATTGGCCATAAAGATAAAAGCAGCTGTTGCTTTTTCATATTGATTTTTTTAGAGCTTGTGAGAAGAAAAATACAAATATTTTTTTTTAAATCATACAATAGAAAGTGCTTCGAAAAATTTATTTTGTGTGGGTGCTTATAGCAAATGGTCAAGTCATAAAACTTACTTCAGTCACTCAGCTTTTTTCTAGGGAGTCTTCCATAGCAAACGAAGAAACCCCAACCAATTGATGTTGCTATATAACCGCCCTGAGTCCTTCGGGAGAAGGGCGGTATAAAAATTTAATTAAATAAATAAATAAATAAACCAACCAAAGACATGAAGAAAGAGAGGATATGGTTGTAACAGTTCACAGTTCTCCCGCACAGGTTCCGCCATAGAATATACCCGGTATACCTGGGTAATAATCTGAATATGAACTATAAGTGCAATGTTGCTAAAACACCATTTGTGAACACTTTTGAATTCTTGATATTTCTGTATAAATATAACCTAAAATATGATCTATTCTCCCTAAAAGTCCTAAAACAAGGACCCAATTAAATGAATCAAAAACATTATACTTGTTTATTTCTTTATTGAAAAAAATGATCAAAAGCTTGATACTTGTGTGTGGCAAGTGTGCACCTCTAGAATTATCAGTTCATTTGAAGAGGATATTAGAGTCAGTTGTTTCAGTCAGTGGGATGTTAATTATTTAAAGAACAGAGTTCTGGTTGTTCACTACTGAAATCTGAACTTCACAACACAGATATTTGGAAGCGTCATTGCTCAAAGCCATGGCTCAAACAAAGGAGTTTCCTGAAAACGTCCAAAAACAGTTGCTGATGCTCACCAGATAGAAAAGGTTACCAAACTATTTCCAAAATGTTTGGACTCCACAAATTGAGATTACACCATCAGCAACATCTGGAATACTCCAGGAGTTCTCAGAGAATCCCAGGGTACTGTGTAAGGCCCTAATGGCTTCTCTTGCATTGCCAATTACCAGGGTTCATGAGGCCACCATCAGGAGAACACTGAACAATAATGATGTGCATGGCAGAGTTGCAAGGAGAAAGCTACAACTTTCCAATAGGAGTATTGCTGCCCATGCACCGTTTGTGAAAGACCACTTGGGTAAACCATCTGGCTATTGGAAAAATGTTCTCTAGACAGATGAGACCAAAATATTTTTTTTGTCTTAATGAAAAGTGTTATGTTTGGCAAAAGGCCAACACTGCATTCCAGTCCAAGAAACTTACATGTGTTCATGTAAAATACGATGATGGCAGAATTCTGGTCTGGGCCTGCTTTGCTGCCTCTGGACCAGGATTGTTTGCCATCTCTGATGGAATTCTGAATTGTAGCAACAAACTCCAAAAGAAAATGTCAGGGTCTCTGAACTGAATTTCAAGTGAAAACGGGACATGCAGCAAGACAACGATCCAAAACAAATAACCAAATGATGGTTAAAGCAGAGAAAAGATAATGTTTTGCGATGGCCAAGTCAAATTCCTGACCTTAATCCTGCAGAAATAGATTACAAAGTGGAAGGAGATGAAGTGGGCAAATCCACCAACATCAGTCAGGAGAAGCTGGGCTACAATTCCTCCAAGCTGATTTGCAAGACTGATCTTTGGAAATGCTTAGTTGCCATTACTGCTGTCCAAAGTACTGAAAGCAAAAGTATGCATACTTTTGCCACGCAATATATAGCTTCTGCATACTTATGCAGAAATATTGAAAATTCAAAAGGAGTCAATAACTTTTAAGCACCATAGTATCTAAAAGAGGTTTCTGGCAAGTGATGCACTGGGCATTGAGAGAATTGGTACATATACACTCACTAATATGCTAATTGCCTTTCTCTTCTTATCTCCAAATATTTTCCAGGTACAAAGCAAGCCAGTCCAACTGAAAGCTGGTGTCTTACATCCGAGGAATATGAAAAATGGGATAGACTATATAAAATAAAAGCTGGTGACGGAATAAAAAAGCCAATAATACCACAGAGTCACTTTGTAACATTAGAATGCAAAGATACAAGAACAGTAAGTTGAAACATATGCTTCAGGTTAATTTAATGTGGTCTGGCTGAAGATCATGAAAAAAGTACTTAAGCCTGAAGAAAAATGTCTTGAGCTGTTGTCAGCATATATGTTTTGATATAAATATAGAGAAAATATACATGTCTTCCAGACTTTCTTCTTTAACAATTATATTAAAATATAACTTCAAATTATTGGAGAAAATGCCAGATACTTAATACAAAATAAATATAGGACCTTGGCAGTCACTTACATCAGACATGACCTTTAAAAGATTATGTCTGATCCTTCTTTGATTTGAATGTTCTTCATTTTATATGGTCTTCAACTCTTAGAATTCACAGCCAGCATGGTCATTGCTAAGAATCCTTGAAGCCCTAAATCTTTGAAGTACACTTATTGGGGAAAGTTTGTATAGATATTCATCTTGAAAAAGAATTAAAATTTAATTTACACAAGGGAGCGCTATGAAGGATCAAAGTGTCTGTAAAAACATATGGATGTTCCATTGTAGATCTCTACAATAAATACTGACTTCCATCTAACAAATCAGCATTTCCTACGAATGCACTGCTTTTTGTGATAGGCTAATGAAAGAATTGACAGGAATTTATTATAGTGGTTAAGACAGCAGGTCATATTACTATGAGTTCTACTCTCACCTTAGGCGTGAGACCAGCTGGTTGACTTTGGGCCAGTCATTTTCTCAGAAAAAAAGCAACCAGCCGCTTTCAAAAATCTTGCCAAGGAAACTGCAGGAATTAGGAACCAAGACTTAATGAAAAGCACAGAACAGGGGAGGAATTATATGGCTGTTATAACTACATAAACTAATGCTGTGATTTATATGTGTAAAATTAGAAATATTGTGAAATATGAGAAACAAATGCTTCATTCTTAATTTGTTAACTAGTAAAGTGCTAAAAATAAAATGCTTGTTTACTGATGAAAAAAACCACATTTTTCTCACAAATAAAAGTAAATATTTTTTTCTAACACCAATAGCACTTAGACTTATTTACCTCTTCACAGTGCTTTCAGCCCTCTAAGTGGTTTACAGAGTCATCATATTGCCCCCAACAATCTGGGTTCTCATTTTCCTGACCTTAGAAGGATGGAAGGATGAGCTAACCTTGAGCGCATCAGGATCGAACTCCTGGCAGTGAGCAGTGAGTTAGCCTGCAATACTGCATTCTAACCACTGCGCCATCATGACTCCTCAGTTCTAAGTTAGTTCTAAGCTAACTTTATCTTTATTTTGGATTATTCTTTTGAGAAGCCCGAGCTGTGACCAGCATTGGTAGCATTCTATTTTCTTTGTGTTTTGACATCTTAGGAATTGGAAACTAAAGAAGTTCATGAACTGTCACTGACAGAATGGACAGTCTGGCAGAACCGGCCTTTCCCTACCTATCTGGTGGATCACTCTGATCGTTGCTTCCACTTCATTAGTGTTATGGACATGATAGAGCAAATGAGACATGAAGAGGTGAGTAAAAGGAGCCTTATCTCCTTTCTAAGCTCCCACATGCATTTTATTGGGCTGTGACATAGGATTCGGGAATAGACAATACTCCCAAAGCATGTCACTATTCTGTGTAGACAAAGAAGATTATGCCGTCTCTTTAAAAAGGTGTTGAGAAACCTATTAAAAACATATTCGTTTGCCTGATGTCATTGCTTAGGCAATAAAGTTTACAGATAGGTAGCTTTTTCATCAGCAATTAGTTTAACTTGTCAGATAACTCATAAAGTTATTCACTGACTTTTAACTATTTTGGTAATTATATTGTGGATGAGAGTGGGGAAAAGAGTTTCCTAGAAAAACAACACCTCCATACTTTTTGGATTTCAGTGTTACCAAAACTATAATACAGTTAGGACTTCAAGACAATGACAATAAACGAACATACCAAAAAGAAGAAGAAAAAAAGAAAAAGAAAGAAGCGATTCTTTAAATATGTAAACTTCAGGAAAGCATATATGTTTTCTTTAGGAGAAAAGTTTAGGAAAGTACCTTGAATAAAAGACACCTCTAATATATTTTTCTCCAAGTTGTTAGACCTTTCTTTTGTTCCACTGTCCACTTTTATTATTTTCCATTTGCCAATGTTCTGATTTTTAGTTAACAGAATAACAGAGTTGGAAGGGACCTTGGAGGTCTTCTAGTCCAACCCCCTGCTCAGGCGGGAGATCCTGTACCATTTCAGACAAATGGTTGTCCAATCTCTTCTTAAAAACCTCCAGTGCTGGTTAAGTTTTGTGATGGTCTTTAGCATGCAGCTTCTAGTACTCTGCAATGGGGGAAACCTAACCTTTTTGGGGTTTCATAGTTAACAGCAGATACAATAAGCATTAGGCCTTGTCAAAGATTTATTTCTGATAGCATAGTGAAAATTACCAATTATTTATCAAACTAGAGGGAGGATGTGGTATACTTAGTATTTTGTCCTGTAACTGGTACTCTTTAACAATTTTAATGATGGCTTGGGGAACAACACTTATACAATTTATAGCTGATGCAAAACTCAAAATCGGTCGACAGACGATGCCATAGCTACTGCTTTACATTCTGTAGCAAGCCATCTGGAGAAACCTGGAAGCTATGTCAGGATGCTTTTCATTGACTATAGCTTGGCTTTCAATACTATTCTGCCGAGCATCCTTATTGAAAAGCTGACTGACTTAATTTCTCCCCCCTCCATCTGTGATTGGATTAAAGACTTTCTCAGGGACCAGCTACAAACAGTGAGGGTCGGGTCTGTTTTATCCACCTCCCTGAAGTTTTGCACTGGCTCGCCACAGGGCTGCGTGCTTAGCCCCTACCTGTATTCACTGTACACATATGATTGTGTATCGTCCGACCCATCCACTGCAATCATTAAGTTCGCAGATGATACCACTGTAGTGGGTCTTATTACAGGTAGAGATGAAACAGCGTACAGGGGGGAGGTACAAAAACTATCCTTATGGTGTTTAGAGAACAACTTGCACCTGAACTTCAGCAAGAAAAAGGAGATGGTGCTAGACTTCAGGAGGAAAAGAGAGGAACCTGCCCCACTTTACATCGGGGGGGGCTGTGTGGAGAGAGTCTCCTCCTTTAAATTCCTGGGAGTTTACCTCTGTGAAGTTCTTATGTGGAAAATTAATACAACCCAGGTGGCCAGAAAGGCCTAACAGAGACTTCACTTCCTCGGGGACTTACGGAAGAATAGGGTAGAACAATGGCTAATGACCTTCTTTTACCGGTGTACTATAGAGAGCGTCCTCTCGCACTGTATTGTGGTTTGGTATGCTGGCTTGACAGCCGCGGATAGGAAGATATTACAGAGGGTGGTGAGCACAGCACAAAACATCGTGGGCTTGTCCCCTGACACCAGTGGATGACATCGCCAGGGCTCGCTGCCTTGGAAGAGTGAGGAAAATTCTCAGAGACGACTCACACCCTGGTTGGTACCTCTTTACTCTCCTACCATCGGGTAGGAGTTATAGGAGTATAGCCAGCCGCACCAACAGGCTGAAGAACAATTTCTATCCATGGGCTGTCAGGCTCCTGAACAGGAAATAACTTTATGCATGATAGACCTGCGAGGCCGGCGCGTTGTGCAATTAGCTCACATGGTGTAACAAGATTTAATTTAATTTAATTTAATAATTTGATTTCTATACCGCCCTTCTCCTGAAGGACTCAGGGCGGTGAACAGGGCAATACACAATAAAAAACCAGATACAAAAATTAAAAAACCATTAAAAACCAATTAAACATCATGCCCATAAAATCAATACATAATTAAGTTAAAAACTAATTTTAAAAACCCAACCCCATCCCGTCAGACCAGGCCAGCTTGTTCGAAAAAGAATGTTTTAAGATCGCGCCGGAAGGAGCGAAGGTCGGGGGCCGTCCGGAGCTCAACCGGTAAGCTGTTCCAGAGGTCTGGCACGCCCACAGAGAACGCTCTCCCCCTGGGGGTCACCAATCGGCATTCTTTGATCGGCGGCACCCTGAGGAGGCCCTCTCTGTGGGAGCGCACTGGACGGAGGGACGTTGACGCCGGTCGCAGGTGTTGCCGTAGGTAATCCGGACCCATGCCATGAAGGGCTTTGTACGTCATAACTAACACCTTGAACCTCACCCGGAGAGCAACCGGTAGCCAAAGATGGTGGGTTTGTTGTCACTGTGAGTTGTGGGTGGGGGGGCATGAAGGGAGGCTCAGCCAATATCATTGTATACATGTTGTACTTTGATAATAAAGGTTCATTCATTCATTCATCTATTGTTTTAATAGAGTTAGGTTGCAGAGGTACACTGAAAGTACTAGAGTGAAATTTAGTGGAGTTGTTAAAGGCAAAGTTATTAATGCAAAATAAATCTAGAAATACAACAGAGGATATCTGGCTTGAGAATGTATGAAAATCCATGCATGTAAAAATTGTAGCTGAACCCAAACTAAGTAGTGTTCCCCCCCCCCAAAAAAAAAGACCAATACAGTATTTGACTGTACCAATAGATCCAAATCAGGAATCTAATAGTTCATTCTGTTCTGCATTAGTCAGACCTAACCTCATGTACTGTGTCCAGGGCACCAGGGTTTAAGAAGAATTCAGACAAACTGGAGCAGCAACTGGGTTGGACTAGATGACCTCCAAGGTCCCTTCCAACTTTATTATTATTATTATTAGGTCAGTGAGAATGATCAAAGGATTAGAACTAACTCTTATGGGAAAATGAGGGAACTGGGTAGAGGTAGCCTTGTGGAGGACATATAACTTTTCAGGTGCGTGCAGGAGCTTCAGTCAGAGGATGACATTTCTGTTTTCACTTATACTCAAGTGAAGGTTCTAGAATGATATATAGCTGTAGAGGGCAGCTCCGAGCTGAATGTTAGGAAAAAACCTAAGAGCAGTTTCGATAGTAGAACTAATTACTTTGAGAGACCCTTTATTGCAGAGGTCTCCAACCTTTCCAGGCTCAAGGACCGGAGGGAAGGAGACCAGCTTCAAAATGGGGGGGTGTGCGCGCATGCGCACGGGGCCACACACACTGGCATGGCACTAGCAGCCCCGTTCACGCATGCGGTATGGCCACGCAAACTGCATGGGCTAGTGGTGCATGTGCAAAGGGGCTGTGGACAACCGCCCCCACTAGCATTCCCATTTGTGCCAGTGTACATGCGCCATCAGTCCCACAGGTGCTAGCGGAGTGTGGGGAAATGCGCGCCCATGCATGCGCTCACTTGCCAACTGTTTTCGCATCCTGCTGGCCAAGAGCCCACGACCATAGGTTGGAGACCCCTGTTTTATTGGATGTGTTGGAATAGAAACTAGACAGATACCTGACAGAATTGATGATCACTCCTTCCCAACTTCCTTTTTCTATGGTTGTATAAGCATGAGGTATGTGTTTCATTGCATGTTTTGTGCAGCACCCCTAAAAATGAATTATGGATTATACTTCTAATGTGTCTTGCTGTATATTGTACTTTTGATCTCCCCTATTCTCATGTTCCCATATTTCTTTGATTTAAAGCTCGATAATAGAAAATGTCAGGCCCTCATCAGATTATATCTCCAGCAGCTCATATTAATACATACTGTGTAGAAAATTTGAGATAACTGATTTTGAACATGAACATACACTGCCTCTCATTATGGGGTATTTATTGTGTGATTCTTATATTGTGATTCATTCATTGTGATTCACTCATAGGGAATATATATAGTTAACTCAGTAATGGAAATTAAACTGTCAGAAACTAAACAGCTTTCCATTTTCTAGCAGACACATATTTCATTGATGACTAATTAAAATAACCACCATTATTTAAATGTCCAACTAAATGAAGAGACAGAAAAAACTTACATAATTTGCAAGCTGATGGAGGGGACTGTGACATTTACGGTATATGATCTGTTTTTTTAAACTATTTTGGAAAATAAGCATGAAGCTTTCTAAAAAGGTTTTTTTTTTAAATAAAGTACTGCAATCCAAAAAAGTAGGGATGATCTTGCCATGGATCATTAAGTTGTTACCTGGACATCTAAGAAAATAAAACTTGTCAGTCTAATTCAGGAGGTGGCAACACCTGATTGGCTTTGTCTGAGTTCAAAAAACGAAGCAGGTTTTATTCTGTTTAGTAGCTGGATGTGAGACTACCATGGAATTTAGATGGATGGATTATTGATTATTGAGAATAATAATAATTTAGAAAATTTCCATCTGTTACAAAAGACCACACCGCTTGGATCCACACATATACTATGTTGATGGAATATGACATCCTAGATTCTTGGGAAGAAATCGATGAATATGAAGGCAACACCAGTTGAAGAACTGGCAGCAGTTATTTCACATTTTTGTACATATGCCATCCGACTCTCAGCAACTCTGGGGTCATGCTAATGGATGTGAAATTTAAGTATTTCACCTTCCTCTTCCAGATTTGTTAACTTATGTGCATTTAGGAGTCCTAAAGTTCTTTTTGATGTTAATTGCATACTAAGAGCTGAAAGTATTATGAGAATGTGGTAATAGTGCAGTTAAGTCTTTCCTATTGGTTAAGATTAAATCAAAGAATATCTGATCCACTTAAAATTTCTTTTAGCTTCTAAAACAGATACTGTAGTTGTGAGCATGTTTGGAATTTTTCTGGAGGTCCAAGGTGGGCAAAGTTTATCTTCAAAATATTGATATACTAAAAGTCTCCCATTGTTATAATTTCCTGCCTATTTGAAATCTCTGCAATTAATTTTGGAAGTCTCATCCATGGCTGGATAACTCATGGTTGGCTGGATAAGACCCTTATGGCTTACCTTATAGTCGTAACTCAAGGACTACATGTACTTATATTAAAGTAACGTGATGCAACTTCTCTCTTTCTATTCTGATTTGTGACATTCAAAAAGAAGAGGCAAATCAGTGTGCTCAAGTTGACAGCATTGGCCTTGAATTTCAAATCAGTTACCCAAAATGATTGTGGGTTCATTGAATGTACCACAAACTTCCTCTTTTCTATCAAATTCCATTCTGTAAACTTAACAGCAGTTTAGTGAATGCCAGTAATGCAGAAGGTAAAGAATGTAACTGTAAATTTCAGGAATAAAATGTGTGTTTTTCTTTATTATCTTAACTAGGGAGAGTGCGCTTATGAGCTGGCAATCCAACCTTATTTTCATTGGGAAGATGTTCATGCATCAAACGTTCAGATCAGGAAAAGGTGTGAGACCGTGACTCTTGAAAAAGTATCATCTAGGAAAAAAGCAGCAGCTACAGCAAAAGAAAAATATTCTTTAGAAGAATTTGATGCAGAATGTATGTCAGTGTTTAAAGCGGCCAATTTTAAATCCTCAAAAAGACCTCAGGTGATTGATGTAGAAACTGCAGTTCATGCTAAAAAGGATGGCAGCATTTCAGCTTGCTTCTCAACAAGCCTATCACCATTTCTTGAAGCTCCAGGACAGAAAAGTTTGGCAGATGAGAATCAAGAAAATATGGATGCAGCCCTCAACACAAGTATTCAAGGAAGGACTTGTGTTAATCCTGAAAAGGCTATAACAAAAATAATTCATCCTGCTCCTGAAAATTGTGTACAAAATGGACAGCATGTGGATTCTGGCTACAGCTGTTTTGCAGATGATTCGTATCTTTCATCTTTATTTTATCTCCCAGTGCCAGAGATTGATTTGTTTAGATCTTCTGAAACAAATGCTGATGAGAATCTTTCTTGGGGAAAAGACATCCAGACGAATGTAGAAAGACTTCTGTCACAGTCCCCACCATCTCTGCATGAATTGTTTGCTTCTGTGGAAAAGAGGGTGAATGAAGGCATGGAGCTTGATTCATTACAGCAATGTGTTTCCAGCAAGTCTAAAGACAATATTCCAGAGAAAAGTGTATCTTTTAAGAATGTGTCCATTTCCCCTCAGAACAGCTGTGAACTCTTAAACAACAGTAAATTGTGTTCAGTGGATACCTATCCTTTGGAAATGAATAATATTCCAGATACCTTCATTAGCAGTATAAATGATCTTAGCTGGGATGACATTTTTGAAGTTGAAACTGAAGAACAGAATGGAATTCAAGGGGAGAAACTGTCAAAAGTAAAAGATGGTCCAGCATTGGATTCCCTGAAAAGGGATAGTGGTAAAAGCTGTGAAAAAACAGGCGAAGAATTTGGACAAAATGTAAACCTCGAGGAAGATTGTTCTATACATTTATTGGGAAATCATGGACAGAATAGTCACCCATCAGTTGAAAAAATGGGGGCACCTTCAGAATTACCTGGCTTGTGTAGTCAAAGTAACATGCCGAGTAACAAAGCAAGAACCCCTGAATGGCATTTTTCTGACCAACTTTTTTCTGTTTGCAATACAAATCCCATAACATCATTGACGCCACATAAAGATAAAGTAGAAGTCTTTGCTGATCTTGATCATGGAAGCAAAGCAAATCCCCATGATTATGAACAGCTATATGATGCTTCTGAGGATTTGTTCTCTGTTAACTTTGATCTTGGATTTTCTTTTCAAGAGTCAGAAGATGATGCCTTAGAGCAAACGAACTCCATGAAAAATAAGGGGAGCTCTGCACCTGGTCATTCCAATAAGGTTGAAACCTCTTTCTCAAATAGTGGCTTGGTAAATAAATATACTAGTAATGAATGTTTTAATGTGACTAAATCTTCTACACCATTAAACTTGCAAAACCACAATCCTGGTCTGGCAGCGATTGACCCTGCTATTTCTTTGGCATCTCCTTTCACACCAGCAACTCGGAGATTTTATCAGTCACCAGACCATGTAAAAACTGTGTGTTCCACACCCACAGGTGGACAAATGATACATATTAGAACTTCTCATGGTTCTGGCTCTAGAAATAATCAAGAAAGCTCACATATGAGAGTTTCAAGAAAAGTAAACACCAGCATAGTTAAAGTCTTGGCAAAATCAGCTTTTGGAGTAGAGGATCTGCCATCCCATGAACCTGGTAAGACCAAAAATGAAGACCTAAATTATTTTAACAGGCTTTCTGTGGAAGTTAAGATTTCAAGTGCATGACTGTGTGTGTAAGAACAATGACTCAGCTATATCCTTGAGCATCTGCACTCTTTAGGAGGCATAACGAAACCAGTGACTGAGGGCTTTAGGGATGCTGGATAGCTCTCATTACTTTATTCTGTTTTCAGCTTAGTATCTGCCTAGCCTTTTAGATGTTCTGTAATGCAGCTAAAATGTAATCACTATATGATAAACTTATAAAGGTTTACTGTTATTTTGGCTAAAGTGATCCTAATTTCCAATGGTGCATCTTCTTTATGTGAGAATATATAAGAAACTTATATTTACTACTGCAGATTTCCTGACTGTACAGTTGCTGGGTTTGTACATTTAAATATACACAGAAGCATTTATAAGTAAAATAATGAATGTTGGAAATATTTTAAAGCTGTCCTAAGATTGATAACCAAAATTTGATTTGTTCCTTTGAAATATTATATCAGACTGAACTGTTGGCATATTTTTATTTCCTCCTCAAGATAAAGAATAATGCACTTGATTAGGGAAGATAGATGAGAAACAAAATACAGAAACTCAGTTGAATATGTTACTTTGTTCTAGAGGGCTAGTTTATGTGAAGAGCAGTCATATCCAGGTGCAATAAGTAAAGCTGATTTACTAATGCTTTCCCATCTTTTTAATTTGTTCCCATGATGGGAAATATTGTTTTAACTTAAGCTTAGGTTTCAAGACTAGGGGGCTGGAGGCTAAAACATATAGGGAACGGTTGCTGGAATTGGGTATGTGTAGTTTAATGAAGAGAAGGGTGAGGGGTGACATTATAGCAGTGTTCCAATATCTCAGGGGCTACCACAAAGAAGAGGGAACCAAGCTGTTCTCCAAAGCACCTGAAAGCAGGACAAGAAGCAACGGATGGAAACTAGTCAAGGAGAGAAGCAACCTAGAACTAAGGAGAAACTTCCTGACAGTTAGAACAATTAACCAGTGGAACAACCTGCCTCCAGAGGTGGTGAATGCTCCAACACTGGAGGTTTTTAAGAAGAGACTGGACAGCCATTTGCCTGAAATGGTATAAGGTTTCCTGCCTGAGCAGGGGGTTGGACTAGATGACCTCCAAGGTCCCTTCCAACTTTATTATTATTATTATTATTATTATTATTATTATTATTATTATTATTATTATTATTATTATTATTATTATTATTATTATTATTATTATCTTAACTATCCTGGACTTTGTGTTGATAGAGAATTTCTGGCAAACAAGAAATTGCTTTACTTATTTTTTAAAATGGAAATGTATATATTTTTTTTGTCTAAACAAGTTCATTGTATGCTGAAAAATTCAGGTTCTTATTATTAATTCTTCACTGTAGGAGACAGCAGTGAAGGTGAAGAATTTTCTTCTCTCAACAAAAAAAAGAAAAAAACAAAAATGTTGAGAACTTCAGATGTGAGTAATTTAGCTACACTTAAGTAACTTTAAGTAAATCAAATATTCCTCTCCGAGACTTCTTAATGGATGTTCCTTTATTCATTATTTCTTAGATTAGTGACTGTGACTTTGAATCACCAATTCATGCTGTCAAGAAACGGAAACGTCCACTCATTGCCGTAAGTTTCTTCTCTGACTAGTATAGAAAGAATGTGCCTAAAATGTGTGTTGCTGAATTTGGCTTGAATATTCGTATATAAATAAAATTAAATTTTATGTTGCCCATCAACTTGGTGGGACTGCTTCATTTGCTAACACAGAATATTTTAGTTTTTATATGTTTTTAATATACAAGGCCTTCTAATGCTCAAACGAGAGCCAGTTTGGTGTAGTGGTTATACTCAGTAGACTAGAAACCAGGAAACTGAGAGTTCTAGTTCTAGTCCTGCCTCAGACACAAAGCCCATCATTCTTTCTCAGCCCCAAGAAGAAGACAAATCATGTCTAAAATGTTGCCATGAAAAGTGTATGGATTTGTCCAGGGAGTTGCCAAGAGTAAAAAATGACCCAAAGGCACCTCCCTTCCCCCTCCCCAAATCAGTTCAGATTCAGATAACCTTTATTGTCATTTTTTTTTTCCTGAGGGCACAATGGCACACATTAAAAATGAAATTTAGTTGCTTGCTCTCAAGTGCATACATACATAACACACAAAACTGTGACTGAAACTGGATGTTCTGCTTCGGATACCACGGAGCCTCCGCCCAGAAGGTAACAAGGAAAACAGGTCGTGAAGAGGATGTGTAGTGTCACATATCTCTCTTCTGTCCAGGGGAAAAAATATTCACAAGATTGAAAGTTATTTTATACCAGACCAGAACTATTGGTCTAAACATCACATTAAAATATAGAGCAGGCATGTTAAATTGCCGGCTCATGGGCCAGATGCATCATACTGAAACCACGCCCATCCCATTGCCGGCAATGGGGGGAAAGTCACAATACGCCATGCAATGTCACGTGACGTCGAGAGTTTGATATGCCTGATATAGACTGACTAAAATCTTCCTATTGTTTGTTTTGGCTTTTAGTACAGGTAGTCCTCAAGTTACAAATGTAATGGAGCCTGCCAATTACATTCGTAACCCAAGAATTTGTAGGAGTGAATCGCGTAACTTGAATGCAATCACTCCTTGCTTTTGCCCACGCATTTGCTAATCGAATGCACGGGTTTTTAAGTGCACATGAAGTATCTCAGGGTGGGGAAGGCCATGGGGGCCTAGTGCAGGGACAAGACCAATGTGTCCAGCCACCAAAGGCCTCCCCCCACCTATGGAGAGACCCCATGCTCCTCTTTCCACCCCTTGGGGTCCCAAGTTGCTTGGGCTTTTCCTCCCCACCCTGTCACCAACCGCTAATTTACCTTTAGTGCCACGTTAGAGAGGACCACACTTCCATGCTTACCTGTGCAGCCTTGGTTGCCGGCGCCTTTGTCCAGCAGGCAGAAAAGCACCGGGCCAGGCTCTCCCCTTCCCTGACGAGCCCCAGTCTCTCTCACCAGCGGGCGCGGCCCTGCCCTGCCACTTGCTGGAGTGCCGAACCCGCCCTGGTTTCAAAAATTGCAGTGCCACAGAGCTGAAGAGCTTGGCACGCCACCGCCCTGCTCCCCTCTCTTGCCAAAAGCACTCCTTTTCCAAACTCCAAGAGGGACTCCTAAACAATTCTACTGTTGCTGGTTCGGCACTCCAGCAAGTGGCAGGGCAGGGCCGCGCCTGTTTGTGACAGAGGCTGGGGCTCAGCAGGGAAGGGGAGAGGCCGGGCCGGGCCGGCGCTTCTCTTCCTGGCTGGACAAGGGCTCCAGCACCCAAGGCCGCAAAGGAGGCGAGCATGGGAAGTTCGGGACTCTCAGTCATGGCACCAAAGTAGCATGTTGCAGTGTCTCTGCGGTCGTTCGTAAGTGTGAAGGACCGCTATGATGTTGCAACATACCTAACTTTGGGACCTGGTCCTAAGTAGTTTTGGCGGGGAATGTCGTAATTTTGAATGTTCGCTAAGTGAATGTTCATAACTCAATGACTACCTGTATGAGGGAAGTTATAAACTTGTCGTGAAAAGGCTACCTTTTAAAATAATTTTTATTAAAAGAAGATTTTACAAATATTTTAAAAACTATAGAAACGGCTGAAATAGAAGACAATTTTAAAAGAGTAGTAAAAGAAGTGAAGAATAACAAAAAGAAAGATATCTGAAGAATGACATTTCATCTTCTGTTACAAACATAGCAGTTAACATACCCAACCTCCCATATTGCATATCATAGTTCTATTCTTCCCACAAACAAAGCTTTTCACTGAATAAATTCCAAAATCAGCAGTTTATTTTTATCCATTTTCAGTAAAAAGTCAATAAAGAGTTTCTAGCTTTCATAAAAATAATTGTAGTTTCCTCCTTGATCAAATAAGTCAGTTTAACCAATTCTGCAAACTCAGCATCTTCAGAATTCATCCTCTCCATTACTGGTGTTTTTATTATATCTGTAAGTATTATTATATCTATAGTAACCTTGCTGCAGTTACTATATACAAATAGTCCTCTACTTACAACCACAATGGACCATAACTCCTATTATTAAATGAGGCGTCCATTAAGTGAATCATGCCTGATTTTATAACTTTGCTCAATTGTTAAGTGAATCACTGGTTGTTAAGTGAATCACACAGTCATTTTGACAGAATATAGCTGGGAAGGTCACAAATGACAATCACATGACCCCAGAATGCTGTAACCATCATAAATACATGTCAGAATTTTGATCACATAACCACAGGTTCACTACAATAGTTAGATACGTGAAGACTGGGGAAGGGTTGTTGTTTTTTTTAGCACCATTGTAATTTGGAAATTTTGCTAAAAATGGATGTAAGTAAAAGACTATCTGTATAAAACCAATTGTTCACAAGCCTTTTCTAGTTAAATTTCCCTAATTCCTAATAAGAAAAATTCTAGTTTCATCTGAAATGTTTAATTTTTAAACCTGCCTGCATCACTATATGCTTTTATAATGGAAAAACTAATTTTGTTGTTATTTTAAACAACAATTATGTTGCATTTTAGTCAGATGTCTCTAGTGATGAAAGCACAGATTTTGCTAAGAAATCAAGCCCAGTGTTTCATGACAGAAAGAACTATATCAAGAAGCCAGTTCAAGATACGAAAAGGCAGAAGAAAGGAGACAGACTTCTGATGAAGGTAAGGATGTTACAATTAATTAAGATGACTTCTCTGAATATCTTATTTCTTACTATATTTTGCCTTTGAATTGGTAACATTAAAACCCCTCTAGAATTATATGAATGATTCAGAATGAACATGATTTGGTTAGCAAGAGTCCTACAGTTATTTTGGTGCTAACATTTTAAACATATTATGCATAATACATGGTTGTCTGGGGGAAGGTGGTTTTTAGTACAAATGGAGTAAGCCATCATCTTAATCAAATTTTCCACAATAGATAGATAGATAGATAGATGATAGATAGATAGATAGATAGATAGATAGATAGATAGATAGATAGCTCTAGCTTAATTCATGCAGGTTAGTACCTGAACATTCTCTGCAGTTAACATATTGATATACAGTAGCAACCAACTAATTGATTTTGTATAGCACAGTAGTGTAGTATATGTTAAAGAGTCAGAATCCTATTTTCCTTTTGGTGAATATAAGTTTCTATTTCAGTAATTTGAACCTTTGACAGCTGGGAGTTGAAGCACTTTAAAAACATGGTGGATCCTAAGAATGATTCATGAAACAACAGCTGGAGTTTAAACATGGCCTTCTCTGTAATTTACTATAAGCCCCTAGGAAACAGATCCTTAGTGTTTTTTTTTGGCCAGTCTACCATTATTGAAATTCACAGCAATCTGTTAAGTGAGTTTTATGTTTCAGTTCTAAAGTGAATTCTTTGAAATGGAATTGTATCCAGATTTCTCTTTTGCAACCGGTAGAATTTAGCCAAGAACTTCATAGATGAGGAGGCAGAAGTTTCTGAAGATGGGGTGGAAATTTCATCTGATGAGAGTGTAAAATTGGAAGATGAATTGAGTTCTTCCCTTACTCAGTTTCTTGATGATGAGACGCAGATCACTCAAGATTTAAATGGTATGTAGCAAAAATCCTCCCCACCCCCAAATCAGTTGATATTCTGTTTGAACTTATCTGTGTCTGAGCATCTGGTCCAATGAATAACTTTCTTAGATAATGAATAGCATATTTCCACTCCTCCCAGTTTTTAACTTTGATATAGCACTGTCCACATGTGTGCATGGAGGTAGGAGAGTTAAAATTTCCATTGTATTCTTGATTAATTCGTCTCTCCAATACCGGCAGATGCTACTTTCCTTGGAAAGAAGCTGCTCTTGATCTGCTAGACATGGGGTAGGCAACCTTTGCTCTTTTATGACTCATGGACTTCAACTCCCAGAATTCCTGAGTCATCTATGCTGACTCAGGAATTCTGGGAGTTGAAGTCCGTGAGTCATAAAAGAGCAAAGGTTGCCTACCCCTGTGCTAGACATTTCTCTTCCAGAACCCCTCAGAGATACTTGTGTAATGAGGCTTGCAATGAATCCCTAAGGCAATTTTTTCTAAAGGTTATAGCTTTTATATGACAACAAAAAAATACAGGTAGTCCTTGACTTAACAGCAGTTCATTTTGTGACCATTCAAAGTTACAACAGCACTGAAAAAAATGTGAGTTATGACCATTTTTCTCACTTAGGACTGTTACAGCATCCCCATGGTCAAATGATCAAAACTCAGATACTTGGCAACTGATTCATATTTATGACGTTTGCAACGGTCCCTGGGTCATGTGATCCCATTTTGTGGCCTTCTGACAAGCAAAGTCAGTGGGGAAGCCAGATTCATTTAACAACCATCTTACTAATTTTACAACTGCACTGATTCACTTAACTGTGGCAAGAAAGTTCGTATAATGGGGCAAAACTCACTTCACAAATGTCTCACTTAACAACAGAAATTTTGGGCTCAATTGTGGTCATAAGTCGAGGACAAGCTATACTATGTGGAGATTTTTTTTCCACCTGAACAAACTCAAGACTGAGTGCAATTTCAGTTACTTTTATATCTGACAGTCTTTTTTTCCCCTCTACATAGAATCTGAGATGCAGGCAGTTTATCTGAAATCTGTTCGCAGTCCAGCTGTTGGCAACAAGTATAAGATGGTGCATAAAGAATACAATCCAATAACTGTTTTCTCACAGGTAAAAAAAGTCAGACAAAGAAAGTGATACTGTAATAAATGGAACCACATCACAAATTGGTCTGAACCTGCAAATGCTTTGAAATGCCCAGATATTCTTTTATTGTAAGGAACATTAACTAAGCATTAAATAAAACAATCCAAATGCAACTATCGCAAGTGAGAATATTTTAAGGATTATTTTTTTTTACAAGACTACCTGAGCTGTTAAGGCTTGTCAGTGTTAAGTAACACCTTTATTATCACAAGGTCACGGGATTTTAAAGATTAGTAGGAAACTATAGCAGGTATAAAATAGAGTGACCCAGTTGATAGCAGCAGAAATCTGTTAGTCTAGAGTAACATGGATACTTCAGTTGTTGTAATTGGTTGCCAATAGACTGCTGGACTCACCTCAAAGTGCTGGTTATTTCTGATAAATTCCAATACAATATTCCTAAGAACATCAGGGGTTGCAATCTTCCGTATGAAGATAAATGCCTCCTCATCAGATAATAGGAAGAGAATCAAAAAATCCATGCTGTAATATACCTGGAGATAAATTGGTTCTAAAGTGAAACAACTGAAGCTAGCATACTTGCTTATATTTTTGTGCCACTACCCCTCTCATCATAATAAATCTTGCTAAAGAGAACTAAGAATCATATTTAAAAACAAATCCTGTTCGGTCTTAGGCAACTGGCAAAAAGCCTGACATGCAAAATAAAAGCCCTGACTCATTTCTTGATGACTTCATGGACACACCCTTAGGCCCTGTGAAATCAGACAAAAATTAGATAAAAACACATAAGCACTAGGGGGAAAAAATAGTTCTTTTTAAGCTGTCAGAAGTCAACGAAGTGGGATAAATGTACAAGTTCCATCACTGAGAGAGGACGAACTACTAAGAAGATAGGCCAGGCATCAAGAAAAGTTTTTATGTTGAAGATTTTAATTTACTTTTAGACGCATAATGAAATCAGGCAGTTTTTTTTAACTATCCTGAACGTATGTTGTAAGGTTTTTTTGTTTTTGTTTTTTAAGTGCCAAAACTGAATTTGGATCAGTAATGTCCAGGAAAAGTGTATAACCAGAATATTACTGATAGTGTCTAATTATAACCGTTAGTTTTGCATAGGGATTTGCCAGGATTTGTCTTCTTTCTTCTCAGATTCCAGAGCAAGATGAATGCTACATAGAGGACAGTTTCTGTGTTGAGCACAGTGAAGAGGATAGCCCCAACAGCAGTTCCAGTGGTGAAGATCTGTGCATCAATTTTGACCTTTTAGGGGAAGAAAGCTTTGTGAATGGGAGAAAACAGTACCAAACCCGGCACAGGAAAAAAATGAAAGCAGGCCATGTGAAACTGAAAACAGAAACTCCATTCGTCCCAAAGAGATTAACTAGGGTTCGCCTTCTTAACAGTTCTAGTGAAGATGAGGAAACTCATAAAAACGAAGAGCAGATGGAACCACGAGTCAGTGCTAAAGCTGATAAAGATTGTAACATTACTTCCTTAACGAAGGACCAGACTCTGCACCAAAAATGCTCGGTTCCAAAACCCCAGGAAAGCCACGCTAAGCTGCGCTTGGATCCAAAAGTTTGTTTGTCAGAACAATCAGATTTTCATCCTCAAAGCAAAGATCAGTGCAAACCAGAGCTTGTGGGTGAACAGTTCCAGATTATGCTGAAGGTAAAGACTGTTGTTTTTTTTTTTTTTAAAAAAAAAATACTGCTTCTTTTGTGGGTGTCTTGGAATAGTGAAACTAAGGAGTCAGGAAAAAACTTTAAAAATGATTGGTTTAAGCCTTTGCCACATGTCTCTTGAGAACCTTCAGGAAAAGATTTAATAGATTTCTCCTCATTCACTAATTCTGTTGTATTATTAGCATAGTATGCTGTGTCAGACAAGCTAGTCTATCTCCTCATTTTGCAATAGTCAGACCAGCCTTGACTGTTAAATCCAATTCTAGATACCATGGTAACGGTAAGAAATTGAAACAGGTTCACACAATGACAACAAAGTTGGTCAAGGAACTAGAAACCGAGAGGTACAAAGAGAAAATGAAGGATCAAGATAAGTTTAGTCTTGAGAAAAGATGATTAAGGAGGAATATAGTACAGTCATGTACCTGAAAGCTTGTCACGCAAAGAAAGATCAAAAACTATTTTCTCTGGTTCCAGAACACAGAGCATAGAATAACAGATTTAAATTC
This sequence comes from Vipera berus, assembly GCF_964194415.1. Classification (NCBI taxonomy): domain Eukaryota; kingdom Metazoa; phylum Chordata; class Lepidosauria; order Squamata; family Viperidae; genus Vipera; species Vipera berus. The sequence goes on from NC_138202.1 coordinate 20,851,514, forward strand.
AGGAAGGCAAATTCCAAATGAAGTGGGGGAAATTTTCTAAGAGTAAGGGTTCAGCAGAGAACAGTTGTCCAAATAAGAGGTAGACTGTTCTTAATTGGCATTGTTTAAGCTGAAGTCCTGTTCCAACCATGTGGATCTATGAGATTACAGAAGTAGGTTATACTGACATTTAACAAAAGGAACATATATAGATGTAAAATTTAAAGTAGAGAATGACTAAACTTTTCTTCCATAGCAATATTATAGAACAGCCACCCTAAATTCAAAATGACATTTTTCCATATTTTTTCCTCCCAACATCCCAAATGTTTTTCCAGTAATGTCTCTTTGATCAGTAATTGTGACCTGATTTTTAAAATTTAAAATTTGGAAAAAGCACTTTTGGGGCAACCGCGATCTGGATGGTTGAGAATCTCCATAGACAACTGTGATCTGTGTTTGCTGTATAATTCTGCAGGCAATAAATAGGTACTTTGATTGACACGGTGCAAATCTAAAAGACTGTTCCCCAGGTGTTTTTTTTAGATATTTGCTGTTCTAAGCCTGCTGACTGATACGATGTCGTGATCTTTGCAGCCAGAAACGTTTTTGGGGAACCTTCCTGGACTTTCTTCTTCTTCCTCCTCCTCCTCTTGGACACTAAGGAATTCAAAGAACCCAGCACCTCTGTGCATTCTGGTGGATAACCATGAGATCTCCTCTGGGCCAGAAGTTATTTCAACCCTGAAAACTGTTCACGGAGTCAAGGTTGAAATTTGTTCTCTAGGTTCCTGTGATTATATTGTCAGCAACCGTCTAGCAGTGGAAAGGAAGTGCCAGGCAGAATTGGTCAACAACACACATCAGAGTAAAATGGTCCAGAGGATGCAGCAGCTGAAGAACAAGTTTGATAGGATCTGCATAATTGTGGAGAAGGAAAGAATTAAGACAGGTTGGTATCTTGCCTGGCAAGTCTGCCACAAGCACTCAACTGTGCAATCTTTCACATTTACTAGTTATGAGATTAATTGTTAATAGGAAAGAAAAGCCATATTTCACAAGGGGGTGAAGGTGGGACTTGAAACAGAATTACAAACTGGGAAGGAGCAAGAGAATTACATCACGGTCCTGTGCCTCTTTAAGCCATAAGTGTGCCACAGCTGCCAAAAACGCCAACGCTGTCCTAGACTGCATTAACAGGGATAGAATCAAGATCATGTAAGAATGCCTTGGTAACGCTACACTTGGAATACTGCATCCAGTTTTGGTCACCACAATGTAAAAAAAATGTTGATACTCTAGAACAGACATGTCAAACTCGCAAAGTCACGTGATGTTGCGCGACGTATTGGAACTTTTTCTCCATTGCTGGCAATGGGGTGGGCGCCAGTTTTGTCGTGACGCATCCGGCCCATCGGCTGGCAGTTTGACATTCCTGCTCTAGAAAGAGTACAGGAAAAAGCAACAAAGATTATTAGGGGACTGGAGGCTAAAACATATGAAGAAAGGTTGCAGGAATTTGGTATGTCTAATTTAATGAAAAGAAGGCGTAGGAGTGACATGATAGCAGTCTTCCAATATCTCAGGGGCTGCCACAAAGAAGAGGGAGTCAAGCTATTCTCCAAAGCACCTGAAGGCAGGACAAGAAGCAATGGATGGAAACTAATGAAGGAGAGAAGCAACCTAGTATTAAGCATAAACTTTCTGACAGAAGAATTAATCAATGGAACAACTTGCCTCCAGAAGTTGTGGGTGTTACAACACTGGAAGATTTTAAGAAGAAATTGGACAACATTTGTCTGAAATGGTATAGGGTTTCCTGCCTGAGCAGGGGGTTGGACTAGAAGACCTCCAAGGTCACTTCCAACTCTGACATTCTGTTGTTCTGAGATGAGCAGATTGTGGATCAGAATAAAATCCTTTTCTGTGACAGACTTATCACTTGGAATATTTTGTCATTAGAGTTGTGCCTTTTCTATAATTCCTGATTTTTTTTCAAAGCTGTGAAAGTATTTTTATCCAGACATTCAAACTTTAACAGAGAGTTGTATATTCTCTCAAGTTGCTGTATTTGTTCTCACTTTGTTTGTAGCTGAAGATTTTGACTTTTTCTATTTACCGTATATACTTGAGTATAAGCCGAATTTTTCAGCCCACTTTTTGGGCTGAAAATTTCCACTTCGGCTTATACTCCAGTCAACAAAAAAACTTACCGAGGACTTGTGCGCGGCCGAGGCTTTGGTGCTTCCGGGATCGCACGCACCTCTCCCAAGCCACCGCCGTCCGGAGACCTGCCGAAGTTTGGGGAGGTTTGGGGAGGTGCACGCCTCCCCAAACCTCCCCAAACGTCGGCAGGTCTCCGGACCTCCGCGCCCTGAAGCAGGCAGGCAGGGCGCGGAGGTCCGGAGACCTGCCGACGTTTGGGGAGGTTTGGGGAGGTGCGCGCCTCCCCAAACCTCCCCAAACGTCGACAGGTCTCCGGACCTCCGCGCCCTGCCTGCCTGCTTCAGGGCGCGGAGGTCCGGAGACCTGCCGACGTTTGGGGAGGTTTGGGGAGGTGCGCGCGCACCTCCCCAAACCTCCCCAAACTTCGGCAGGTCTCCGGACGGCGGCGGCTTGGGAGAGGTGCGCGCGATCCTGGAAGCACCGAAGCCTCGGCCGCGCGCAAGTCCTCGGTAAGCTCCGGGCGGTCACTTGCTTCGCGTCTCCTGAGGGAAGGGGGGGCGACTGGAGCGGGCGTGTTTCCTCGCCTGCTGGGCGCCGCGATTTGCCCGGGGAACGCGCGGGCCCCGAATGGCAGCGTGGAGCGAGGAAGCGGACAGCCAGGGCTTCCCCGAGAGCCGCGGCCACACAGGGTATTCCTGTGTATTCAGGCTTGCAAAATGGCAGATCGAGCCTCTGCTGGCGGCAGAGGCTTGCAGAGCGCGGATCCAGCCTCCGCCGGCGGCGGAGGCTTGCAGAACGGCGGATCGGCTTATACTCGAGTCAATAACTTTTTCCAGTTTTGGGGGGTGAAATTGGGGGTCTCGGCTTATACTCGAGTCGGCTTATACTCAAGTATATACGGTATTTGTATTTTATTTTACCGTTATTGTATCCCCTACTTTGTATTCTGATTCTGTTGTGTGTTATATATCTTACATTATATTTTACTGTTAGTAAAATATACAGAAAATCAATGAGATAAAACCTACATGCATACATTGTGTGTGTGCGTGCACGCGTGCACACGCATACATCTAGGTTTTATCTCACTGATTTTATGGGCTTTGGGTTATAATAAGATTTGGTTTGAGATTTGATTTGATTTGATCTTGTGTTGGGTTACTGTTGCTCCTTTTATATACTTTTGCTTAACTGTGGTTTGCTTAACTCAGGTTTTACGTACTCACATAATAAACTGAACTATAATCTAATCATAGGAACTGGGCCTGCACAAAAGACTAGGCTAAAATATCATTACCTTGTTTGTGTATCAGTGTGTTGTGCCATTGCATGAGAAATATTGAACTTCTTCTGTCTTTCAATCTTTCAGGAGAGGCGTGGAGGGTGTTCCATAGAACCAAGCACTATGATGGCATGTTATCAGCATTCATCCAGGCAGGAATCAAAGTGCTCTTCAGTGCCTGCCAAGTGGAAACTGCTGACTTGCTGAAGGAACTAGCTTTGGTGGAACAGCGGAAGAATGCAGCCATCCATGTGCCAACAGAAGTGGAGGGACCCCGACAGGATGTTTTCCGTTTCTATTTGACCATTCCCTGTGTCAGCTATACACTGGCTCTAGCCTTGTGCCACCATTTTGGTTCTTTAAAAGAGTTGGCAAACAGGTACAGTTCCCCTTTGGTGGTTCTGATTTTAACCCTTCGTTGGATATAAGCAGATAGGTTGATTTTTCTTTGTTTTTGTTTTTCACTTTCAAATCTGTCAACTTTATGGAGCTGTCGTGGTAAAAGCCATTTTTTTCTTCAGAAACTTCTAATCTGACAGTTTATGATTCATCCAATGCTAATGCATTAGGAACTGTTGTATTGAGGGGTGGAGTATAAAGTGACTCTCATTCTTCTCAAAGTCTAGTTGAGTATTTTTGCGTTTATAAGCTTTGATAGCTTAGAAAGATTGTATGTCATTCATTCTGATGTTATTTTGTACGATGTTTATATGCTATCCAGAGTCAGGATGGGCGATCACCTAGATTAAAGTTAAATTAAATGTAAATAGAGATAGCCACAGGAATTTATAGGACCAGAACATTTAAGCCAACCACACAGGCAGGAATTATCATTAAGACCTTGTGAACCTCTCTGATTATCCTGTCTGTTCTAGTAATTTTCATATTCTTCCCCTTTGTGTTTTTTGCTGAAGAGTCCTGGTTACAACTAGTGCCTTAATGAGAAGCATTAATTTCCCTTCTTTCTTTCCAGTACCCCAAGGGAGATGGCAGGCCGCACTCAGGTCAATCAGCAGAAAGCAGAGGAAGTATACCGCTACATCCACTACAACTTTGACACTCAGATGTTGCCCATGATTGTCACATGACCTTCTATAAATCAAAGTGGGACATCCCTTTTAAACAGAAGCACTTTATTACTACATTCCTTCAGTGTAAGATATGTAAATAAAATTCCAGACAAAACGAGTTTCTGTATTGCAAGCTGCCTTGTTCCTGTGTAGAAGTAGACAGTGTCTTTCCTTAATACAGGCTCCTTACTCCATCTTTCCACTTTCTCTTGCTTCTGAAGGCAGCTGTTTTTCCCAACTGAAAGATAAAAGGTTTGATACTATGAAAAACATCCATGTTGTCCTCCTGTTCCAGCTATACTGTATATACTCGGGAGAGGAGGAGGTAAAAAGAAAGGGATTGCTAGAATTTGTCAAATGCACATAACTGTCTTCTTTATGGAGATGTATATATTAGTTTCTTTTCAAAGTGTTCTACTTTGAAGTTCTACATTCATGTTAGTGAAGCACTCCTCCAAATGTTGAAGAAGCCATATGGTTTGGAAAGCTGTGAAAACAACCAAGAAAAAGCCTTTGAAGCCGCTATCCTGAACCTTGGTTGTGGTTGGTTAATGTGGTTATGGGTTTGGGGCAAAAGTGCTTTACTCATGTGTGTTGCAAAGGATCTCTTTCACTTGCCTTATATCTGCAATCTGCATGACATGGACATAATAAGGTTTAATTTTAAACGTGGAATAAAACAGCTTCATTCAGAATTTCTTTGGAAATCTTTTGAATGTACTGACAGAACAAACTTCAGACTGCATTGACTGATCTTTATAAGAGCGGGAGTGCCCTTGGTTTTCTTCTAAAACTACAGAAATATAGATAGGGTACTAGTTGATACTACCAGTCACCCTAAATCAGCAAAGTTGATCAAGAAGTTGAAGTTTTAAAAATACATTTCTAAAATTCCTATTGAGAACCATGGTGGCAATAAGAAAGTACGCTCAGCAGTGAATCAGTGGTTAGGGGACACACAAGTTGCTATTATTGTACTAGTGTCCCTTCTGCAGAGCTTCGTCTCTTCCTGAGCAGGTATTTTGAATTCCGAGACTAGATCTTGTGCGACTGGAGCATACCTTCAATTGGCAAGATCAGGAAGAGAGAGTAATCCTTCAGGTCCTGATGAATCTCTTAGCAATTTTCGTACCATTGACAGTGCTGCCTGCTTGGTCTTATAAGGATCGAGTGTGTAGATCATTGTGTTGCAGTGTTTCTGCAGTGTCTATGAAACTATGTACTACATTTGCCCTTATCACGCTCCTAATAGGAGATGGTTATTATCTCTTAGCCCCACTTCTGCAAGTTTATTTATTTATTTATTTATTTTATTTTATTTTATTTTATTAGATTTATATATTTATTTATTTATTTATTAGGTTGACTTTGCTCATCCAGTGAGAATTGACGGGCAAAGCTGTTAAGACTCCCTCCTTCTCAATAATGCCCATCCTTCTATGGAACAAATCTCCACAGAAGCCACCTAAATATTCAGACAGTTCTTCCAAAGTGTACCGATCCTCTAGGAATTCCAAGAAAATAAACTCAGTTGGGTTTCCTAGAGTCAGGCACCCTGCTGTATTTGGTTTCTGCTTTTTTAGCATCCAGATGGAAGCAGCAACCTCTTTGAGGTAAGGATCTTTTTATTTATTTAAGAAGCAGGATCCAGTCTGGGTCTGTCACCAGGACCAGAGGTTTTGTCTTCTGAGCTTTAGGACTTGTGCCCTGATCCCATCCTCGGGGAACTTTTCTTTGTGCTTTGGGTTGTTCTGTGTATATTTATATGGTGCCTGTTGTGTGTAGGTTTTTAGATGTAGATTGGGAGTTGATGGATGGCTATTAAGTTGTTAGCTGTTGTTTCCTTGTGCTGCCCAGCTCTCACCTCCTAAGTCCTTCATAAGCTGGGGGTAAATCAGCACTCCTATTGATTCAATCACTTCCCTGGCTGTTTTTGTGCCTGATGGTACAACAGTGTTAGTAGCTGCAAAATTGTATGTACTGTATGTCCTTGTTTACTGCAATGTGAGGCTACCCCCAGCCTATTAAGTACTTAGGAGGTGAGGGCTTGATAGCACAAGGAAACAACAGCCAACATCTTAATAGCAATCTATCAACTCAATCTACGTGTAAAAAGCTACACACAACAGGTACCATATAAATACCACACAGAGAACAGCCCAAAGCACACAGCAAAATTCCTTGAGGATGAGTTCTAGCACAAGTCCAAAAGCTCTGAAGACAAAATCTCTGGTCCTGGTGACCAATCCAGATTGGATCCTGCAACATTATCCCGAGACACATATATTCACTTTCATTCATTTATTTAAGATCTCTGGCATTCTGGAAGGGATGTTCATCTGAAAAGCCTGGAACTTTCCCCACATTTTATTGTGTATTGAGTCCATAACAATATCTTTTCTTTTGTCCTGCACATGGAAATAACAGCCAATGACTTGAAAGGTAGTTTTTAACCATTTGCCCTTATAAATGGTGGGAAGGCTTGATTTCCTTCCCATACATTCTTCCTCATTATAAACAGCTTGAGGAGCAAATTGCAAATTCAGTATTTTGCCTATTTCTTTTCCCAAGGTCTCTTTCCACCGTGTGGAAAAGCTAACTATTAAATGCCTTATTGAAATTCTCATTAAGAACATTAGGAAAACAGAAAAGATAGAACAAAGAAATTAGGAAACCACAAGCAATTTTCTCATTAAGTAAAAATTAATTGGACTGGGCATCTGGTCTGCTATGTAGTGTAGAGAAAGCTGTTTCTAACGGGCTTTTCTGTCCCTTAGGTTTTTAAAAACATTGAGATTTTACTGTAAAAACTGCCTAGAAGCAAAGTGTAATTACCGGGTCAGTGAACTGTTACAGCCATTAATAGTAAATATTGCTAGCTTAGCCAGAACTTGCTCCAAAAATGATGAAAGACTTTTCTTTAAAGCTCTTATAAGTATACATCTGTGGGTTTGCGAATGTAAGCAAATATGTAGGGTTACTTAATACATGCTTTAAAAGATTTTCAGCATTCAAGGTTTCATTCTGTGAAATCAGAGAATAGACATATTCTCAGTAAGAATCCAAATGAGCGGAAGATCCATTAGAGATGCCTGTGCAGTGGCCTTGCCTGATTATCTGGGAACAGTTTGATCCTGTTGGACCTGATGAGATAAGACAGGATCCTCGATGCTGTCAGCGGAACTACATGTAGTCCTCAACCTACAACCACAATTAAGCCCAAAATTTCGGTGTTCTGAGACATTTTTTTAAGCGAATCTGGCTTCATTAACTTCGCTTGTCAAAAACGTTGCAAAAGGTGATCACAGGACCCCAGACACTGCAACCGTCATAAATATCAGTCAAATGCCAAGCTTCTGACCATTCTGACCCTGGAAATGTCACAATGATCGTAAGTGTGAAAAAGGTCTTAGATCACATTTTTCAGTGCCATTGTACCTTTGAAATGGTTACTAAACGAACCGTTATTTAGGACTGTCTGTACCCGTCAATTAGATCCTTGTCCTCCTGGCTGGCAAGCGCCTCCAGAATGGGGACCTCCAGGTGGATTCAGGCAGTGATAAATACATCACTGCAAGAGGACACTGTCTCACCCAGTATTTCTCAGTCGAGGCAGAGCTTAGTAGGCAACCTTGGCTCTTTCATTTATGACTCGTGGACTTCAACTCCCAGAATTCCTGAGCCAGCTGGAATTGAAGTCCACGAGTCATAAAAGAGCCAAGGTTGCCTACCCCTGGCCTAGTGCAAGATAAGGCTAAAAAAAAAAAATAAGATTGAAACATTTCAGACAAGTGGATGACAGCAAAGCTTGGGGCTCCTTTGCTGTCCTGGACATTCTGGCTTTTGCAGCAGTGGACTATAATTTTAGTTCAGTTAGTGCCCTACCTTATCACTGGAAGTTTTTCTTTACCATGTAAGAAAGTTATTTAATTCCTATGGTATATGACAGGGGTAGGCAACCTCGGCTCTTTTATGACTCATGGACTTCAACTCCCAGAAATCCTGAGCCAGCATAGCTGGCTCAGGAATTCTGGGAGTTGAAGTCCATGAGTCATAAAAGAGCCGAGGTTGCCTACCCCTGGTATATGAGAACCAATCACAGGTGTTAAATGTACACCGATTTCAAGCAGTAATGCTTTCATCAGTATAGTACTCAGAGTAAAATTATTTTCAGTAGGCCTACCATGAGAAAAGGCTTAATGAGAGGACTGATTCTTATTTTCCCTCCTCCCTGTCCCACTGCCTACGGTGACAATGGCTCACTGCTGTTTGTACTGTACAGTAGCTATTTAAAGTGTTTTTGTAATACACATTGTAATATGTATGCAGATGCTGGTGAGTGTTATCGGTGTGTTATAAAATATGTAATGATTATTATTGACTCATTAGAAGAGGCAGCAGAATTTCAGAAAACCGTATGCCCTTAAATAGAAAGTCCGGAATAATTATTTCACTAGTTTTCTCTTCTCTAAATTGTTAAGAATGTAGTACTACCAGCTTATACATTGATAGAGTAGCTGTGTTTACATAATGTATTATTCCAGGTTTATTGAACTCATTGGTCTTGGTTCACACAACATACCAGACACAAACTAACCATACACTGGGCTAATACATGTTTGTGGTTATATTTTATGTATCCAGTTTCACTGTAATTGCCAAATTAAAAAGGTATCAAAAACATTTAAAAGGCACTAAGAAAGTAAGTTTAATACAAAACTACATAATCACTGCTGTTGGAACAGAAAACATAGAGATTCTTTGCTATTACAAACAACGCTCTTGACATTTATCGTACAAGTAACTTTTAAAAACATTATTTTACTTCCATTAAAAAGGGGTAATTGCCACAGCTATCTCTTTACATAAATTCCACATCACATCTTCTAAAAAAGAAAGCTAAGTGCGAATGGTAGATTTTTCCCTATTCTGAACACTTGAGAATACAGAACTGGGGAACAACTTAATTCAACTCAAAACAGCCTGAAATAAAAAGTCAATTTGGTTGCAGTTCATTAAAAATATTTTTAGCTATGGAGTTGGAGCCTTGATCAGGTAGCCACTGGCTATGTGGAAAAATACATATCATCCTCTTCATCAGACTGTGTTGCTTGTTCCACTTCAAAGAGATTCCTCACTCCATCTGAAGTTGTATCTATAGCAAGGTAAGAAAAAAAAACACCAGGTATTCAAAGTAGTCCCATATAATACCATCCTCAGATACAATCTTATAGCCAATATGAAAGGCTCAAGTTACCCTGGAGAGAAATTCTATACTGCATGAAAACCCACCCCAAACCAATTAAGTTAAAAAGAGAATATGACAAATCATATGCGTAGATATTCACAATCCCAGGAGTCAGGATTGATTATTTTACCTTTTAACAAATATACAGAAATTACTATAACGCAATCAAGCATTCATAATTATGGATTTCGATTTCTGAATATCTGCATTTAAAATTGAGGTTTCCCACTCTGGGAAATATACTCAGGAAAGTACAAGTAGTAAAATTGGATGCCTAAATCTGGAACTAATTCTTAACTAAGAAAAGACCTGAAAACTTGGCTCTTCGATCTGTTTGGTCCAGACTGTGGGGTTGTTAATTTAACTGGGTTTTAGATTTACTCTTGGGGCTTGAATTTAATTGTTTTATTTGTTTTTAATTTTTTGTATTCATGGTTTTAACTGCCCTGTAAACCACCCTGAGTCCTACGGGAATAGGGCGGTATACAAATCCAATAAAATAAATAAATAAATAAATAAATAAACTATGCAGTCACTGAACCTCATGAGCTGCTTTGGCTGCTGGCTTCATGTTAAGGTTTGGCAAACAAATGGTGCAAAAGAAAATACTTCCCAATTACAAATCCCAAAGCATGCCGTGTTCACTACTGCATGCTGCAATGTCGCTCATACATGCAGCAGACACCTTCCTTTGGAGACCACTACTTCCAGCTCTTCATCTGATATACAGGTAGTGCTCAGCTTACAAAAGTTCATTAAATGATCGTTCGAAGTCACGATGGCACTGAAAAAAGTGACTTGTGACTGTTTTCATACTTAACCAGTGAGCCATCCCCATGGTCAAAATTTGGATGCTTGGCAACTAAACTCATATTTATGACCGTTGCAGTGTCCCGGGTTCACGTGATCACCTTTTGCGAGCTTCTGACAAGCAAAGTCAATGAGGAAGCCAGATTCACTTAACTGTGTTACTAATTTAACAACTGCACTGATTTGTATTAACAACTGTGGCAAGAAAGATGGTAAAATGGGGCAAAATTCACTTAACAAATGTCCTGCTTAGCAACAGAAATGCTGAGCTCATTTGAGATCGTTCAAGTCAAGGACTACCTGTACTACCCTGATATTCATATATCATGCACGGAAATTTCTCTGGAACCTCTCGCAGGAGGAAGCTGCTATGTATCAGGCCAAGAACCTCCTTTCCTTCGTTCGGCAAAGATAATGAAAAAGCTCTTGTGATTAGCCAGCCCAGAGGTCCCCAGCCTTTTTCCGAGAAACACTTTGAATTTTGAGAACAAATTGCAAATAGCATGCTTGCCTATTCATAAAATATCTGTATTAATGATAATACCCTTTATTTTGTAATCTGAAGGTTTCCAATTTTGTTACATGATTTTATTTATTTATTTTTTAAGAACTCAGGGCACGGTGGCAGCCGTCGATGGAGAACTTGGCTTATGACCAGAATCGGGACTTGTATGTTCATTGTTAAGCAAGGAGTGATCCCTTGTTAAGTGAGCCACAACCAATTTCAACTTTTTTTGCCATGGTTGTTAAACGAATCACAGCAGTCGTTAAGTGAATGATGTGGTTGTTAAATGAATCTGGCTTCTCCCCATTGATTTTTTTTTTTCTTTTCTTGTTGGGAAGGTCACAGTGATCACATGAAAAGTGTGATAAATAAATACTGGTTGCCAAGCACTCAGATTTTGGTTACATGACGCTGGAGATGCTATGACAATCGTAAGTGCAAGGACCAGTTGTAAGTCACTTTTTTCCATGCCATTATAATGTTGAACAGTCACTAAATGTATAACTGTAAACCGAGGACTAACTGCATTGAAGGTGTCTGCCATATTGGACACTCCAAGTCTAATCCTAAATCCTGACAACGTGGTATAAAGCAAGTGAAAGAGACCTACCTTCAAAAGTAAAGACATTTGTTCTTCCAGAAATGGGAGTAGTGAACCTTGTCACAGCCTGATGGAAACAAAAGATATATTACTTCCTACAAACAAAAAGCTTGCAGAAAAGCTTTGTGGCAAAACAAGCCAGCCAGCCAGCCAAGGACACTAGGCTGCAGTTTAGATTTGATAAATCTTAAAGCTGTGGAATACGCATTTTATGCTCCAGCTCTGTAATCCTGCCATGCAACGTTTCCAGGTACTATATGCAGGAAGAGGAAGGAGATGCTAAAGTTTCTAGATTAGGTTAGTCAGTCAGTAGGTAATCAGCCAAGAACCATTTTTTTCAAGACTGTGACTAAATAGCAAAACAGCTTGTTACTGGGAAATGGCTTTATGAATTGTCCTTTTGAACAGGGGCATCTGTGGTTCAACATACCTGAGCCACAAAGGTCCTCTGAGGAGGTTAATTAAGAAACTTAGTTGGCTAATAATATTACTAATAATAAAACAATAGCAGCAGCAGCAAGGGTAGTACCAATAGTAATAGGCGCCTTGGGTGCAATCCCAAAACAATTGCAGCACCACTTGAACACTATTGCCATTGACAAATTCGCCATTAGTCAATTGCAAAAGGCAGCCTTACTAGGAACTGCTTCCATCCTGCAACGATATCTGTAATACCATCAAACATCCACATCTGCCTATCCCAGGTCCTTGGTAAGGACTCAATAGATAGACAAAAATGCCAAATCCAGTCTGAACATCTGGCTGACTGTGCAATGATTGAATAATAATAATAATAACAACAACAACAACAACAACAACAACAACAACAACAACAACAACAATAATAATAATAATAATAATAATAATAATAATAATAATAATAATAATAAAGTTGGAGGTCATCTAGTCCAATCCGCTGCTGAGGCAGGAAACCCTATACCATTTCAGACAAATGGCTGTCCAGTCTCTTCTTAAAAACTTCCAGTATTGGAGCATTCACAGCTTCTGGAGGCAGGTTGTTCCATTGGTTAATTGTTCTGTCAGGAAGTTTCTCCTTAGTTCTAGGTTGCTTCTCTCCTTGATTAGTTTCCATCGGTTGCTTCTTGACCAGCCTTCAGGTGCTTTGGAGAATAGTTTGACTCCCTCTTCTTTGTGGCAGCCCCTGAGATATTGGAACACTGCTATCATGTCCCCACTCATCCTTCTCTTCATTAAACTTGTTGTTGTTAGTTGCGAAGTCGTGTCTGACCCATCGCGACCCTATGGACAGCGTTCCTCCAGGCCTTCCTCTCCTCTACCATCTTCTGGAGTCCATTTAAGCTCACGCCTATTGCTTCAGTAACTCCATCCAGCCACCTCATTCTCTGTTGTCCCCTTCTTCTATTGCCCTCAATCTTTCCCAGCATTAGGCTCTTCTCCAGTGAGTCCTTCCTTCTTATTAGGTGGCCAAAGTATTTGAGTATTAGCTTCAGGATCTGGCCTTCTAAAGAGCAGTCAGGGTTGATCTCCTCTAGGACTGACCAGTTTGATCGCCTTGCAGTCCAAGGGATTCGCAGGAGTCTTCTCCAGCATCAGAGTTCAAAGGCCTCAATTCTTTGGTGCTCAGCCTTTTTTATGGTCCATTAAACTAGACATGCCCAATTCCAACAGCCGTTCCTTATGTTTTAGTCTCCAGTCCCCTAATCATCTTTGTTGCTCTCCTCTGTACTCTTTCCAGAGTCTCAACATCTTTTTTTACATCGTGGAGACCAAAACTGGATGCAGTATTTCAAGTGTGGCCTTACCACGGCATTGTAAAGTGATATTAATACTTCACGTGATTTTGATTCTATCCCTGTTAATGCAGCCTAGCACTGTGTTGGCTTTTTTGGCAGGTGCAGCACATTGCTGGCTCATATTTAAGTGATTGTCCACTAGGACTGAGATCCCTCTCACAGCTGCTACTATTGAGCAAGATACTATCTATACTATACCTGTACATTTGATTTTTCTTGCCTAAAAGTAGAACTTTACATTTTTCACCATTGAATTTCATTTTGTTAATAGTGCCCAGTGTTCCAGTTTGTTCAGATCCTCCTGTATCATAAGCCTATCTTCTGGAGTGTTGGCTATTCCTCCCAGTTTAGTGTCATCTGCAAATTTGATGAGTTCTATCTTCTCGTCCAAATAGTTGATGAAGATGTGGAAGAGCACTGGGCCCAGAAGAGAGCCCTGGGGCACCCCACTACACACTTCCCTCCATGTAGATGCAGTTCCATTGAGGACCACACACTGAGTACAGCTGGTCAGCCAGCTACGAATCCATCTGGTGGTGATGCTGTCTAACCCACATTTTTCTATCTTATCAAGTAGTAGATTGTGATCTACTTTATCAAATGCCTTACTGAAGTCCAAGTAAATTATATCCACAGCATTCCTCTGGTCCACTAATTTTCTCACTTGGTCAAAGAATGAAATAAGATTTGTCTGGCTTTTAGTAATGACTTTGCCTCTAGGTGTTCGCTGATTTGTTGTTTGATTATCTTTTCCAGAATCTTCCCAGGTATTTAACTCAGGCTGATAGGTCTGTAGTTTCCTGGATTTATTTTTTTTCCCTTTTTTGAAGATGGGAACTACAACAGCTCTTTTCCAGTCCTCTGGTAGTTCCCCAGTGCTCCAGGATCTTTGGAAAATATAGTTCAGTGGTTCTGAGATCACATCTGCCAGTGCCTTGAGAACCTTGGTCCTGACTGCCTCATCTCTCTAATTTTTTTCAGGTTCCATTTCCCATTTTTAGCTGCTAATAAAGTTGTTTGCTTCTGAAGTGGATTTGACAACTATTTTTTATTTATTCAGGGGGGAAAAAATGTAGTTACCGAGAAAATAACCTGGTCCTATGCATAGCTTTAGATCCCCTTAGGGAGATAAGAAAAATACATGAATTATTTTTTAAAAAAGATGTAGGAATCTAATTTGTCTTCATAGATGATAAATGAAGAAAAGGCATTACCAATTTCTTCTTTACATTCAGCCATGTGCGTTCTTTGCCTCTGATATTGTTTTGCATGTGGAAGACATGTTTTTCCCAGGTTTTCCTAAAATTTAAAAAAAAAACAATTTCAATGGAGAATTTGTGTATGTGAATTTGTCTCGCTTACTCTCAAGAAGCAAGATCTATTTTGCTTATTGACAGGCTGTAGCAGTACCAGCTACTTATTTTTACCAGCCACCCAAGATGATGTTCAATATCCTTTTCAGTATTTCTCTTGCTACATTTGTCCCCCACCCCAAAACAGCACATTCCAGAATGTTTAAATGTCCACATAATCCAACACCCGTTGTTTGACTCATTCCTATCTTTATTGTTGGAATGGTGTATTTACGTGTGAATTTTACACACTTGTCAGCTGTGACCTCAGTAAACCAAGAATAAGTTCTGCTCATAAGAAGGCAGTTACTTTTGTCGTTTAAAATCATGAATAGAACTATCCAGAGTACCTACCTATCTAGAGATTCCAGCATGCCAGGAGTGACATGGTCACATTGGGGTGTCTTCACCCAAGGGAAAATAGCTGAAGTAGGTGTAATAGGATGTCTGTCTTTCAACTGGAAAACATCTTCCTCTGGGGCCAGGTTGAACTGCGGCAACTACAGATCATATCTTGGTTATCCCCAGAAAGAGAAGTTGTTTGCTGTAAGTTTACCATGCTATTATCCCCAACCAAGAGCATCTTTCTCATGTTGCCTACATTCCATTTCATTTTTTCCCCTGATTAGAAGATGATGCAATTATTATAAATCAACCATAATTAAGGTGGTGATAGAGTTTTTAGTTGTTTATGTGAAAGTAATATAGTTTCAATACATGAGGTGAGTCTTACCAACAGGAGGAATTATATAAGTAGGGTAATAACTGTAAAGCCGTGAGTTTCATGATTGTGAAATTTTTTAAGGGGAAAAGCCCCAAAAGCAGATAAAGGTCAGTAAAACATAAGCAAATGGAAAAGACAGATGCCTAGTCTAATAAGTCTACAATATTAAACTACAACACTATTTTTAAAGCTTAAACTATTAAGTTTTTTTTTTTTAAAAAATTTCTCAGATAAGGACCAAATATTTGCTGCTGTAGATGGACTGAATTCTGGAGAATAACATTTAGAAAAACAGAGTAAAGTAATAGAGGGGTACAATTTTTCTATATTTTCTTTCTTTTGTACCTTCTTCTACTAGCTACCTGCAACTAACAGTGTATTTGTAACTCTCTGCAACAGCTAGAATCCCAATGGATGCCAGATATATTAGAAAATGTCTGTTGTAAGGATATATACATTTTGGACTAATCTTAAGATCTAGACATAAGCCATGATTCCTATAAATGTATTTCTGAAGACCAGCACAAAATCAAGAATGAATTTATTTCTCACCATCCAAGCCCAGGAAAACAACTTTCCAGCTTGTTTATGATCATTTCTACCATGCTTAGTAAGCCCTTTTTGATGGATCACTGGTAGAGATATTCTAATATGAATAACATATACGATATTTACTTTTGTGTTCTTATTTTGAAAAGGTGATGAAGCAAAGATGTCATCATGGTTATCCTTGGGCATCTGTTCAAGGAAGTTCCGCATCTGTTGTTTCCTTTTCAGGGTTCCCACTTTTGCCAACGGCTGCTGTATTCCCCTATCTACCAGCAAGAATGATACAAACTAACATGGAAATTGTATTTTTGCAAGAGGATGGAAATTGTAGGCGAAGGTGAGAAGCCACTTAAAAAGCCTGTTAACTTTCATTAACCTGCGCTTTTAGATTGGAATTTTGTCCAGCCCTTACACTAATTGTGTTTAAACAACACCATACACATACGGGTTCATCAAACCATTTTAAAGACAGAATCAGTTCGTACATAGCCATATTTTCCAACAAGCAAACAATGATATACATAAGCATCCTATTTTTGCCTGAGCATCTCTTCCCAAAATTCTGAAAATTTCTCCCAATATTCTCAAATACAGATTCCAAAAACAAAAAACAAAAACCAGCCTTTATTCATCTTAAAACAGAAAAGTGCTTGCCTAATTCTGCAAAATTCAACTGCGCCCCTAAACAAATAAGAAAAATGCTATGCTTTTGCTAAACGTCTACCCAGATTCCAGTAATTCCATACTCCCAGAACGGGAATCTTGAAAGGTGTCTGTCTTTGCATGGAAGAAGACAGGGAAGAGGTCAAGACTTGTACCTCTTTCTTCCTTTTTTCCAGGCCTGATGGTCTTCTTTGGGGCGTGTTTTCTCCCTTCCTGCTCTGCCATGTATTTTTCCTGGCATTCTTCAGCAGATCGTGTTCTCACAGTCTTTGCCACATCCAACCAGAAACCACTTTTGTGTTTAGGAAAAGATGCCACCGCCCTATAAAAAAATATGAAGGATTCGGTGAAGCACATTATGTTATAACTTTGGTGCTCACGCTACAAAAGTTAGACTCTATATAGAACCCGAAAGGGGAGGAGACAGAAAGGAGAAGAGATCAGAAATTTGCAAGAAAGTTGGGAGTTTGTAAAGGAGGAAAATCATTCGCAGGATTGGGTAGGAGATTAGAAAAATAAAGCTGACAAATAATTTTGTTGGCTAATGTGGAATCAGATCTTGTTATCTTTGCGTTAGAAAAACTCTGTGAGTCACAGAGTTACAGAAAGCATCTGACAGCACAAGGGGAAATTATGGTCAGACCATCCCTACTTGCCTGTGTAACTTTTGCAATTCTTCTTCAGTCCAGTTTTCATTAGTGTCTGGAAGAGACTCCACAGCATTCCCTAACTTTCTCTGGTTGTCCGGCTTTCCAGTCACAGGACAGGCTTTTGAACGAGCTGAAATGTGACCATTAGTTCTCTTGGTAGGTATTTTTATCCTACTTTCTTCCACAGGAAATTCCTCTATGCTGTTTTCACTTTCAGTCTCTGATGCAACAGCATTCCTTCTGGCTTTCTTCAACCACTTTGGTGACTTTTGTCTATTCCTTTTCCTTAGCTCAGAACTGGTACCCAAGTCAGGAGAAGAACTCTTGTTACTTAATTCTTCCAGCGTGTCCTGCTGGCCAAAGTAAGAACATTTTGTCTTTCTGCTCTGAGAAGGTGCTATCCAATTCTCTGTACTTTTTTGCTCACAGGATGATTCTTGGGTATTATTACATTCCTTGTGGGATGTTTTTCTTTTGAAAGAAGGCTGTGTTTTCCTTTGAATACATGGGATATCATCACTAGATTCATCTTCATCTGTGCAAGGAACACTTCCCACAACTTTCTCAATTTGTTGATGTTGTTTCAACAAGTTTAAGGGGCACTTTAACTCTCCATTAGCCAAGTTTCTTTCACAGGAAGCAATGTGTCCACCCTCCTTAGTCACATTTAGCTCATTTCGGCGCCTCCTGTTGGAGTGCTGCTTTTCTCGCATTATTTTCTTTTCCAGAGGGGTCAGCGTAACAGTGGCTCTCTTTTTGTAAATATCTCTAATGATTAATTCAGAGTCATTTTCTTCAGTGTCTGAAATAAGGGGTTGTGACTTTTCCTTCAGCTTACATTCAGTTTTCCTGGTTATATTCTCAGATTTCATATGAATGTTTCCTAGGTAAAAAAATTAGTGTTGGAAATAAAAGTTAGCTTACGTTCTAAATCAATGAAGTTATAACTTGTTAATAGAATTAATTTCCTCTTCACCTTCCTATTCTGCAGGTATTCAAGGCAGCTGAGAGGATTTAAACAGCAGAAGCAAAACATACCATTTTAAAAACAAAAAATAAATACAAAAGCTTTGCACTAAAATTAACCACTAAGAGCCTAACAAAAGATGTATGCCTTTTAAAAGTACTAAAAGAGGGAGCAAATGTCAGCTCCAAGGAAATATGTTCCTTACTCTTGGAATATGAGAAAATCCTTTATGTGCCAAAAAAGGGGAAGGCGTTAAACAGTGGGGGCATTTTCAAAACAACCACTCCTGTAGCACTAAAAACAGGACTGAGACAGATTTGTAAAATGAGGGTAATCCTTTCCTTTAAGCCCCAACAGTTCAAATTGTGCAACCACTGAATATCTTTTCAATACAGGTAAGCAATCCCTATCTCTTTCATTGGTTAGCAGCCAAATCATTCTATTTAACATCAACTGCACCTTCCAGACAATTCGCAAGCATAGCCTACAGTAGGGGTGTCAAACTGTCGGCCTGTGGGCTGGACGTGTCACCCTGCTAGGTTGGCAGAAGCTGGGATGAGTAACAGGTGCTCACTCTGTTACGTGTCACTCGGGATTCGACCTGCCAAACTGCCGACCATCTGATCGACTGTCGGCCTGTGGGCTGGACGTGTCACACGGAAGCCACAGCCACCCCACTGCCGGCAATGGCAAAACTGTCCCGATACGTTGCACTACATCACGTGACGTCGCAAATTTGACATGCCTGGCCTACAGGGAGTATTTTGTATAGTCATAATATCATTATCACCAAGGTATAGAAAACTAGTGAAATGTGCCTGGTACAATAATGATTGCACAGGCATGTAATGTCTAAATGTATGGAAACCATTCTCATCACAACCATGTCCAGTAAGTGCTCAGGATCACACAGTATGCCCTGACGCTGAACTGTGCTGTTTCAAAACAGTGCCACTCTATCCAAAATTATAATTTCAGTCTCTGAGCCCACTTTCCTATTTATCAACAGCACTGTGTTTTGTCTTGATTTAATGACAGTTGTCTTCCCTTTCAAACCCATTACTCATCAGTTACCTGGCCTGGACTATTTTAACCAACATTTTATTGTGGCTTGCATTGACCTGGGAGTAATTTGTCCTAACGTGCAGGACTCCTCACTTTTGGATCATCAAATTTACCCAGAGTATCACATCTAGTGTGTGCATGGATTGATATGTGGAGTGTGAAACAGTTGTTGAGACAGACCATGATGAACAGAGAAGATCACTTTTTAAATCACTTTGAATTGAGCATCCCCAATACTGAACTCTCCCAGTACAAGGAGACAAGGTAAATTTAATGCCACACCAAGATTAGTGTAGTTAGTTTGGGAAGACAGAAGACCTGTCCTGGCCATCCACATGCAAAGGTTTGCACTTAAAACTCTGAACAGTTGACACATCATCAAGAGTACTGCAGATTATGGGCATTGCATTTCCAATCCCAGTTTGCTGCAGCCTGCTGTATCACTAAGTACTATAGCAGATGGAGTTGGGGAAGATGAATTCTCCACAACTCTCTTGCAACAATGTTGTCCTTCTAAAAAAAGGATAGATCTGCAATTTGAGCCACACTGATAAAAGTGAGCTAAACGTTCTATAGAACTGGGAATCTATTTTCTGCTGGTTGTTAACAATGGCTATCATCTCGTTTCATTATCCACATCAGATGGGGCTTCTGGTTATGAAGAATTCAGCAATATCAGTATAGCTACAGACTTATCATCCCATTTTAGAAATTTTCATATGGACCATCTTCTTATAGCTTTTTTGATATAGTCTGACTCTCAGTTTCAATACTCCGTTTAATGTTTTTATATTTTTTACTACGTATACCTTGGCTAACGGATCTCTATGGAAGGTGATATAAAAAAGGAAATTGAATGGTGTGTTACAGTAAATGTGGTTGGCAGGCATTTGGCAAGCTAAGCATAATTTTCAAGAACCTCCCCCTATGCCTGAAAAGTTTTTGATCAGTGTGTCTACCTGTTCTAACATACGCCAGCGAAACATGAACACTAATCTCACAATTGATACAAAAGCTACAAATGGCACAAAGAACCATGTTCACTATTAGAATTTTTGAACCAATAATTTCAAGAATAACGTGAATTTAAATCTTCTCTACCTTTTGCTTGGTTCGAAGGCACTTCTTTATGATCTTTAAAAAGGCTCTCACCATTTTTCTTTGGAAACTTGAAAGTCTGCTTATTCCTAGATGGCGTGCTGATCATTTCCTTGAGGAACAAAAGAACTAATATAAGCAAACTTAATTTGAAAAGTGCAATTTTATCCTGTACTAGTCAAATTCCACCTCCAGGACTCTGTTCATTTTCTTAATACCATACTTTCAAAGGGATTCAGACAAATTTGAATAAATTGCAAGAAATGCAATGGGTATTATCAGGGCATAAAAGTTGTCTTGCAAGTAAAGATTTAGCCTTGAGAAAAAGACAACTGGGTAATTATAGATAGGAATTCTTCAACTACCTGAGGTTGTTTCACTTAAATGGCCACAACCTGTTCACTATCAACTCAGAATACAAAATACAGAGGAAAAAATCCTAACCCAGTGTTCCCCAACTTTTCCAGCTTGTCAGACCAGCAGAGGCGGCAGCGGTGTGCAGGGGGGGAGGGGGGAGGAAAGAGGGGGTGTCTTTGCACATACCAGTTTGAGGACCAGTACTAGATTCTTTAAAAAAGGTAAAGGTTCCCCCGCACATGCATGCTAGTCGTTTCCAACTCTAGGGGCCGGTGCTCAACTCCGTTTCAAAGCCGAAGAGCCAGCGCTTGTCCGAGGACGTCTCCGTGGTCATGTGGCCGGCATGACTAGACGCCAAAGGCGCACGGAACGCTGTTACCTTCCCACCGTAGTGGTCCCTATTTTTCTACTTGCATTTTTACGTGCTTTCAAACTGCTAGGTTGGCAGAAGCTGGGACGAGTAACAGGTGCTCACTCTGTTACGTGGCAGTCGGGATTCGACCCGCCAAACTGACGACCTTCTGATTGACAAGCTCACATTTTCTAACCTATTGTTATACCAACTTTCTAATGTAACACTTTGGAATTTTCCTAAAATTTTCTGAACTATTGGTCTCCCCTTCAATGGATGTCTTCAAGCAGAAACTTTTTTTGATTTCTTGAACTTAGGAGGGGTTTAGTGTCAATGCTTTAAATGCTCTTTTCCAGCTTTATGATTTAAGGATTTGAAGTTGCACTCTCAGTTCATTTAAAGTTCAAGCCTTATGCACTATACATTTTATAATCTGAATATACAGTATCTTTCAGGTAACAGTTTCTAGTTTGAGGTAATATTCAAGATTTCAAAAATTATGGAAAAAATAACTACTGAAATTAGCATCACTAACAACAGCAAAGTTATAAGTTCTTTAAAACTGTTCAGTAGAATTAGCAACTCAATAGTGTTATTGCTTTCTCTTTAAAATTCCAATCCCTCCTCCCCAGATTTACAGAGGAAAACATGCTATAAATGTGGGACCACTACTTCAAAGACTGTTCCTGCTCAGGCTCTTAATGTCTACAAGAGAGAAGTGCTCAAAATGTTTCAAGTCAAAACTTTCCATCCTTGGAATGGTTGCATTGCATCTGGAGTATTCTAGCACTATTTTATTTTATTTACAGCATTAGAACATTTCTCAGAAGAATTAGGCTTCAGAAGTATCAGGGAATGTTTGAAAGCCAAAGCATATCTATTAAAAATATTTCTGAAATATTTAAGTCATTTGATGTCATGCAAGATTGGTTCAGCCTTCTGGAGCTAAGTGGAAGGAGCAAACTAGCAAAAAATTGTGTTTTAGTTTAAAAAAAAACATAATGAACCAAAACTTTTATTCCTTAAAGCCCAAACCCAGCATTTTTAAACTGGGCCTAAAATTTGAATTTGAATTTTATTGAATTTATATACCGCCCTTTCCCGAAGGACTCAGGGCGGTTTACAGGGTACTTAAAACATCGATACAAAAATTAAAAACGATTAAATTAAATCCCTGAAAAATATAAAAACCCCAATTAAAACTCTCAGCCTGGGCCGGAAAGCTCAAAGAGCCAGGTCTTCAGGTCCCGGCGAAATGAACGAAGGTCGGGGGCAGTCCTAAGCTCCGTGGGCAGCTGGTTCCAGAGGGCAGGCGCACCCACAGAGAAGGCCCTCCCCTTGGGTGTTATCCGCTGGCAATCTTTTACCGGCAGCACCCTGAGAAGGCCCTCCCTGTGGGAGCGCACAGGACAAAGGGAACTTGATGCCAGCAGCAGGTGTTCCCTCAGATATCCCGGACCCAAGCCATTTAGGGCTTTATAGGTCATCACCAGCAACTTGAATCTCATCCGGAGGGCAACCGGAAGCCAATGCAGCTCGCAGAGTAGAGGTGTTACATGGGAGTATCGGGAAACCCCCATCACAACTCGCGCGGCTGCATTCTGCACCAGCTGAAGCCTCCGAGTGGTTCTCAAGGGCAGCCCCATGTAGAGACCGTTGCAGTAGTCTAAACGGGAGGTCACGAGCACATGAGTGACTGTGCGTAGGGCATCTCGGTCCAGGTAGGGTCGCAACTGGCGCACCAGGCGAACATGGGCAAAAGCCCCCCTGGTCACGGCTCCTATGTGGTCTTCAAAATTGAGCCGTGAATCCAGGAGGACACCCAAGTTGCGAGCCCTATCAACGGGGGGTAACACCTCACCCCCCATAGTTAAAGATGTAATAGTCTGGTTGACCCGAGATGCCGGTATGCACAGCCACTCAGTCTTGGCAGGATTGAGATGAAGCCTGTTTCTCCCCATCCAGACCCGGACAGCCTCCAGGCAACGGGACATCACGGCGAGGGCATCACTGGGTTGGTTCGGGGTGGAGAAAAAAAGTTGGGTATCATGAGCATACTGATGATACCCCACCCCGAAACCACGAATGATCTCGCCCAGCGGCTTCATATAGATGTTGAACAGGAGGGGAGAACCGACCCGAGGGACTACAGAAACGAGAGGCCTCGGGGCGGATCTCTGCCCTCCTGTCAACACCGACTGCGAGCGGCCCAGGAGATAGGAGAACCACCGTAGAACGGTGCCTCCCATTCCCACCCCCTGAAACCACATGTATAACTGAGACACAACTAACATATGTTCTGAATGTTATTGTGCTTGCTACGTGACTATGTATGCATTTGTGACAAGATTCAGCATCCATCTGCATTTGAAAGACCCATGGTAGCCCCAGATAGAGCACATTGCAATAGTCCACTGTGAGCTGTCTAGAGCAAGGCTTTTCAACAGGTGGTACACTGGCACCTGGCAGGTGATATGCAGCCCTGCCCAGCCTAGCCAAACGTAGTGGGGGAGGGAACGAACCAAAGCAAAGCAGCTCAGGACTTGCCATGAGAATCCTCAGGAACTGCAGGGCGGTTGGGGCGAGTCAAAGGCCCCAGGATCGGCACATTCGGTTAACCCAGAAGAGAAAAGAGGAGGAAGGGAGGAGAGGCTATAAAAGGAGGCAGTTTGGGTGGGAGAGGGGAGAAAAAAGATGCAGACTTGGGAGGAAGAAAAGTCAACTGGAGCTACACCAAAGGGAAAAGAAGGAGAGGGGAGAGAGGAGAGGAGATCAAAGAGGTCGGCTCGGAACTGATCTACAACTTCTGTGGCAGCCATCCCTGCCAGGCACACACCCAGGTGAGTGACAAACAGGCAAGAAATGCAGCGGGGGAGGGTCACTCTCAAATGAGGAATATGAAAGGCAGCATTGGCTGGAGGTGAGGCACAGAGGGAGGAAGGGAGAGAGGAAGGAAGGAGATGGCAATGAGAAACAGGGAGGTAGAGAGCAGGAGGGAGGGAGGGAAATGGAAAGGAAGTAAGTGTAGGAAGAAAAAGCTGGGGTCTTGCATTCCAGCCATTCTCTTTCCTTTAAGAGAAAAGAAAAACAAAAATGAAGTGCTGCCATTTGAAATAGGCGAGAGGAAGCCTCTGGCTGCTCCGGCTGCTCAAGAGATGTTTATTGGCAGAAGTGAAAGTGTCGTTTCAGCAATTCGGTTCTGGATCAGCTGAACAACAAACTGGGAGAGTGGAAGGATTCTTATGCGACTTTGTAGTTCTGGGATTTGTGCAATGCAGGCTTTGCGTTCTTAAGAAGCGTTTGGCAATTTGTATTGTAGCTGATGGCTCATGTTGGATTTTGGGGTGAGGGTTTACTGGTTCTAATTCTATTGCTTTGCTATTGTTAACTGTAAGTTTTGCTGCAAGGAATTTTGAAGTATTTTTGTCCTGAGTAGATTTTGCCTGTAGCGTTTGTTTACTTATGAATGGACCTATTTGGAAGGCTGCTTTAGTGACAGCTGCCGGCTCCATACCTTTCCTTTCTAGCCAGTAGCTAATTCTTAAAGGGGAATGCACCTTTTAAAGCTAGTTCCCTCAGCAACTTGTCTTTTCTGTCTCTGGAGGCTTTTCCTTGTTTGATAAATATATGGAAGAGGAAAAATAGGGGGCGGTTACCAAATTCTTCCTTCAGAAGGAAGGAGATGGGAATGAGAAAGAGGGAGGCAGGGAAGGAGGGAAACAGGAAGGAAGAGAGGAGGGAGGGAGATTGGAATAAGAGGGAGGGAGGGTCTGAAGGACATCCCACCTTAGCACTTGGCCACCAGCAGCCTTGCCATTGACTTTGCTTGTCAAAAGGTTGCAAAAACGGATCATATGACCCTGGGACACTATGACCATCATAAATATGAATCGGTTGCCAAGCATCCAAACATAAATCACATGAGTCTGGGGATGCTGCAACGGTCATAAGTGTGAAAAATGGTCATAAGTCACTTCAGTGCCATTGTAACTTTGAACAGTCACTAAGAAAAATGTTGTAAGTCAAGGACTACCTGTACTTTGTCACTTTTTTGTCATCAATTTTTGACACCTTGCTAGGTGGTACTCGAATATTACCATATCCTAAAAGTGGTACAGTTGGTGAAAAAGTTGAAAAGCCCTGGTCTAGAGCATGAGGAACTGCGAGTACAATGGCTCAATCCAGGAACAGGCTCAACTGACACAGAATACAAAGTTGTGCAAGGGTCTTCCTAGCCATGTGTCATGGTTCTGACAGATGCAAAGAACCTCCAGGCATTATTTACCTTAAGGAGTCTTTAATCAAAAGAGCATAGCTTCCACCCGTACATGGTCAAGCCGAAATTTGGATTCCCCTCCCCTGAGCACACAGTGTCAAAGCACTCTTTTGAAGACAGCAAAGTTCACATTCAGGACAGAGAGGATCACTGGTTTCAAAGAAGGGTCAAAGAGGCCATTTATGTTCAAACTGAGCAGCCCTCTCTCAACAGAGGGGGAGGGATATAACATCACCTATCTCCTGTCTACCACCTAGTCCTCTCAGCAGACCTAAGAAGGTCCCATATCCATTTGCACTCTGATTCAAGTGACGCTGAGGATACAGATAAATCTCTAAGTGGCCTCAGTGACTCTCAGAGAGCTAATGACAACCTTCTGAGTAAGCTAACAACCAAATGACTGAAAAGAATAGAAATCATTCAATTCCCCACCATTTAGTCAGAACTGAAAAAGCTTCTTGGATGAGAAGCAATTTTGTTTCAAGGAAAAAACCAACAAGGTCCACTTGCCACCCTCAAATTACTCAACTGATTTCTTTAGACTCGGGGAAAATAACTATTTTCAAGTTAAATTATAAAAACAATGGGTTTTTCAATCCATAATATTCTCAAGTTGTAGGAATCCAAAATGTCTACAAGCACCTGCTTAAAATTTCTATCACTGTCATCACTCCAGAATAATAATTTACATATAGGGAGAAAAAGAAATCTTACAGGTGATAAGTAGTTGGCACCTCCTTTGGTTACAGTGACATTTAATGCCTGATCAAGACGTATCCTTTCCCCACACCAGAACTGCATGGGTGGCTTAATACGCCGCCCACTACGGGTGATACTTTTATCACAGTCATTCTGTAAATCATTTGTTTTCATCTGTATACCTAACAAGGAAAACAAACACACAAAAATATTCTTCAGCAACAACAAATTTCTGCCTCTGTAATAAGGTACTGGACTGAAAATATAAGCATAAAGTTAGAAGCATCCTCATAATTGATCAAGGAAAAAGTGAAGTAGCGCTACTGAACATTTAATTCTCTTTAGTCAACTTTTACTAACTTAATAACAGGAGTCTATAAAAGCAACAGTTATTGGTAATGGAAATATTTTGGGTTTTTTAAAACAATCTGAAAGGCTGTTTCCTGCCATATAACTTACCTGCATTTGAACATTAGGTTAATCTAGATATACCTCTTTCACAACCCATGGAATACCATTCTCATCATTGTATACTATGGAGCATAGTACTAACAAGGTTAATGGATTAATTGGGCTAATACATTCTTTCCTCATTTAGCAACCACAATCTGTTAAATTGGAAGTGAAATGGTTACTAAGCAAACATGACTGAAGAGAGAGAAAGACACATACTACAAAATTACGGGTTGCTACCATCTCATTTAGGTAAAATTGTCTCATGCAGCTAGGTCAGCATTATTCTTTCTCCAGCATGCATTGTCGTCAGGCCCAAAATTTGGTTGTAAGTCTGCACGTTTTTTTATTACTGTTTCCCACTGTGAGCAAAACTAAATTTCATAGGAAATTACTAGGGGATAGGGACATCATAAATACAACAGAATTTTTTGAAAAGACTCTTTGCTAACAAAATCTTCCAAAAACAAAGGAAAGAACATGCATACCATATATTGTATCATTTTGCAGTGGTAATACATCATAAGTGGTGTTTTTCATTTTACATTTTCTCTCATTATTTTGGGGCAGATCCAGTCCATCTGAGCATTCATTTTTTCTTTTTTTGCTATCACCACTTACAGGAAATGCTCTCTCTTCTTTCCTAAGATTTAAAGGTTTGCATAAGTAGTATTAATCGCCTCAATCTTTTAAGCAGATTTCTTATTTTCTTTAAAACATTTAAACACTGGTTTATTTTATTTAGCGTATGGCTGGTCACACACAGAATTAAAAGCACTTCATATTTACAAGTTAGAACAGTTAAAACATTTTTTTTAAAAAGAAGCAATTATAAAACCTAAGAGAAAAGCAGAAATAACATTTCAGAGTTTAATGTCGAGTTTGGAGATCCAGTCAGTAGCTGCCGTTGTTACGCAGAGGAAGTCCTTAAAATCTCCTGGGTATCTTCTATTAGTGCATTCCCTCAATATATGTTGGATAGTCTGTCGGGGAGCCCCGCAATCACATTGTGCTGAAGGTGTCTTTCCCCATTTATACAGAGAATCGGCACACACCCCATGAGTCGTTCTAATTCTATTGTATGTCACCCATATGTGTTGGGGTAGATTAAATCCTGGAGGTATACTATTAGGATTAATATGCTCAGAAATATCTTGGGAGGTATAGCTACTCCATGCTTCCATCCACTTTTGTATAGTGCTCTGATGTTCGGCCAGCAGCTTAAACACTGGTATCTTGCAGCAACAGCAGCTCTTTTCTTAAGTCGTTTGTTTAAATCGGGTATAAGGAATCAGATAAAGCCTGAGATGCCTATCCAGAACCCCATTTGTTCTAGAAGGCTGTCTTCAACAGAAGGTGGCAATTTTGGTAACTCCAAGCCCTGCTTTCATCCATCTCTCCATAGAGAAACATCTTTGTTTCCTAGGTCTCTTCCTAAAGTAGCTAGAGAAGACAGTTTACCAAACTTTTGGCTACAAAACCAGGACATAAACTTCTCAAGTGGAATCTTCTTTTTAAAAACTTAACCATTATGGAAGAATTTTGTGCAATAGTAAAATAATTCACATCTAAGGGGAAAAACCTGTCAACAAAAGTGCGTATAGTCAAGGCTATGGTCTTCCCAGTTGCAATGTATGGCAGTGAAAGCTTGACCATAAGAAAGGCTGAGCGCCAAAGAATTGAAGCCTTTGAACTCTGGTGCTGGAGAAGACTCCTGCGAGTTCCTTGGACTGCAAGGCGATCAAACCGGTCAGTCCTAGAAGAGATCAACCCTGACTGCTCTTTAGAAGGCCAGATCCTGAAGCTAAAACTCAAATACTTTGGCCACCTAATGAGAAGGAAGGACTCACTGGAGAAGAGCCTAATGCTGGGAAAGGTTGAGGGCAATAGAAGAAGAGGACGACAGAGAATGAGGTGACTGGATGGAGTCACTGAAGCAGTAGGCGTGAGCCTAAATGGACTCCAGAAGATGGTAGAGGACAGGAAGGCCTGGAGGAACATTGTCCATAGGGTCGCGATGGGTCGGACACGACTTCGCAACTAACAACAACAAGGGAAAAAAAAAGGAAAATGGTGAATACAGAAAAAAAAAGAGAGGAAAAGCAAAAGGAAAAAGGGGCTTTTTTTTTTGCTCTTATTTCAAACAGACAAGGATAACCAGTCCTTCCATTGAGGCATTATTGATTGCAAATTGAGGAACTGTCAATAGAAATACTCTAGAAATTTACTCAAGGGAAAGAAGATAAAATTAGTACAAACTACCTGAAGCCACAGACTAAATTGCATCACAATTTAGCGCTTCCGCGTTGAAAGAATTAGCCGGTGACATTACTATTGCCCGGGAGACACCCAGTTTGGGGGTCCTTTCATGTCTCCTGCAGAAGTTATAGTGAAGTTTTTTCTTAACTATTTTGAAGATTCCAAAATCCTTACCAACAATCACAGCTATCACGACGACTCAAAAACAGAAACATTTTCAGTGATACTGACCTTTTCAAATAATGAAGCAAATCATCAACAAGCATTTTCCAATTTCTTGGGATTCCTGACCCAAACCTCTTTATGAATTTAGGTGGTATTCCTGTTTGAAACAAAGGTATAGCCTTTGGACAGTTGTTATGTTTTAGAAGGGTGCTGTCATGGTTCCGACAAATGAAACTCTTCAAAAGAACTTTGAGGCATTGTTTACCTTAAAGAATCTTTTATTCAAGAAGCATAATATTGGCACTACATACTTGCAAGCCAAAAACTGAATTCCCCTTCCCTTGGCACAAAGTAGCAAAGCACAATTCCCTCCTCCAACTAACAGTCATAAATCACATTCCCCAATTAGCTTGAAAAGCAGGCTCTCTCCACAGCTCTCCAGCCCACCAAATCGTTATCAGCTCTGGGCTCAGTAACCTTGAATTCCCACAACTTGAAATTGGTGTTATGACTAACTGGACTCTCATCCACATCCCCCCTCCCAGCATCAATCAGCTCTAAAAGCAAAAGAGAAAAATGAATGCATTTCCACCTCTTGTCAAAGCAATAACACCTGATGTTAGCAGCATTGTCATCTGCTTCTTATACTCATTTTTCAAACCTTTGGAGGAGATCAAAACAATGATAATCTTACAGGATTAAGAATTTTAGGAAAATTCCTAAACTATCTTAAATCTGCATTATATACTGTCTTTTTTTGTAATGGTTACCTTTATTTTTATGCAAGTGTTATCTTGGAAACCTCTACAGAGGAAAATTACCGGTATGCATTTTAGAAATTATGACATCCAAGACTACTCAAGCTGATGATATCATACAATCAGCATTAAATTTAAAAAGAAAGCATTTTTTGAGATGGAAGCAGCTTGAAAAGTAACTTAGATCACATTGGGCAAAATGCATAAATAAAATGAGTACAGATTTCTGTACCCCTTGCAAATTAGAATGGCAAAATGCTTTTATGAGTATTTCAATCATCCATCATTTTACAGTCACATTAAGCAAATTGAGCAATAGATATATTAAAGATATTCTCCTTCCTGCAAACACTATTACTTATTCAAGCTATAATTTGAAACAAATTAATATTTAGTAATCTGGTATAAGGACAGTTTGGGTACTAGGTCAGCATAAACAGCTGGAAAAGAAGCAGCAAAGCAGAAGCCTTCTTCCCAAGAAGCTTATAAAAATTCCAGGTTGTCACTGTGGTTTTCCTTTTCTCTTACCTTCTTTCTTCATGCTATTTTCATCAATATCCCCTTCTAACATGTAGATAGTTCCTGTCAAGGTTTTGACTTGATTGTGTGTAATGCGTTCTACAATTACATTGCTATGCCAGAGGACACCCTTCATATCTCTGAAATAAAAAATGACATAGTATAATTAGAAAAGAATTAATCTCATCATTATACTTTCTTAGGATCCCAGCTAGAAAAGTAATGTGAGCCCATTATAATTTCTTTCTCCCACTTCCCAATGTATGCATTTTTTATTAGGAATTGTGTCTCTTATATGCGAATAAGACAGACCTGTCAAGTATTTTCCTTATGAAGAAATATTTGCAGGCATTTTTTGAATTTATTATAAAGGACTTAAAGCTGTTTTATTTAACTGGTACAAGATGGACCAGACAGAATAAATTTTGATAAATACGTAAGTCTATTCAAGATGTAGTTAATATCTAGAATATATTCAATTTACAATTGGGAACTTAAATTGTAAGCCATGTTACGTGTTCAGGATTAAACAGAAACGTAGACTGAATATAAAAGAAATATATGAGGGAATTTAGTTAATAATCATAGTCAATCAATCATTTACATTACAATGCCCAGTAAAAATTACCACAATTTATTTAGTACCTAAACCCCATCTTTTTAGTTTTACAAAATGTAGGTTGCAAAGGAAAAGAGGGGGGGAGCTGGATATCAAGATGTTCAAAAAAAATAACATGGGGGAAGAGATAATTGTCATCCACGGCATTACCTGGAAAATCAAGGAATCAATCCAAACTCAACTTTTCATTCTTACAAAGCTGTCCACTGCTAAATTTATGGCATAACAACGGCTCCATTTAAGTTTGCTTTTTTTGCTTTCCTTTGTTTTTGATTAAGAGATTGTATTTATAACTTTTTTTAATTGCTCTACACTCCTCAAGAGATAAACTTCAAACTTATAGAAATAAGTCCAATAAAATAACTATACTAAATGCAAGGACCATCCATGACAGTGATTAAAAACCATATAAACATATTTGAACAAAACTGAAAAGCAGTCACTTACTTCCGTTTTCCTTCTAGACACACAGCAGTATTGTTATTGATCACTCTGATTCTCCATTGATTGATACATATCATCTGTTTTTCTTTTGAGAACTAAATTAGAAAAAATGTGGATTATAAACTTTTGACATAATTACCTGACTGCAAAATCATATAATATAACCTGACTGTTCTATGATGGGGTACCCAACCCTCGGTTCATAGACTAGTACTGGGCTGCGGCATGCCAACAACTGGTCTGCACAAACAAACAAAGCCCCATCCGTGGGATGCAAGCAGCACACAAAACCACGCAACCTCTGGTTCACGGAAAAACCTCTCCACGGAACTGGTCCTTGGTGCCCAAAAGGTTGGGGACCTCTGTTCTATGACATTCTCAGATTCATACTTATTCTATTTATGATCACTACCGTATTTTCCGGCGTATAAGATGACTTTTTAACCCATGAAAATCACCTCAAAAGTTGGGGGGTCGTCTTATACGCCCAGTTGCCTTATACGCCGGAAAATCAGTGGGTGGCGTCTGGCGGGAGCCAGCAGGGCAGTCCTGCGCACGCGCGCACTCCCCGGCTGCTCCTTAGCAGCCGGGGAGTGCGCGCGTGTGCAGGACTGCCCTGCCGACTCCCGTCCGATGCTCTTCCCTCTTGAGGCAGCTGCTGCCTCAGGAGGGAAGAGCCGGCTCGCTCTTCCCTCTTGAGGCAGCAGCTGCCTCAAGAGGGAAGAGCGTGGAGCCGGCAGGGAAGTCCTGCGTGCGCATGCGTTTGCAGGACTTCCCTGCCGGCTCGCTCTTCCCTCTTGAGGCAGCAGCTGCCTCAAGAGGGAAGAGCGTCGGACAGGAGCCGGCAGGGAAGTCCTGCTTCCGTCCGATGCTGTGCTTCCGCCGGGCGGTGCTGGCCGAGACGAGCCAGCAGGCAGCCGCCGTGAGTGCGGCGCTGAGGGGCAGCAGCCCCATGCGCAGCAGCAGCCGCCGGCTCAGCAACAGGTCCAAGCGCAGGAGCCACACCGCCAGGCTGCCCAGGAAAAGCAGCCACACCGAGAGGCTGCACACCCAGTCCAGCTCCATGAGGGGCAGGGCGGGAAGCCAGCCGGGAAGAGGGACCGGGAGCCCGGGCCAAGCACGCCTCGGCCGATGGTGAGAGGGAAGCGGCACATGAAAAAGAGGCTGCGGGCGGAGCTGCCCCGCCCTGTGCCGAATGGGAGAAGTTCAAGGCCTGGGGGGGGGGGGGAAAGCAGGAAACGCTGCGTCTCGGGGGCCAGCAGAAGCGCGGGAGCAGTGGGAGGGCCAGCAGGGCCAGTCGGGCCTTAGCCTCCTCTGCGACGGACAGGGAGGGCAGGGCATGTAAGTATTTTCCGGCGTATAAGACAAAAAACCTTGAAAAACTTCTTAAAAGTAGGGGGTCGTCTTATACGCCGTGTCGTCTTATACGCCGGAAAATACGGTACTTAAATTTAAAATGTGCACATCTTTTATATGATTTGAACCCAAACATTAAGTATTTTCTTCTGAATCTATGAAAAAAACCCTTTGCATAGCTAGTGTAGTAATTTACCCCCATCATGTATAAGTTGTACCACTCAAGCAAAGATTTGTAGAGAATGATATGTACAAAGCCATATGCATCCCTTTATGTATCTTTTAGCATTATAATCAATCCCAAAGTAGGACTGAATCCAGGAAAATCTTGAAGCTCACAGATTTATTTTTTTCTGAAAAACAAAACATTTCTGAAATTAATCTGAGATTCCGAAAAAAAAATGAAAACTCCATTATTACATTACAGAAATTCAAAACCAATTTTAAAAAACAGATGCTACTTTTTAATAAAAATTGCAGAGATATAGTCTGGATCATTTATTCAATCTCTGATCTTCAATGGTACAAAGAAGTGGACTTGCATCTTTGAGGGAACTGGGAGTCTATTAATATAAATAAATAAATGCAAATAAGATGCTAGTAATTTCTAGGATTCTTCTAAAATTATAATTATTTAAAGAGA
Source organism: Vipera berus (assembly GCF_964194415.1). Classification (NCBI taxonomy): domain Eukaryota; kingdom Metazoa; phylum Chordata; class Lepidosauria; order Squamata; family Viperidae; genus Vipera; species Vipera berus. Next base: position 20,884,918 of record NC_138202.1, read on the forward strand.
GAGATTTGTTTTCAGATTTATGGCTCTTTAAAATTATTCTTCCCTAAAATTATGATCTAAAAGAGCAATAGAAAAAATAAATGTTAAGCTAAATTAAGCTGCACTTAGGGCTGAGAATGTAATCTATTGTCCACAGCTGCCTAGTGATGCTATTTTAGAATAGCAAAACAATTGCTTACTCATCTGCTTCAACACTCAAAAATACCTTTTTCAGACTCATTTTCATTTGCTCAATTAAGTAGTTAACAGAAAATATCCTGGTGAATCACTCATCGCCCATACTGATTCTCCTTTCTGAGATAGTGAAAAAAAAATTGTAACACAAGAAAAGGTAGTTGTGGTGACCCCTTTAGTTATGTTTAGTTGTGATTAACTGTGGCTGGTGTGCATTGTTTTTCCAGCTAGCCAGGACAAAAATGGATAAAATAAAATAATAAAAAAAGATTCTACCTTTTTATTTGTGCCTGTATCAGGTTCATCCAAGAGCACCTTGGTATCATGCTGTTGTTTCCTTGGTATATGGACTTTTGGAGTAGCAAAAATTGTATCACACAGATGTTGGGAAGATTTCTGTGGCGAAACACTTATATTTTCTTCTGCTTTTTGGCCATATATGTTTTTGGATGGAGTCACCACTGCTTTTTCTTGAGGACATTTTCTGGATGCTTCTTCCCTCAAGAATTCTCTAGATTCATTATGATCATCACTCACAATCAGAGGATTAGATATTATGGTAAAAGTCTCACTGGCCAATTCAGCAGGTTCCACAATAAACTTCTCTTTCTGGCTAACAGTAGTACTTAGGCATTCTTCATTAAAATTATTAAGTTTTTTTGTTGGGCAGGATGTGACTAAAAGTTGCTTTGCTGTAAGTAAGGACAGACATTTTAAATTTAGTACAGTGAAGCATCTCCTACGGGAAATATTCACTTGACAACTACTGTTTCAGGATCAGTTGTTATGCCTAAATCATTTTTTTCCCCTCAGCCATGCTAACTTTTAGAACAGGAGGCTTCGTAGTGGTTTGGAGTCAAGAGGAGTGATAATTATTTATCCCTTAATGTTTGACATATTAAGGAAGGACTCAGACATGAGTTATTTCAATAGTAGCCCCATCCTTTTAGAATACGCTATCCCTTAAAACCTGTATAGTTCCCATACTCCCACATAAAGTAAAAACAAAATACAAACAAGGGTTAGAGATATTTGGAGTGTTTTTGCTTTTCCCTCACTGCTAAATCATTATTGCAACATTTATAATATTAAGAGTTTTATTCAGATGGTAGCCATCTAGTATCTTTGGCAATAGATGAGCTACAAATAAATACAGGCGGTACAAATCTAAGGACCACTCAGTCAGCAACCTTCAAACTTGTTTCAGTGCTGAACGAATGGTGGTTATAACCAGACCTCAGGCTTACAACCACTGCAGTGTGCCATGGCCACTTGATCATAATATGCCACCTTCCCTGCTGACTTCCCACAAGCAAAGTCAATGGGAAAGTTGGCAGGAGGTTGGAAGTTGTGATCACGCGAGGGCCTCACACAACAACCAATGTGGTCTTCTAATGATAGCAACTGGGACCACTGAAACTGCTGTTGCTAAGCAGCAAAGTCATAGTTTTTCAACTTCTGAGTGTGTCACTTAACAAGAGTTTTCGATCTCAACTAGCATAGTTAAATGAGGACTACTGTGATGGAATGTGCACCTGGAGAAAAAGTGGGTAGCAGCACCAGTTTTCCAGGGAGGAGGTAGTATATTCAAGAGAGAAGGCCAAATTAAGGAACAAATTAAGATGGATGGGGAGAGGGGCAAGGGAGGAAAAGTTTAGGATAGCCACATTCTAGATTCTCTCAGAGGATATATCTATGAGGTTAGATGGTTATTGCTTTACCCTGGGAAAAGTCTCTTCATCAGATGTATGCAAATAAAGAATTGGACTTGATTGGATATGGACAAACCATGATGGAATGATTAGCAATAATGAGCTTGAAATAGGAAAAACATAAGGGATACTTTGCCATGCATGGTGGGCTTGGGAAGAAGGCAGAAAATTTTGGATACAAATACATACCAAGATACAAAGAATTTTAAAGATCAATAACAAGAAAAACAGATCTCTTTTCTTCGGGATTTGTGTATAGCCAACTAGAATAGTCTGATGGAAGACTAGTTTTATATAGGGTAATTGCAACACAATTTGTATATGCACAGAAATGGAGGCAAACTGAAACTCCCAAAATTGTGGAATGAATTGTAAAGGTGCCAGAATTGGCAGAAATGGCAAAACCAACCTATTTGGTAAGGGACAAAACAACAAGTACTTTTTATGGACATTTTTCTGGGGGGGAAAAAAGCAAAGTGAAACAATTTTAAAAAGGGCTAAATAAGGGGTTGAAGAGATTTCTGTAATATCAAGACAGAGGAGCAATAATGAGTTTGTTTCTAACCATTATCAAAACTGCAAGTTGCTTACTGTTTTGATTGTTTCTTTAACTATTTTCTTTTCTTCCTATTTTTTCTTTACATTTATCTTTTATCTACATAATTCTTAATAAAATGATGATGATGGTGATGAGATAGCTAACTATCGTTTTAATGTGCTGTGTGAATCACTAACAAAGAGCCTGCTGAATGGTGATCATGCTGTTTGATGACCAATTCTTGTATGTATGTATGTATGTACGTATGTATGTAAACTATTTATATGCCACCCATCATACTGACAAGTGACTCTTGGTGGCTTATAAACATAAAAAAGTGGTAGAAAACATTTAAACATTAATTATTAAACAAAGCAAAATTAAATAAGTTAGAAATCAGAACAAGAATACTATGGGGCAAAAGTTTTTAAAAACTAAAAGCAAATAATGTGTAAATGAATAAAAGCAACTACAAATTATTTGGCAGTTTGCTATGTAAGTTGTCATTAAAAACAACTTATAATTACAAGAAAATTATAAAGCGAGTACAAGCTTGCAAGTTAAAAATTGAAGACAGAATTACAAGACAAAAATATATGCAAAGCTTTTCATCGCCTAAGAAAAAGTATTACCTTTCTGCGACCAATCCTCCTGCAACCTCCGTTTTGCACGTGAGAAGAACTTGTTGGGGGATTCCAGAAATGGAGGATTTATTAGTGCAGTACATATATTTTTGTTCACTGCAGTAGAATTTGTCACTGAAACTGAAAGGACAAAAACTATCAAATTCACTGACAAATAGTTTTCAATACCCGGTAGAGTGAAAATAACATTTTAGAAAACATGGAATTTAATATTTGCATAGCAATGAATAATGCAACTAATATAATAGACAAGTGTTATCGCTGAGGAAGTTTAAATGTTCTTCTACAAGATCTCAGGGGTGCCCAGTACATAATTTGACAATTAATTAATTACATGAGTATCACTTTTTGCTTGCTATTCTCAAGCAGTGGTGCTGGGAAACAAAGATTTAAGTGTGATTTAAAGCAGGGTCCCCAATTCCCGGATCACACTACACTAACGGGCCATGGCCTATTGGGAACTGGGCCACTTGAGAGGCAGGGTGGCATGCATGCACACAAGCAGCTCAACTTGCATAAGTGGCAGGTTGGCAAGGATGTGCATGCAACTCTTATTTGCGGTTGAGCTGCGTGCACGCCAACCCATTACTCATGTGAGGTGTGCTGCGTGCGCGCTGGCCAGCTACTTGCACATCCTGGTTCCCCTCTTCTGCCTGCCTCCAGCCAGGCCACCAAGCCACAAAGGTTGTGGACCACTGGTTTAAACCAACTTTGTGCATGCTTTATGTGTATAAAAATTAACAAGAGAAAGTTGGAGCAAAAAGTCATTGGCAGTACATGAAATGCAAAGGACAGCTTATTCAAAAATATTGGTCTTGGTCATCACCTTTCAAGCCTTTTATGGACTGGGTCTAAGGTACTCCAATGGAATTGACCCATCCCACTTGTTCTGGCAAAGAATTGCAGACCCCATTAGTCAAGAGGTGAGATCCACCCTTCTGGCATTTAGGAAGAGCCTTAAAACCTTGCTCAGCCAGTTGGTGTTGGGCCCTGATGGAGAAGCTGTACGCTGGAGGTGGCTGGTGCAATGACAGAGAAGGCGCCACCCCTGTTCCGCTCTAAACCCATTGTCTTTTACTCTGTATGTAACCTTTTTAAATTTAAATTTGTTTTTATATTAATATTTCTATTTTTTTACTATAGGGTTGGCTCTCCAGAGTCGCCTAAAACAGCAAGATGAGTGGCATATAAATTCAATCAATCAGTCAATCAATCAATCAACACTGCAGGCAAGTCTGAGTTAATAAGGCAGGGAGCAGGTTGTCCAATTTCTAATCACTATTAGATAGAAGCCCTATTTATGTAACTGTATCTCAAACATCTAAGTATGATACTAGAAGGAATTTGAAAGAAATTATACAACCAACCTGTTTTTAGACTGGATTCTTCAAGAAAACCCTCATCCAGCTTTGTCTTTTGTTTATCTTCACGCATAGGTATTTTTTCTGATCTTTGTAGTAAGGCAGGTAGCCTTTCAGGAGTAAGAGTATAATCTGTGGTACACCTTGAGTCCAACAGTTTAGCTTCTGGAGGCTTGTTTTTTTCTTTGGCAAGAGCTGCTTTTTGTTTCATTCTTGAGAAGATTTTTGCTGGAGATTCAAAGGGTAATGACTCACAAGCTTTACGTTTTTGAATGACACTCCTTGTCAGTGGCCTAGTTTTCTGACATGAAGAAATCAGTTCCAGGATTCCTTCAGATGATGCTTTAATTTCACTGATGTCAAAGAACTCTTTCGTATGCATATTGCAAGATATTAAAGTGGACTGGAAAACATTTATTCCTCCAATCTCTTTGCCCGAGCAAACATTTTGGCAATTAAGAACCACTGAAGGAGAATTTTTAGCTGAATCCAAAGTACAATTCACCCAGAAGTTTACAAAATCCTTTAAAGGTGTACCACTAGGGATATTCTGTAAAGAAACTGCTTTCAATGACATATTTTTCTTTCCTGTTAAAGAAAAATACATGTTAAAATTCTTCAATTTTCAAAAAGTACTGCATCTCCAAAACCAAAATCTCTTTTATTGTTTTTTTTTAAATTAAAGATTGTCTAACATCTGCAAATGTGAACTGTATTCCTCTACATTTTCACTTTAAAAAGGTGTTATAAAGTAAGACAACCCAACTCTGTGATACCCCATTCTAAACACATCTAAATTCCCTAAATTATTTAATGCTTAAATTGTGAATGACATATAATAGTACCGTATAATGACACTATATATAACACTCTATACAATTTAAATCCTAAGTAGCATTTTGAAAATTTAAGTTATAAAATATTAAATGACATTTTCTATCTGATAATATTAAGGCTGTTGCAACATAGAAATTGCACCAGAATATGAGATTCAGCAATCGGTCCATAGAAGTGTTGAATACATAATCTGTGATGTAACGCTGGCATGTCCAACCTGAGGCCCATGGACAGCTAGTAAAGTGGCCCCACAAGATTGTAAACTTTTATCTACATTAATTATATTATATATTTTATATTGTGGGAAGTCAGCTCCCCAGAGAAGGAAATATTAAAAGGGCAGAAAAATATATTTCCTAAAAAGATATAGAAGAACCAGGAAAGCATGCCCAGTTCTCTTTTTTTATAAGCTTGTTTTTTTCTCCTCTACATACATATGTTAGTTTTTCAAACAGCATGTGATCTTGGTTCATAAAACACTAATACATAATCAAGTCCTACTCTTTGGTTCTCTCTTCTAGCCATTTGTAGAATAGATTGCAGCTTTGGTAGTATTCTGTTTCTTCTTTATCTTTCAGCCTCATAGTTAATCTGTCCATCTCCATGCATTCCAGTATCTTTTTTATTACTTCTTCTTCTGAAGGTATTCGTTCATTCTTCCAGCATTGTGCATAACTTATTCTTGCTGCAGTTATAATATGTAAAGCCAAATATAATTTTTGCTTATTAATCTTTTCTGGTACTATACCTAATAAAAAAAATCAGGATTAAATACTACATGTTCTCCTAATATTTTTTTCTAGCCAAGCATGTATTTTTTTCCAATAGGCCTTTACTTTGTTAATTGTCCACCAGGTATAATAATATGTACCTAAATTATGTTTACATTTCCAACATTTACCTGATACATTTTTAAACATTTTTGCTAATTTTGCTAGAGGCAAGTGCCAGCTATAAAACATTTTATACAAATTTTTTTATACGCAGTTGACATTGTCAATTTACCGTATTTTCCGGCGTATAAGACGACTTTTTAACCCATGAAAATCACCTCAAAAGTTGGGGGGTCGTCTTATATGCCCAGTCGTCTTATACGCCGGAAAATCAGCGTCTGGCGGGAGCCGACAGGGCAGTCCTGCGCACGTGCGCACTCCCCGGCTGCTCCTTAGCAGCTGGGGAGTGCGCGCGTATGCAGGACTGCCCTGCCGGCTCCCGCCCGACGCTCTTCCCTCTTGAGGCAGCAGCAGCAGAATGACCTCCGTTCATTCCGCCGGGGCCTGAAGACCTGGCTCTTCGAGCTCTCTGGCCCAGGCTGAGGATTAATCTTATTTTAACTGGGGTTTTATTTATGCAGGGACAAATATAATTTTTTTTTAAATTTGTTTTTAACTTTTCTATCTTGGTTTTTTAATCACCCTGTAAACCGCCCTGAGTCCTTCGGGAAAGGGCAGTATATAAATGTAATAAAATAAAATAAATAATAACTAAATAAATAAATAAATATCTTCTTTTATTGTTGAGCACTTAGCTAATAAATATATACCCAAATATTTTACCTTTTTCACTATCTGTACCTCTGTTACTTCTGACATTCGGCTTTTTTGCTTATCCGTAAGATTCTTAACTATTATCCTAGTTTTTTCTTTATTTTTAATCCCACTATTTCACCATATTGTTCTATTTTCCCCCACAATTTTGGGATCATCTCCAAGGGTTCTTCCAAAATAAATACTAAATCATCAGCAAATGCTTGTAGTTTATATGTTTCACTCTTTATCCCCAACCCTCTTTCTGTATCTTGTCTTATATTTCGATTTAAAATTGCCAAAGTGAAAATGAATAACAGAGGGGATAGAGGTCATCCTTGCCTTGTGCCTTTCCTTATTTCAAAGCTCTCAGTGCAATTCCATTCACAATCACTTTGGCTGTTTGTTTATTATACATTGTTTTTACCATATTTATAAAATTCTGTCCAAAGTCCATTATTTGTAATTGATGAATCATAAATTGCCATGCAAGATTATCAAATGCCTTTTGAGCATCTAAAAATATTAATGCCATTTGTTTCCCTGGATGTAGCTCATAGTATTCCAATATATCTATTATCACTCTTAAGTTATTTTTAATTTGTCTCTTTGGTAAAAAGCCATTTTGATCTGGGTATATAAATTCAACCAAGTATTTTTTTCAATCTCTCCGCCATTATTGAAGTAAAAATTTTATAATATATTTCCTAAAAAGATATAGAAGAATCAGGAAAGCATGCCCAGTTTTCTTAATAGTCTCAGGTCTCCTTCCCCCAAGCAGAAACCAGTTATGTACAAATGCAGATGTAAATCCAGGAAGGCTGCAGGCGCCCAGCTGGGAGATTAAGAAGACAAAAGACACCTAAAATCTGCATACCTCACCCAAATTGGAGTCCAGCCCCAGGGAAGCAGGACATGAACTTTGGACATAATAGGATGACCCCATCACCATCAGAATACCAGAAAGGCCCACTCAGACTCAGGTCAAAAGTTCATGACACAGGAAATAGCCTCAAACAGGTACAGGAAGCAATTCCAAACAAAAGGATCCAGAGGGTACAAAATTCTACTCCCTACATGTGGTCAGCCCTTTTTTTCTGCCAGACATCTTCCTGTCTGGTTCTCCTCTCCAATAAACTACAACCTTCTTCCCAAAGCAGTTGCCAGGTTTATTCCCAGCTTGGATGAACCACGATGAAGACCTTTCTTCCAACAATATGAAGCCCCCCAATTTTTCTCTTCACTCAGTGCACCCCAGACAAGCCAAAAAGTTGGATACATATGATGTAAAGAATATGAATTTTGTCTGCAAAAGTAAAAAAAAAAAGCAACAGATATTTGCACTCTACCAGCATAAACAACCCATCAGGCACTTTAGCAAACCCAAATGAAGTTAGCAATATTGATTTTAAAGTTACTGAAATTACATCAAAAATCAGGTGTCTCATAATACTTTTTCAAAGTAAGAAATTATATTAAAAGGCATAGGTTTTTGTGAGCACTACCATTCTCCTTCTGATATTAGCTACCATTGGCTAAAACAACTCATTATACAAAGGAACTGCATCAAGGCTACAGTTATTCTCAATATCACAGGGGTTGCCACAAAGAAGAGGGAGTCAAACTATTCTCAAAGCACCTGAAGGCAGGACAAGAAACAATGGATGGAAACTAATCAAAGAGAGAAGCAACCTAGAACTAAGGAGAAATTTCGTGACAGTTAGAACAATTAATCGGTGGAACAACCCGTCTCCAGAAGTTGTGAATGCTCCAACAGTGAGTTTTTAAGAAGAGAATGGGTAACTATTTGTCTGATAGGGTTTCTTGCCTGAGCAGGGGGTTGGACTAGAAGACCTCCAAGGCCCCTTCCAACTATTTTTATATTATTATTATTATATAAAACTTTTATTCACAAAACATGAAACTCAGTCAACTGAACACTCAAACTGACTGGCACTAATGGTTGACACGGGTTGCTGCCAGCATCCTAGGTATCAACCAGGTATCTCCTTAAAATATAAGATGTTCTGAGTAGCGCAGTTTCTTGTAGCTTTGCTGGAGTTATTGCAGGAAGCTGCAATTTCTTGATGTATTTTGCAAAGTTTTTGGACATAGTTCCCAGTGCCCCGATGACAATGGGTATCACTGTTACATGTTTCATCCATAATCGCACAGTTTCAACGGCCAGGTAGCGGTATTTCGTAATTTTTTTCAGTTCTTTTTCTTTGACTCTGGCATCTCCTGGTACAGCGATATCAATCAACTGTACGCTTCGGTTCTCTATGACTGCAATATCTGGCGTGTTTTGTTCCAAATGGCTATCTGTCTGTATTCGGAAGTCCCACAAGATCTTCACCCTCTCATTCTCGAATTATTATTATTATTGTTGTTGTTGTTGTTGTATTATTATTCTAGAGAGCAAGAACAGTATCATGTTTATTCCTTTTTAAACGGGCAAGCAACCACTTGGTTGCCAAGGATCACATATAATACTTTTTGAGAAAGTAAGTCCACTAAATGTATATATATTCACTGATCACTGTATGTATCGTATACAGGTAGTCCTTGATTTACAACAGTTCATTTAGTGACTGTTCAAAGTTACAACAGCAGTGAAAAAGTGACTTATGACCATTTTTCACATTATGACCTTTTCAGCATCTCTATGATCATGTAATCAAAATTCAGATGCTTGGCAACTAACTCATGACTGTTGTTGTGTCCCAAGGTCATGTGATCACCTTTTGCAACCTTTTGATAAGCAAAATCAATTGGAAAGCCAGATTCACTTAATAGCTGGGCTGCTAACTTATCAACTGCAATGATTCACTTACCAACTGTGACAAGAAAGGTCATAAAAGGCGGCAAAACTCACTTAACCAATGGCTCACTTAACAACAGAAGTTTTGGGCTCAATTGTGGTCATAAGTTAAGGACTATCTGAATATGGCTGGGAGTGGTAAAGACACTAGTGATGAGAAATGGAGGAGGAACAAGATAAACCTATTACGACACAAGACCCCAAACTTATATATGTGTATATCAAGTTGCATGTATAGTACTTTGCAACTACCTTCCCAAAAGAAATGATCTCCAAAGCAATTGATAGATCACCAGGTTACAACATCCCTGTCCCTAAGCATAATTTTCAAGAACAACCTCCCATGCCTGAAATGTTTTTGATCAGGGTCTGCTATCTGCTCTAACATATGCCAATGAAACATGGACACTACCACACAACTGATACAAAAGCTATGAGTGGTGCAAAGAGCCACAGAAAGATATGTGCTCAGCATTAGAAGACAAGATACAAAGACCTGCACATAGATTAGAACAGAAGTCCCCAACCTTTTGGGCCCCAGGGACCAGTTCCGTGGTGAGGTTTTTCTGTGGACTGGAGAGTGCGTGGGTTTGTGTGGTGCCTTCATCCCACGGATGGGGCCTTGCTTGTTTGTGCTGGCCTGCTACCGGTCTACGGACCGGGGATTGGGGACCCCTGGATTAGAGAATGAAAGTATACGATATCATCAAGAGATGCAATAGCGGCGAACATCTGTAGCTCGGGTGTAGGATGAGGGCGAAGGTTCTTTCTCCGAGCTTGTGGGTCATTTCTGAACGTTTCATTACCCGGCTAAAAACTCTGCGGAAGATGTTACCTAGCCTGGTAATGAAACATTGAGAAACCAACTCACAAGCTGGGAGAACAAACCTTCATCCTCATAATCAAAAGAGTAAAAGAAGGGAAATAGGCTGGTCACACAGCAAGAAGAACTGATGGCAGGCGGACCAAGGCAGTAATAGAATGGATTCCACTTGATAAAAAGAGTCCATGAAAGGGACCCTAAAACAAGATGAAACACCCGACATCAGCAAGTATTGTGGGCCCAGTTGGCAAAAGGAAATCCAGGAGCGTATTGGTTGGAGACATGCGGAAGAGGCCTTCACCCTGCAGTGGATAGACCATGGCTAAAATGAAGATGAATAGCCCTGTCACGTAGCTCGGCAGCCTTATCTCCACCTGACAGATAGAAGCGCTCCCTAATCTAACAGAGACAAATCCCGGCAGAAAGAGGCTGCTCGTTTTTTTCAGGGGGCTGCCCTAAAGTCCTCCCCTGGGCAGCCTTCCCCAGCCTGGTGCCCTGCAGACTTGTGGAGGCTTCCACTCCTACCTTAACCAGCCCCAAACATAGGAAATCAAAAATAGGTGGAAATCACATTTTAAAAAAAAAACCCACCGGAGGATTTTCCCGCCAATACCCGGAGAGATTTAGTAGCGTTCTCATCCGGAGCTCGGTGGCACAAAAAAAAATAAAAGGCTTTCGTCGGTGTGCAAGCGGGCCCCGCAGCAAAATCGTTTCCCACTCATAAAGCTCCCTCACTGAGTTGCCATTTCTGTCCCTACCTTCCTTCCTTCCTTCCCTCCCTCCGTCCGTTCGCTCGGCCGGCCGTCCGTTCGCAGCGCGGCCGTCAACCGCGACACGGTTCGAATTTCTCGCGCACCGCCCCTCTCTGCCGCTGATTGGTCGATGCGCGCTAAAGGCTTGCTAACGTCATCCTAATCGCCGCCGCCGACCGTGGCTCGGTGGGACATTTTGGAGGCTGGCAAAGACTGCCCGGCGAAGGGAAGGCCGCTCGCTGATTAGGGCGGTTCCTTTCGGATGACGTCAAGGGGGCGAACCTTTAAAAAAAAAAAGACAACGCCTCGTCGCAATAACCAAATGAAGAAGCAGTAGGAATGGCAGCCAGCTGTTACCCTCACCACTCTTATATTTTTCTGCATCCAGTTGAACCCTATGCATAGCTTGTTAGTTTTTCGTTAGTTCACTATTGCTTTCAGTTAAACCGTGCAATTAACCTTTGGTGAAAAGATCTTGTCAATATCGGACGAAATAATTGTATCTGTGAAGGATCCTTGGCAGCTCGGAGCTTGGTTGTTTTCTTGCAGTCGTTTCATTACTCAAACTAGGTAATATTTCATCATTTGAGTGATGAAACGTCTACAGGAAAACAACCAAGCTCAGAGAGTACCAAGGACCGCTCGTTGAAACCTGAGCTACAAATATTCTCCCCTATCGGTAATTGTATCCGTGTATAATCAATCATTCTTATAACATTTCAGTACTACACATAGATAATATATTCTTCTCAGGGTTCCTAGGGCTGCTATATCCAATGTGAAGCTGTCCCTATTTCCTGGACTTCAGTTTCTAACTTTTTAGCTTTAGGAGGTGTGTCCTAGGAAACTTTTATCCACTTTCTACCTGGGGTCTTTGTTATTTCTTCAATCTGTGCTTGGCTCATCCATCTTATTAAGCATAGACATGGTCATCCACTTACAACAATTCACTTAGTTACAAAGGCAATGGGAAAAGTGACTTATGACTATTTTTGACACTTACAATCCTTGCAGCATCCCCATGGTCATGTGTTCAAAATGCAGATACTTGGCAACTGATTCATAATTATGATTGCAGTGTCCTGCAATCTTTTGTGACCTTCTGACTAGCAAAGTCAGTGGGGAAGCCAGATTCACTTAACAACTGTGTCACTAAATAACTGCAGTGATTAACAACTTAACAACTGAGGCAAGGAAAGTTGTAAAATGGGGTAAAATTCACTTAACAAATGTTTCACTTAGCAACAGAAATTTTGGGCTCAGTTGTGGTTGTAGGTTGAGGATTACCTGTAGTTTGTTTTAAAGTTGACTTTACCCATTGTGTTAAACCACAAACAATACTTTATCAACTAACTACTGTGGCTGTTAATAGGAGTCAAAAATAACTTGATGGCACATAACAGGTTGATCATATATACAAATGGCTTTTTATCATATGAAAAAGAGTATAAATCAGACATGTCAAACTGCCGACGTCACATGATGTCATGTAACATATCGGGATGGTTTTGCCATTGCTGGTAATGGGGTGGGCGGGGCTTCCATGTGACGCATCCAGCCTGCAGTTTTTGACACCCTGGTATAAATCTTTGAGCTTAATGCCAAAATCTTAACTCTTGTTATTTGTAAATGCTAAAAAGCTTCATTCTCCTGAAATCTTATAAGACATTTAAATACTGCTGAGTGAAGAGATACCACAAGGTGTTTCTCAGGACGCTTGTTGTTCTTTGAATGAAAACTGAATTTCACATAGTTTAAAAAAATCAGAAACAAACCTATGCAATCTGTTTAATTATTGTTCTTTGGACACATTATGTGAAGAGCTAGTTCTCTGGAAAAGGCTGTTGTCATGTTCCGACAAATGCACTACTTCAAAGAACTTCAAGGCATTGTTTACCTTAAAGAATATTTTATTATACTCGCATAGCTTTGGCACTTACATATTAGAAGCCAAGATCTGAATTCTCCTCCCCTGAACACATCTTATCAAACACAATTCCCTCCCTTAATTTAATGTCATTAATCACATTCTCCAATTAGTTTAAAATGCAAACTTTCCCTTCTGTTTAACAACCCACCAAATTCTTATCTTCTCTTATTACTAACAGTCTTGAGATGCATTCTCCCTACTCCCCCCCAGCATCCATAATTCTAGCTCTAAAAATAATATATGAGTTAAAGGAAGGCTACATCTCCCTATGTTGTCAAGCAATAACATCTGATGTTAGCAGCACTGACATCTGTAATGCTGGGAAAAATGAAAGAAAAGGAAACAAGAGGATGACAAGCCATAAGGTGGATTAACCCAGTTACAGAGGCAATGAGTCCACTGTTGGAAAGACCTGAAAGCCCAGATTAGGGACAAATGTCATGGAGAAAAACTCTGTGTTTGCTAAGAATAAAAAATGACTTGACACACAATCAGTCAGTGTAATCTGTTTGCACACACAGGAATTCAGAATTAATGGTAAGGTGACCAATCGTCCTCCTTTAGGGAGGACAGTCCTTCTGTAAGTTGTGTCCTCTCTCAAAAAGTGTCCTCCTACATGTCCTCCTTTTCGATATTTTAAGACTAATCTGTAAATCTTCATATTCGATCGATGCAGATCCGATTCGTTGCGTGTGATGTGACGTATTTGTATTTGACATGACGATTCGTCAAGGCTCAGTACAGTGTGGTGAGACACGATTATGAGATGCATGCGTTCTGCACAGGAGAATTGTTTTGAGAGAGTACGCCACACACAAGAGTGCGCCGCGCACAAGTGGCTTTGTTTACTTCTTACCAAAACATGACACAGCACACAGGGTCGCATTAGACTCACTTCTTTCTCAGTGAATATTCAATCATACACAGGTGAGCACAATAATTCACGTTTTAATTCATTCTATTTAATAAATTCCAAATATGTATAATTTTATTTACAAGTTTATTTGCTTATGTTATTGTTTCAGTTTTAATTACTTTTATTTATTCATAATGAATGTGCTTGCATCGTTCGTGTAGCTCTATATTTTATTTTTAATTTTAAATTGCATTTAGGGATGGAAATATCAAAAAAGAGGAAATGTCATTTCAACGATAAATTGAATAAGGAATTTCCATTCCTCATATCAAAGAAAGATAACATTGTTTTCTGCAATATTTGCAGCGGAGAATTTTGTATTGCAGTTGGGGGCAGAGCAGCTATTATGAAACACTTGACCACCAAGAAACATAAGCAATCATCAGATGCATCTACTTCCAGTTGTAAAGTAACAAGTTTTTTTTAAAACTTCAAATTATTCTGAAGATGAAAAACAGTTAGCTGCAATGGAGGGAACATTTGCATTTCATACCATAATAAATACCGTATTATTTAAATGTCCTAAAATCCTCAAATCATTTTTCAATAATGAAATATCTGAGATATTAATGTATTTTGTACATAATCAAGCATCTATTTTTTTCACAAAATGATTCAAAAGATTGAAGGTGAACACATTTCAGCTACAGAAGTTAGTCTTATTTTGAATGACTTTATCCTTCAATATAAAACTCTATTTAAAGAAAAATTTCTTCCTTTAGATATAAAAAGAAAAATGTCAGACTTAGAGGAATCAAATCCAGGCCTAACGGAAAAGTTTATCAAAGAAGCGCAGAATTTTTACCAAACATGTTTTCAATATATTGAAGAATGGTCTGAAACAAACATCACAGGAAATAACAGTTTTGAATGGTGTTTTTTGACTTCATCGCAAGTACCGTACATTGGACAGATATTGAATCTTGTGTTGAGTTTTTTATCTAAAGAAATGCCAGACACTAAAATAGATGACAATTGTCTCTTTGAAGAAATTAGAAGACTGAATGTATTTTTAAATTCTGAAAAATTAATACAATAGGAAAATAAACATGTTGAAATTGATAAAAGATGGGTGGAAATATTCAGCCATTTCAAAAATGAACATATTCCATGTGAAAATTTATTTATTCTTGTTCAATTTACGTTGTGCTGCCCTGGAACTAATGCAGCAGTTAAAGAGTTTTTTTGATTGCTAATGATTTTTGGAAAAATGAGAAATCGAGATTGAATGTTGATACTCTAGCTGCAGCACTTGCCATAAAATTTAATCTGAAGGATATTTCTTGTTCAGATATTTCCAATATATTGTTAGAAGATGATACATTGACAAAAAATATTCATTCTATGGAAAAGTACTCATTTAAATAATAATTAATAGGCATGTAAGCATAATTACAATATAAAATGTTATTGTTACAAATGTTTTTATTATGCATTTATCATATTATAGTGTATTCTGTATTATTGTTGCAATGAATAAAATGTTTTTTTATTTACGATATTTTTTTCTTCAATTTATTTGTGTCCTTCTCATTGTAAAAAAGTTGGTCACCTTATTAATGGATACTATGTCATCTAAAAGACTTCTACAAATATGACTTTTAAGTTTGTCAGAAATTACTATGTATTCAAACTCATGGAGTTTCAGTTCTGTTTGCTGCCATTGTGTGCAACTATTACTGGTTTATTTATTCACATATATTTGTGATAATAAAAAAAAAAGGGAGAAAGAGAAGCCAATTTATCCAATTGAAACAGTGTTCCTGTTTAATTGCTGGTACCCATGAAAGCTGTCCATGCAAATAAGAGCTTGGGAAAAAACAAAATTCTCAATCAATGAAGACTTTAAATGGAGAAAAACAATTTCCCCAGTATCAAGGGAGAGAAAAGATAGGAGAATGCAGGTAGTACACACACAGATCGGGACTAAAATGTGCTGATTGAGGAGTAAGAGTTAGTGAAGTCAATGAGACATTTTTCAGCAGTCACAAAACATACCGAACTGCATAGCGAGGCCTCCAGGATCTCCATAGATTGTCTTCGGGCTGGGGAGGAGACGACGTAAGCGAAAGAGAAAGGAGCGAAAGCAAAAACGTGGCTGCAGGGCTGGGATTCTGACTCGACTTCGAAGGCAGCCTTTTAGACCAACATTGCCGAGCCTTTTTCTGAGCAATGCCAGATCCCTCGTCCATAAAATTGACGAATTACAGCTGCAGTTAGCAGAAAGCAGGCCTCTCCAGGAATGCTGTGTGATCGTTGTCACGGAGACCTGGCTACATTCAGAGATACCGAATGAAGCTGTGGAGTTGATAGGCCGAGTTTTTCACCGCTCTGACAGAGATAAACGCTCTGGGAAGGGTAAAGGAGGAGGACTGTGTGTGTACATACACTGTGAATGGTGTGTTAACAGCAGATTGGTACACACGTATTGCTCCCCAGATGTGGAACTGATGACTGTTATATGTAGGCCTTTCTATCTGCCTAGAGAAATTACTGTGGTAATTATTATAACTGTTTATGTTCCACCTGATGCCAATGTCAACATGGCACTTTCTAAGCTGTATGACGTCATCACCAGGCAGCAGCAAACTCACCCAGAGGGCGTTCTTGTCGTGGCTGGGGACTTCAATCAAGCTTGTCTGAAGACAGTTCTCCCTAAGTTTGTACAGTATGTGCAAGTTTCCACCAGAGGGAAGAACACTTTGGACCATGTGTATTCCAATCTGAAACACGCATACAGAGCTTTCCCTCTTCCCCACCTGGGTACATCTGACCATCTTTCACTCCTGTTGTGCCCAAAGTATGTTCCTCTCAGGAAAAGGACTCAGGCAGTCACAAAAAGGGTCAGAACCTGGCCAGTGGGTGCTCTCAGTCAGTTGCAGTACTGCTTTGAAACCACTGACTGGAGTATATTTGAAGAACAAGATCTAAATTCATATACAGATGCCCTACTCTCTTATATTAGAACATGCACTGATAGTGTAACAACGGATAAGTGCATTAGAGTTTACGGGAACTGTAAACCCTGGATGACTGCAGAGATATGAACACTCCTGAGAGCCTGGGATTCTGCCTTTAAGGTGGGGGACAGGGACAGATACAGAGAGGCCAGGGCAAATCTCAGAAGAGGCATTAGGATGGAAAACAACAATACAAACAAAAGGTGGAGAACCATTTAGCGAACAACGATTCGAGGCAAGTATGGCAGGGACTGCAGCACTTAACCAACTATAAGGGCAGCACAAGGAGCATGGCAAACACCGATGCCTCATTGGCTGAGGAGCTGAAAATCTTCTTCGCCCACTACGAGGTTAAAAGACCAGACCCCGTAGCCTTTGCTGGCCGGCCTTCTGACTCTCAGCCACTCACCCAGTGTGAACACCAAGTGAGAGCTGTATTGAAGGCTGTGAATCCCAGCAAAGCCGCAGGCCCAGATGGGGTGCTGGGGATAGTGGTCAGAAATTGTGCCGATCAATTAGCAGGGGTCCTGACAAGGATTTTTAACATCTCCTTGCAAACGGCATGTGTACCATCGTGCTTGAAAGCAGCTACCATTGTCCCAGTCCCCAAGAAAACTGTAGTTGAGTGAGCACAGCACAAGACATTGTGGGCTGTTCCCTGACACCACTGGATGACATCGCCAGGGCTCGTTGCCTTGGAAGAGTGAGGAAGATTTTCAGGGATGACTCACACCCTGGACGGTATCTCTTTACTCTCCTACCATCCGGTAGGAGATATAGGAATATAGCCAGCCGTACCAACAGGCTGAAAAATAGCTTTTATCCGTGGGCTGTTAGGCTTTTAAATGGGACATAATCTTATGCAGAATTGACTTGGGAAGCCGGTGTGTGGTGTAGTTGGTTCACATGGTGTGGTAGGATGGAGGGTTTGTTGTCACTGTGTGTTGGGGGGAGAGAGCACGGGGGGAGGCTCAGCTAATCTCAATGTACACATGTTGTACTTTGACAATAAAGGTTTATTATTATTATTACAGATTGAATATATACTGTTTATGCTTGCTGAATGAGCCGCCCATAATCTTTCCCTCTTTTGTGTTTGCATGATAGTGTGTGATTTCATACAATCATAGGGCTTGAAGAGACAGCAGGAGTCTTATACCATCCCAGTCCTATTTGTGTACGGGCAATCATTTATTTATTTACAGATAGTCCTTGCTTACCTACTGCCTTGATTAGCAACTATTCAAAATTACAACAGGTGAAAAAAGGAACACATCTGTGACCAATTCTTGTATTTACAGCTCTTGCAGTATTCCATAGATGTAATTACCATTCATGGGCTTCTCAACTGATCCGCATTTATGACTATGGCAGCTTTCTGCACTCCTGGGATCACCATTTGTGAACTTCACAACCAGCAAGCAAAATTAATGGAGAACACAGAAGTCAAGTCACAAATCATGATCATGTGATGACTGCAGTCATTTGCTTAATGACAGAAGCAGAAATGACAAGTTCAGCTCAATCACGTGATTTTTCACTTAGCTACTGCAGCTCTTAGTAACAGTGTTACTGTCCTAATTGTGGTTGATAAGCAAGGATTCTATATTTTGTCCTGCCTATTTTTTTAAAATTGTGGTCTCTGGCCTTTGTATATATAAACACCCATCTATGAACAAACATGTATAAATCAGTTATTTGTCCACATTTATTAGGATGTAAAATCTCCAGGAAAATATGGCATATCAGATATAGCAATACTGTAAAAAGGATACTTGAACAGAGATATGAAAGTATAGGTTCACGCAGGGGTTAAAACTAACATTCAAATGTGGGATTTCTTAAGTATTTGTGCTCAGTTAGGTAGAATTTTCTAACCCCTCTGTGAACTGAAGACATCTATGTATATGCTTGGATAGGTTTGTTTTAAGCCTAATTAGACAAATTTATTATAGAACTCCTTAACAGTTCTAACCACAGCTACAAACATTAATGGACTGATAAAAACAACAAGTTCCAGGCTTTTGATCAGCCAAGTTCAAAATGTGTCCCCCTCTGCAGCACAAGCTTGGCCTTATTGCTTGGCCAATGAAAGGAACCAGGTATACTTATTTTCCAGTCACTAGCTGTAATTGAGTTTAAATCAGATTATTTTAACCCTCATAAATAATTCTTGGATGCATGTAAAAATTGTGGTTTAACTATTGTAATTGCACAGATACTTGTTCTGTTTCTATTATAGTTTTGTCATTGTTCTGTTTATCCCCTTGGACTTCAGGGAGAAAAATAGAATAATGGACTATTGCAAGATACTGTACCACCTACATATATACACAGTTATTTTTCCTTTGCAAAAGAGAAAAAAATAAACAGGATTTCGCCTCCTGTCTTACAGATGGTATCCACCCAAAAACAGTTTATCAGGCAGAGTTAATGGAAGATATGTTTGTTCATATAATTAGCTGCCGAGAACAAGATTAAATTATACTGCAGGGAATGCCAGCCATGCCTCTAGCTCTTATGACAGACTAATGACAGTCTGCTCATTTGAATTCACTTTAGTAGATTATTCAAACATGTTGGCCAAACTTATTTGCTCCATTTGAAGCCCTTTTCTATTGGAGTAAAACATCTAAGTAGTAAAGCTCAAATCACAGTGCTGGGCAAAGCCTTTTAGATTCAGAAATGGCATAGACTATTCTTAACTTGTTGCCTTTAGATATTTATAGTCTAAAGCACCATATTGGGAAAGTTGGAGTACAAAATAAGACCTTTTTTCAAATTCTCAACCCTAAGAAATCTTATTTTATATCTGTCTTTGTCAGCTAATTATTGATTGATTGTGTGCAATAAAAATGGCATTGATTATTACCAGAGTGGTCTGTGGAAATTCATAGTCATCCAGGTTATGGTTGTCCCAAAGGTGTTTTTTCAAAAAGCATCTGGACTTTCTTTGTTTTTGCTTGAAGAGTTTCGCTTCTCATCCAAGAAGCTTCTTCAGAAGTGCTCTGCTGTGGAAATCTTACAGCTGAACTTACAGATTATCCAATCAGATGTTTATGGAGATTCTCAGTCATTTAGGTCATGGTTGTCCCAAAAGTACGTTTTCAAGAGACAGCTGGACTTTGCTTTTGCTTGAAGGTGTTTTATTTCTCATCCAAGAACTGAAGAAGCTTCTTGGATGAAAAGCGATACGTCTTCAAGCAAAAAGAAAGTCCAGTTGTCATTTGAAAAAAACGCCTTTGGGACCGAACAGAGTTGTTTAAAAAATAATCAAGAACACTCAGATTTCATACAGGCCTCTGGAACTGTCCTATTGCTTTGCATTCAGTCTACTTTTGTCTTACGCTGATCAGTTTGCTGGAAAAGAAAGCCACTCTCTAGCAGCCCTCTGCCCATTGTCTTGCTGCACTCCTTTAACAACCTGCAACCTCTCTGTTTCGCCATGCTTCTTGACCTCTATATAAGTTTATCTAAGTTTCTCATGAGGACAATAAGATGTTCTGGGATTCCTATTTTTCTAAGCACATTCCATAGCTTGGTATGATCAACACAACTGATTGATTTCTTCTTTTTAGTATTCTTTGGCTTTCTCGGTTATTGAGTGTCCATCAACGATAATGCCTCACATTCCTCGGGCTTTTCTAAAGCCAGCTTGAACATCTGGCATCTCTGTTTTCATGTAGGGTTCTAATCTGCATTGGATGATCCTAAGCATTATTTAGTCATGTGAAATTAAGGATAGTGTACAAAATACATGCTTCTTGGATATAATTAGGAAAATTTTGGATTGTGTGGAAATGGATAAGCTTACATTGAAAATGAAAGGGAAAGAAGGTGCAGAATATTTTCAAACATGGGATTTTTTTTATAAATGGCTAGAAAAGTGGAACAGAGAGTAAAAATGGAAGTTGTATTACTATCAGTGTTAAATATGTGAACCCAGACAACACATTATTAAGCACTAAAGATATGTGACAATAAAAAGTTAATAAAATATCTATTAAAAATACACACTTCTTGTTTACTGACTGCATTCCATTCCAGTAACTTGGATATTCTGCAAGAAAACAACACCTTTATTTCAACCTTGAGCTATAAATATTCTCCTTTATTAGAACTCTCCCTTAATTCTTCCTCAGTAGCACGTTTGGTGCCATTGTGGAATGTCCCGCCTCCCCAGAATAAAAATATTCTGGAGGATATTAAAAGAGGCAGGATAGACTATTTTCCCTAAAGGAGAAGAGGAGAAAAATCTTAACAAAGGCAGAAAGCAGCCCCAGTCTTCCTGCTATAGGAAAACAGTCTCAAGCAGAAGTTTGAAGATGCTACTCTTTAGGAATGGATATTTTGCATCCATTCAGAAAGCTGGGCCACACTTTTCCTAAACAAAGAACAGCCAGAAACCCTAAATAAGCAACACAATAGGCAGGGAGCCTAAATCGACAAGATTAGCTCAGACAAACAAAACACCTAGGATTTGCAATTCCCCTCTTGCCTGAAGAGCTAGCCATGACCCCTACATGATCCCTCAGGAATCTGGCAACAGCCATTAAAATATTAAAGGACATATTCTTCCACAGGAACAGCCATCTCAATCACAAAGCCCCAAAGAATGTATAAAAACCCACCTACTCTCAACCCCATTTTGTGAGCCACCCCAGAAACATGCTGCTGTCACTGAAGTTTCTGGCTACCAAATAAACAGAGACCTTCTTTCTTGCAGCCTGCCTCCATTTTCAGTGCCTTTGCCCTAGCTTGGAACTGGACCTGATTTTTCTTTGAACACCATCAAAGCTCAGGGACCCTCAGTTAATAGTGTATAATCGATCATATTTTCTATCAATGTATTTTCTTTATAAAAATAGAGGAGTGACTTATCATTACCTTCTTCCACACAATATGAATGCCTTGTCACTAAGTAATCATCTGCCCCCAACATCTTCCTCTATCACTGCTGTGCTGCCCAATATAGATGACTGCTTGTTTTAGCCCAGTACCTGGAATAGCCTTCATATCTTAGGTGACTCTGCTTTGAATATATATAATCTTGGCATGCACTCCTAACGTTCATCACTCATACTTCCGAGGAATACACTCCCCCCACACACACAGCAGCATTCAGACATTTTAAATCAATCTGTTAATATATTTAAATCTTTTAATAATCAGAACTTTACCAAGTTCTTTGCTTTGATCTTATCTGTGAGACTTCAGGCAAGAGTTCTTATCACCACAATCACAATTTGCATCTGATTGCTTCACATCACAAATAATCCCAATTTACAGAAAAATCAGAGTACTCTCCCCTTTTCAGCAACAGACATTTTGGAATACATTATAGACATCACTTTGTGCTGCCCTGGAATACTTGTATGGCTATTTCCTTAGAGAAAGTACAGCATTAACTTAAGAAATCTGCTGACGATAGATGTCAGAAAAGTATAAGTTTCATTAAAGTAACATGGATGGTAGCCCTCGGTAAAATTATTCTCTTTCTTCATGAATTTATTTCAACCGCTTTAAAACTTAGCTAAAATGATAAAGAAAAATCCAAAAAATACCTCCTAATGCTAGTGTCAGAGTCCTTACCAGCCCTGGTTCCACAAATGATAAATGATGGTCAACAAGGTAGTTTGCTAGGCAGGAACGTTCTGACCAGTATTTATTGATGACAAATAACAGCAAATAAAGTCAGCACTGGGAGTGACCTGCTCCCAGCGCCTTATATACAGGCAATCCCCTTAGCTGCACCCCCCATCCAACCAGCCAGCATCTGGCGCCCGTCCCTAAAACCAGCATTGCTGGCATTTGCCTCCCCCCTCCAGCGTCATCTCCAGCAGTCCAGCATGCAGCTGAGAGCCTCAGCTGTTTGGCGGCCGGAGAGAGAGCAGTCAGCATGCAGCCGGGAGCCTCAGCTGTTCGGTGGTCAGGCGGAGGGGGATTCCCTGGTCATCAGGCAATGACATCAGCAGCTTGCCGTCCAACCGCGAGCTCCCTCGGCTGTCTCCCTTTCCCTTCCCTGAAGTGGCAAGCCCATGGGGCTTGACAGCTAGAAGAGAGCCAGTTAAGTACAATGGCTAAGGTTGTTGTTAGTTGCGAAGTCATGTCTGACCCATTGCGAACCCATGGAAATGTCCCTTGAGGCCTTCCTGTCCCGTAATGGCTAAGGTAGCAGGGTAGAAACTGGGAGATTGTGAGTCTAGCCCTGCCTTAGTCACAAAGCTAGCTGGATGACCTTGGGCTAGTCAATCTCAGCCCTTGGTAAGAAAACAATGGCAATCCACTTCTGAAATCTTGCCAAGAAAACTGCAGAGACCTGTCCAGACTGTCTAGAAGGCAAAGAGCCTTGGTGGCTCTGTGGTTAAAATGCAGTATTGCAGGCTAATTCAGCTCACTACCAGGAGTTCGATCCTGACCATCTCAAGGTTGACTCAGCCTTCCACCCTTCTGAGATTGGTAAATGAGGACCCTGATTATTGGGGGCAACACGGCGAATCTGTAAACTGCTTAGAGAGGGCTGTAAAGCACTTTGAAGGAATATATAAGGTGCTGTTACTATAAGAGATGTAGTGGCTCAATAGTTAGAATGAAGTATTACAGGCCAGTATCACACAGCCAGGAGTTTGATTCCTTTGATCCCGACTGGCTCAAAGTTGACTCAGCCTTCCACCCTTCTGAGATCAGTAAAATGAAGACCCAGATTGTTGGGGGGCAATATGCTGACTTTGTAAACCACTTAGAGAGGGCTGTAAAGCACTGTGAAGCAGTATATAAGTCTAAGTGTTATTGCTACTGCTAAAACTGTTGCCTGGAGGCGGTTCGGGTCTGGATGGGGAGGAACAGACTTCAGCTCAACCCTGACAAGACTGAGTGGCTGTGCATTCCGGCATCCCGGGACATTCCAAATGTTCCATCTCTTTCTATGGGGGGTGAGCTCTTACCCCCCGTGGATAGGGCTCGCAACTTGGGAGTCCTTCTAGATTCACGGCTTACTTTGGAAGAGCATATAGTGGCCGTGACTAGGGGGGCTTTCGCCCAGGTTCGCCTGGTGCGCCAGTTGCGGCCCTATCTGAACCGGGATGCCCTGTGTACAGTCACTCATGCGCTCGTGACCTCTCGCCTTGACTACTGTAATGCTCTCTACATGGGGCTTCCCTTGAAGACCACTCGGAGGCTCCAACTGGTACAGAATGCGGCCGCGAGAGTTGTCTTGGGAGTTTCCCGGTACTCCCATGTTACACCTTTGCTCCGCGAGCTGCATTGGTTACCAGTTGTCTTTCGGGTGAGGTTCAAGGTGTTGGTCACGATCTTTAAGGCCCTACATGGCATGGGTCCGGGTTACCTCAGGGACCACCTGCTGCCGGCATCGACTCCCCTCCGCCCTGTGCGTTCCCACAGAGAGGGCCTCCTCAGGGTGCCGCCAGTCAGGGAATGTCGACTGGTGGCCCCCAGGGGGAGGGCCTTCTCTGTGGGGGCTCCGGCTTTATGGAATCAATTGCCGGTGGAGCTCCGGATGGCACCAGACCTTCGAACTTTCCGTCGGGGCCTGAAGACCCATCTGTTCGAATTAGCTGGTCTGGCCTGATGGGGGATTATGGGCTTTTAATTGTTTTTAATCTGTACTTCTGTTTTAATTGGGCATGGATTTAATTCTTTTTAATTTTTGTATAGTGTTTCTTATGTATGCCCTGTGAACCGCCCTGAGTCCCACCAAGGAGAAGGGCGGTATATAAATCAAATAAACTATAACTATAACTATAAACTATAAAAAGGAGGGAAATATTCTAGGGAAGGTCGGCAGTTTGTCGGGTCGAATCCCGAGTGCCGCATAACAGAGTGAGTGCCTGTTACTCGTTCCAGCTTCTGCCAACCTAGCAGTTCGAAAGCACGTAAAAATGCAAGTAGAAAAATAGGGACCACTATGGTGGGAACAGCGTTCCATGCGTCTTTGGCGTCTAGTCATGCTGGCCACATGACCACGGAAGACATCCTCGGACAAGCGCTGGCTCTTCGACTTTGAAACGGAGATGAGCACCAGCCCCTAGAGTCGGAAACGACTAGCACGCATGTGCGGGGGAACCTTTACCTTTACCTTATTCTAGGGAAACCAGAACATCCTGGTCTGCCTATTGGCATGACACCTGTTCCTCCCTACTTTGTTTCTTCACTCCAGCCCTTTTCTTCTCCCAACTGTTAAGTGCTGGTCCTTTCTTACCTCCACACATTTGCCACGTATCTGCTTCAAGAACCCAAAGGAATGGCTGTACAATGAGGAACGATCCCTTATTCCAATCTACGATGTGCATGTTATTTCTGTATAATTGCAAACAAGAAAGAAAGGGGAAAAGGGGTATGGATCTCAAAGGAGTATTAAAGCAAAGAATTGAGTGCATAATATAATGTGCCATAAAAAGAATTTTACTTGCAACAAGCTAATGGGTAGAGTGGAAGGAGGTATTTTGTGTCTCCACCACTAGATGGAGATCTTTTTCTTTCCTAGTTGGATTCCTTTCCTATTCATCTTCAAACTTCCAATTTCACAAAGACACTGTCAGGGATCTACAGCAGCGTTTCCCAACCTTAAGAACTTGAAGATGCGTGGACTTCAACTCCCAGAATTCCCCAGCCAGCATAGCTGGCTGGGGAATTCTGGGAGTTGAAGTCCACGCATCTTCAAGTTCCTAAGGTTGGGAAACGCTGATCTACAGTATTATCATAATACGAAAAGGTGGGTTTACACAACAGGTGACACTAGACTAAAAGGGCACTGGGTAAGTGGGTAGTTCAGCATTTTGTGGGAGCCCAGGGTTGTGGTGTAACAGTTCTATGCCCAGTGAACCAACAGATAAAGAGAAATATTTTTATTCAGCAACAATTGGTTGTAAGATCTGTCTCCCAGTATAATCGGACTTTGTATAGTTTATTGCGTTTAGTCTTTTTATCAGAGATGTTTTAAATTGTACTTTTTTCTGAGAGTCTTTTGATTGCTATGTATAGAAATATGTTTCAGAAATTCAAATAAATAAATAAAATAGCACTATTGCGATGGTTATGTTAATTATAAACATGCCTAACACAACATGCCCATTTCTTATTAATGTAATATATGCTGTTGCCTTATATACTTAGCTTTTGCACTTTTTGTACATATAAGGCACTTTGTTCCCCACACAGTCTTTTAAGACATTGAATGGTCAGGCCTAGGGACCTTGGGTTTTGGTGCGCACTCACTTAGGTATACTGTACATTAAAGAACCTGTGACAGTTTCCCTACCTTAAAACTTCCTAACATGAATACCAATTGCATACTACAGGCAGTCCTCAACTTATGACCATACTAGGGTCTAGAATATTCATTGTTAAGCAGTGTGGTCATTAGATGAGGCACCATGTAACTACCCCTGATTTGATCACCTTTTTTGCCATAATCATTAAATGAGTCAGCTACAGTCGTTAAATGAGACATCATGTGACCATGACTTACAACCTCCTGTGGACTTCTCCAATTGATTCCTTGTTGGAAAATGCCTGAGAAGGTCACAGATGGCAATCGTGTGACCACAGGATGCTGCAACTGTTGCAAATACACGATGGCTGCCAAGCACTTAAATTAAGATCACATGACAGCAGGGATGCTACAACAGGTATAAGTGCAAGGACCAGTCATAAATCACAGTTGTAATTCATCTTTTTAGTGCTGTCATAATGTTGAACAGTCTCTAAATGAATGTTATTAAATGAGGACTGACTGTATTACCTTGATTTCCTTGTACGTGAACCATTTAAAGGTATGGAAAAGGGGTTTTATTTGTCTCTATACCCCTGATGATCTTAGTATGTTAAATGTGGCAGGCATAGTATGTTCAGACATACTTTATTATGTGGCAATAACATTTGTGCATTGTCAACCATATGTAGAATTTAGCATGTTGTGTGAACAAAATGCTTAGCACTTAATGCTTAACACAGCTCCTTCATTTGATTTCTACTGGAAATCAAATCTTATTGCTAACTGAACATATTACTTTTGGGGGAGTACAAATATTACCAGTGAAGAAGCCAAACTAAATTAAGGTTGTCTTTCTGACATCCTTACAATCTTTATCAAAAGACTGCTTGCATTTTCAGATGCTCAAAAAAAGATGTGAGAAGTTTAAATAACGAACAAAAAACAGTTTAAAGAATATATATTTATGGTATGACATGGTGGACACCAGGATATGTGCAAGGAGAGAAAGGTAAGGTACTATTTAGTGAATGATACCAGTATAATTTACATTTAATTCTATTACCTTTCTCTTTCCCCATGCCTTTAATTCCTTTTGTTTTCTTTTTTTATGAATAAAGGCAAATATACATGTCCCAGGATAATGTTGCATGAATTGCCCCTGTGACTATACAGGACAGATGGGGAGGAAGCTAACCACTGGAATGGAAGAACACAAGCAAGCGGTCAGACAAGGAGACCTAAACTCATTGGTAGCCTTACATTGCAATGAACAAGGACACACATTCGCAGCAACTAAATCATTGGTCATGCAGGTATAAAGATAGCCAGTGAAATAATAATAATAATAATAATAATAATAATAATAATAATAATAATAATAATAATAATAATAATAATAATAATAATGATAATGATAATGATGATGATGATGATGATGATGATGATATTGGAAGGGACCTTGGAGGTCATCTAGTCCAACCTCCTGGTCAGACAGGAAACCCTATACCATTTCAGACAAATGGCTGTCCAGTCTCTTCTTAAAAACTTCCAGTGTTGAAGCATTCACAACTTCTGGAGGCAGGTTGTTCCACTGATTAATTGTTCTAACTACCAGGAAATTTCTCCTTAGTTCTGGGTTGCTTCTCTCTTTGCTTAGTTTCCATCCATTGCTTGTTGTCCTGCCTTCAGGTGCTTTGGAGAATAGCTTGACTCCCTCTTCTTGGTGGCAGCCCCTGAGATATTGGAACACTACTATCATGTCACCCCTCGTCCATCTTTTCATTAAACTAGACATACCCAATTCCAGCAACTGTTCTTTATATGCTTTAGCCTTCAGTCCCCTAATCATCTTTGTTGCTCTTCTCTGTAGTCTTTCTAGACTCTCAACATCTTTTTTACATCGTGGTGACCAAAACCGGATGCAGTATTCCAAGTGTGACCTTACTAAGGCATTGTAAAGTGATGTTAATACTTCACGTGATCTTGATTCTATCCCTTTGATAATGCAGCCTAGCAGTGTGTTGGCTTTTTTGGCAGCTGAAACACACTGCCAGCTCATATTTAAGTGATCGTCTGCTAGGACTCCGAGATCCCTCTCACAGTTACTACTATTGAGCAAGGTACTACCTATACTATACGTGTGCATTTGGTTTTTCTTGCCTAAATGTAGAACCTTACTTTTTTTCACCAATGAATTTCATTTTGTTAGATAGCACCCAATGTTCAAGTTTGTCAAGATCCTTCTGTATCTTAAGCCTGTCTTCTGGAGAGTTGGCTATTCCTGCCAGCTTGGTGTTGTCTGCAAATTTAATGAATTCCCCATCTATCCCTTCATCCAAATCATTGAGGAAAATGTTGAAAAGTACTGGGCCCAGAACAAAGCCATGGGGCACACCACTACACACTTCCCTCCATGTAGATGCAATTCCATTGAGGACCATGGGCCCCTTATCAGTCAACAGGAGTGCTTATTTACCATCAGCGTATCAGGTACTTAGGATCTGAGGGCTTGGCAGCACAAAGAAAGAACAGGGAATTACAAGCCACCAACACACCAATCAACCAAAAGGAAGGCACCACATCAATATGACTCACAGAATAGCCAAAAGCACATATTCCAGTAGAGAGAAGTTCCCAAAAGATGGGCTTCAGCATGAATCCCAAAGCTCAGAAGAGTAAACCCCTGGTCCTGGTGACCAACCCAGATTTGATCTTGCACTATTTTTTTCTCATTTTTTTTTTACCCTGGAAGAAGATAGCATAATGGAAAGTACAAGATAAGACACAAACCAAAGTAGGACTCATGTGCACTGAAATATACCATTTTAATATTTCATACAGGACGGTTTGTACAACTAAAAATAACTTGAGGATTCTTCCATGTCCATCATCACTTTTAGATGTTTCACATTTTGACACACACACACACACACACACACACACCCCAAAAGAAGGAAGGTCCGCTCAGCTAGTCTCTTCTCTTCCCTCACTTTGAAAAGCCAATATCAAAATATCCCATATGAATATTATTTACATTGTTTGGGAAGATCGTTATTCTGTCATTTTTATCTGCTCTTGCTATTGTGGAATTTTATATTAGCTGTTTTTTATTGCAAGCTGCCCAGTTTGTTGAGTTGGACAGCTCCATAAATTTGATGAAATAAATAAAGAACTGTTTTAATCATGGCAATATATAAGTAATGGAGTATGGTTTCTTATCAACAAAGCAACCCTAAGGATCTGAACAAAATGACAAGCTCATTCAAACATAGCATTTGCTTGGTTTTGATGGCAAATGAACTCATCTGCACATTTTCACATTTTTTAAAAAAATTCCGTGAATTAAAGGAAAATTTTAAATAATCCTAGAAGGGCGCAAAAACTGCTGTTAATTAGCAGTCTTTTAACAATGGTAACTGAAGATGGAATTAACCCAAACTCTGCTCCAACAAAAAAAGATAATCCTTTTTAAAGCGGCAGAACTGTTTTATAATAGATAGGAGACAGACCTTCATTCCTGGATTTTTATCTAATTAAAAGCAAGCTTTCCTTGATTGTCCAAATCTAATTTAAAGGATATCATAAAAGGTAAAGGTTCCCCCGCACATGCGTGCTAGTTGTCTCCGACTCTAGGGTCCGGTGCTCATCTCCATTTCAAAGCCGAAGAGCCAGTGCTTGTCCGAGGACGTCTCCGTGGTCATGTGGCCGGCATGACTAGACACCAAAGGCGCACAGAACGCTGTTACCTTCCCACCGTAGTGGTCCCTATTTTTCTATTTGCATTTTAAAGTGCTTTATATAGTGTAATACTTGTCACTTTCTCTTATTTTCTTTTTTACAACTTTTACAGTT
Source organism: Vipera berus (assembly GCF_964194415.1). Taxonomy (NCBI): domain Eukaryota; kingdom Metazoa; phylum Chordata; class Lepidosauria; order Squamata; family Viperidae; genus Vipera; species Vipera berus. The sequence continues at coordinate 20,914,996 of NC_138202.1, forward strand.
GAATTTCCCTCTCTCTTTAATAAAAAAGTTTTTGTTTCAGTAGAACAGCTGCAGTAAGTTTTTCCTTCTCTGTGTGGTCACTATCTGAGAGTCTTCTGTCTGCCATTATCTCATATCAATAAGCAGTCAAGCATTTTGGACGACCTGATGATCTGATATTAGAAAATTGAAAGAGGCCTTCCATTCCCCAATTCTGTTGTGCTACAGATTCTCTAGGATTTCCTGGGCTAAGCCAAATATCAATGGCTTTGAAGAAGTAAAAAGTAAGGTAAAGGAGTCCCTGCAGATTTTACTCTGCTAGGTTTTGCCGACTACCATGTTTTCCCCAAAATAAGACCCAGTCTTATATATTTTTTGTCTCCAAAAGTGGCAGTAGGTCTTATTTTGGGGGATGTCTTATTTTTTTCCCCAACACCTGCCTTGCCTTGTGTTGGGGGCACTGACAGCTGCATCCAGCAGGAGGCTGCATGACTGCCAGCCCACTTCTGCAGCCGCTCGTGGCAGCAGACCACATGGCCTGCCACATCGTGCCACCACCACGAGGTGAGGCAGATGGTGGAGGAGGTGGAGCTGTGTTTGGGCACCTATGAGATGCTTGGGAATGAAGCATTTCATTCAGTTCCCAAGTGCCCCATAGGCGCCCAAGTACTTTACCCCTCACCTCTGCCTTTGTGTGCAGACTTACCTGCTCTGTGCCAAGGGGCCGGCAGGCTGGAGCTACTGCTGGACACCATTGGCCCCTGAACGCTCACAACTGCTTATGCTAGCCATGCCCACCGCTGAGCTTATTTTTTGGGTAGGGCTTACATCAACCCCACCCCAAAGAATCAGGCTAGGGCTTATTTTCAGGGAAATATGGTAAGGGGGCAATGCTCATCTCCATTTCAACGCCATTGAGCCAACGCTGTCCAAAGACATTTCCGCAGTGATTTGGCCACCATGACGTGAGGGAGTGCTATTACCTTCCCACTAAAGTGATACCTATTTATCTATTCACATTTGCATGCTTTCAGTCTGCTAGGTTAATAGGAACTGGGGCAAGGAGCTCACCCTGTTGCATGGTGCTCAGGTCTCGAACCTGGGCTCCTGGCTTTCCAACCGACAAGCCCAGTGTCTTAACCTCTGAGCCACTGTGCTGCCAGCTTTGAAGAAGAAAAAAGCAAAACTTCTTGATCCAACTTTGTTTCATTAGCAAAGGTGATCTCAAAGTGACCTGATTGCAAAATATCAATATGCTTTCTTTCAGCTATCAATTTTTCTGGCACTATGTAATTTCCCTAAATATGTTGAAAGATTACTGTTATTTTATGTTTCTTGACACTCATACTTTGTGCTAGAGTGAGTTTTTGATTACTGATTTCTCTTGCAGTCTCAAGACCAGAAATGGGAATTATCTACAGATTAAATGCTTCACCTGGGTTTGGATAATATTAAATATAAATATCTAAAGATGTCTAATTTTAAGGCAGAGTGGGAAACCTGTAATCTCCAAGCCATTTCTGTACTACAAGTCCCAGTAGCTCTTATTGTTTACCAAGATGGTGGTAGTTCAGCAAATTTTTCATTTTCATTTAAACTAAAAAGGCTATGAGTTGATCTCAGCTGGAATGTGGAATCCCTGTATGCAAAGTACCTGTCCCAGCTTTGAGCTATGGACACTATGCAGATTCATATTTAAAAGTTCCTGTTGTAATTGCCTGGCATGGAAGCCAATTCATTCTGAGTCTTGACAAACAATTTGAACATCTTGTAGTGGAAATATTTCTCAAACTGTATTAGCAATAACTGGAAATGATTCATTGACAGTAATTAAGACTGCCAAATATAGGCTGAAAAAATCCAGATGAACAGTAGAGGGCATCAAAAAGATATCCAAAATTCTGCTGTCACCTACTGCTCATCAGGATTTTTGCAGCCCAGTTCTGGCAGCCTTAATAATGATCCTTTGATAGCAGCTGCTGAAAAGCATGAATAGGGCAAGAAGAGAAATGGATAACCTCTGTGTGAGTTGCCATAGCTACTAGGCATATTTATTCTCTAACGTCCAGTTGAATTCCTTTGCATCAGAATTTCTTCTGTGCTGGGCTGTGTGTCTCATATTCCGCCCTGAGAAAAGCCAAGCTCTGTAATCATATTCAATCATCCAAATTAAGTTGCTTTTAATATTCATGACTGGGGACTCTGGTATCCAATCAAGTGCAGGAATGGGGATGTATGAATCAGTGGAAAGCTTGGTCTGTGTCAGTATCACATGTATTTATAGATTTTTACTGTGTGTTCTAATTTCTTCAAGACTCATTTTTTTAAAAAAAAGAACTCCAAAAAATCTTAAATAGCTGTCAAATGAATTTGGTATGCATATTTCCTGCAAATGTATAACCCCCTTCATATATACATTTTTCTATACAACACCATCTAATACTTTATTTGTGCAAATTCTTTATATTTTATTTCAATGTAATAAAGAGAGACACATAAATTTTTTTCTAGTCAGAAGAAAGATTGCTCTCTCTGTCTGTCTGTCTGTCTGTCTGTCTGTCTCCCTCCCCCCCCCTCTCTCTCTCTCTGTGTGTGTGTGTGTGTGTATCCAATTACAATTGTTGGATACAGGCTGAGCTCTCACCTCATTTAGTAACTAAAATCCATAATTTGAGTTGGTATAGTATATTGAATCATAATCTAAGCAAACTAGCTAGGTTCACAAAGCACACTAAAGATTCTTCTCTTTGGCTCCGTATGGCTCCCATTTGTGTGACTGCCAAAATTATATCAACATAGATTTTTCTGCCCCTATCACAGGGCTGGGCAGCTATGGCCTCTTTACGATCTGTGGAGTTCAACTGGGAGTTGAAGTCCACAGGTCACAAAGGGGCCATATTTGCTATCCCGGCTCTATCCCAATTCCTTCTATTTTGGTTTATAACCAGAGGATGGTATCATTTCCCGCATGGTGTCATCCACATACCTTTTTATTGCTTTTATTGCTATTAGCCACTCACCAGAATTTGAGGGGCTGCCACAAAGAAAAGGGCATCAAACTATTCGCCAAAGCGCTAGGGGACAGGACAAGAAACAAAGGTTGGAAACTGACCACAGAGAGAAGCAACCTGGAATTAAGGAGAAACTTCCTAACAGTGAGGACAATTAACCAGTGGAACAGCTTGCCCTCAGAAATGGTGGGTGCTTCATCCCTAGAGGTTTTTAAGATAAGACTAGACAGTCACTTGTCTGAAATGGTATAGGTTCTCCTGCTCGAGCGGGGGGCTGGACTAGAAGACCTCCAAGGTTCGGTTCTATTCTATTCTATTCTATTCTATTCTATTCTATTCTATTCTATTCTATTCTATTCTATTCTATTCTATTCTATTCTATTCTATTCTATTCTATTCTATTCACCAATTACAGCATCAGTCAAAACTCATCCCTTTGCCCATCACTTCTCCCAACCCGGTTATGAGTTTTGAAGCTGAGAGCGATGGCAAGTAAAGGAGGGGTGGGGAAGGAGAACTTTACCTACCCTCTCTCTGGGCATATCTGGAGCAACTCCTTTTCCACCTGGCTGACCTAGACTGACAGGGATTTTAATTATATTTACAATTCTAACTCTATTCTTTAATTTATTTTAATTTATTTCAAATTTTATTTTTAATTTACTGTACAGAGACCTTTAAGTTTTTTTGTTGTTAGCCGCCCTGAGTCCCTCGGGAGATAGGGCGGGATATAAATCCCATTAATAAATAAATAAATAAATAAATTCCTATTACATGGCAGCTGAAACAACGACTGGATAGACATTGGGAGGGAGGGGGAATGCATGAGCTAATACTTTCTTTGCTGTTTTACAGAGTGGACAAGCCTCCCCATAACCTGTTTGCAGTTGTATTGGCTGCTTTGAACGCAGGCTTCATGCTTTTCCAAAAGAGTGTTAAACTCATGTTTACAAAGCTGTAGGGTGTTCTTCTGGAAGAGCACTAAACTTGCAGTTGAAAAAGCAAAGAGGAGAGACAGCTCTTTCTCTTCATTTTCACTCTGCCTGCTACCCCAAGCTTGACATGTATAGGGTAGAGCCACACTGCCCAAAGCACAAAGGTTCTGAAAGACAGTACTTAAGGACCAGAGGTGAGGGGTCATACCTACATCAGCTGAAAGTGGGCAACAGTATTCGTGCTGGTTCAGGAATTCTGGGAGTTGAAGTCCACAAGTCATGAAAGGGCCAAGGTTCCCCACTCCTGCCCTAGGGGACCACCTGATAGGACCCCTATAAAATGATGGATGAAGCACATGTTTTGTTGGCTGCTTAAGAGGGAAAATGCTGCTTCAGCACTGGAACAGCTAAGCTGCTCCCAGTACCTTGTCGTAGTGATCTAAGTGTAAATATGTTAAACTTTTAAGCTACAACCAGTTCTTGCCATGATGGCATAGGTGTCCAATCCTGAACACAATGGCACCCAAGGCCAAATTATGTGTCATGATGCTGTGACACAAGCTCTGCCCTTTATACTTCTGTTTCAGTATTGCTTACAAGTACAAAAGAAATATCGTCTGTAGCATGACATCATGATGCATGTTTCTTATTGGCCTGTCCTTACAGAGGCTCTGATGATTGGAGAAAGTCACTTCTCATTTTGATGGTTGGCCTCTTTACCAAGCAGCAGAACTGTAGCACTTTGAAAAAGAAAGGATTTTTAAAAGTCATCTGGACTAACAGTGTCTTGTATATGCATCATAGCACAGGGAGTGCTCCCTAAATTGGTACCACCCAGGTGTATTTATTTATTTACAGGTCTAATTGCCCATTTCATATAGACTCTGAGTGGTATGAGTCCCAGGAATTCCTAGCCAACATAGTCATTTTAGGTGGGGGTTATGGGAAATTAATTCTAGCAGAGTTGGAGTCACCAGAAAGGAGAAGGCTGTGATAGTGTGCAACTTGAAGAAAACATTATGTAAAGCTACCCTTAGTTTCTACCAAATGAACTAACTGTGGTGTAGAACAGGGGTGTCAAACTGCTGGTCTGTGGGCCAGATGCATCATGGTGAAATTGCACCCACCCCATTGCCGGCAATGGAAAAAGAAGTCATGATATGTCAGAACATGTCCCGTGACATTGTGAGTTTGACACCCCTGGTGTAGAACCTTAGTAATGGATAGTAGCAAACAAAGATATGCAAATATCTGCAATTTGTAATGCTAACAATAATATTACCCTAGACTGAGGGTGGACAACCTGTAGGATCCTGAAATCCAGATTCCAAAATGGAGAAAGAGAGAGATTTGTATGTGATATTGCTGTGGGTTTTTTTTAATGGACTAGGTATATTTTGATCTTATAAAATCCTTTCCCAGACATGTGGACAAGGCACATAATTTCAACCTCATGGCCATTTGGGACCAAAACTATAAATACTGTTGGTTAGTCAAGTGTCAAATGGGAAATAATGATTTTGATAAAATATTGTCTTAGGAACTGTAGCTTTTGTAGTAACTCTTAGACCACAGCTCTAAGAATTCCCAGCCAATGGAGCGATTTGAAATGCTACAACCTTTCATCCAAATCACAACAGAATAACAGAATAGCAGAGTTGGAAGGGGCCTTGGAGGTCTTCTAGTTCAACCCCCTGCTCAGACAAGAGAACCTATGCCATTTCAGACAAATGGTTGTCCAATCTCTTCTTAAAAACTTCCAGTGTTGGAGCCTTCACAACTTCTGGAGGCAGGTTGTTCCACTGATTAATTGTTCTGTTGGGAAATTTCTCCTTAGTTCTAGGTTGCTTCTCTCCTTGATTAGTTTCCATCTGTTGCTTCTTGTCCTGCCTTCAGGTGCTTTGGAGAATAGCTTGACTCCCTCTTCTTTGTAGCAGCTCCTGAGATATTGGAACACTGCTATCATGTCATCCCTAGTCCTTCTCTTCATTAAACTAGACATACCCAATTCCAGCTCTCATTCTTTATATGTTTTAGACTCCATTCCCCTAATCATCTTTGTTCTTCTTCTCTGCATGCTTTCTAGAGCAGGGCTTTTCAACCTTTTCACCCCTTGTACCACTTTTAGGATATGGCAACATCTGAGTACCACCAGTCACCTAGCAAGGTGTCAAAACCTTGATGACCCCCCCCAAAAAAGGAAAAAAAGTGATGAAGTACAGGTAGTCCTCGACCTACAACAGTTCACTTAGTGACTGTTCGAAGTTACAATGGCACTGAAAAAAGTGCTCCCCCTAACCACAGTCAAGCAATACACCTGCCTGCCTGCCCGGCGGTGCTCTTCCTCCTATACGAAGTTTTCATTGTTGTTTGCATTTGTGTTGAGGATTGGCAGCAGGGGTGGGGGTGGGGGTGTTTGGTTTTTATTCCCCCCATCTTCTGGGTGGTTACAGCAGGTTTTGTTCACTTCACATGACCCTGGGACACTGTGACTGTCATAAATATGAATGCTGCAACATTCCAGCTGATCGGCGCTTCTTCTGAGCTCAGCAGAAGTGCCAGGATCAGTGCTTCTTTCCAGCTGATTGGTGCTTCTTCAGGGCTCAGCAGAAGCACCAGGATCAGCGCCGAGCTCCAGCTGGAGCCTGGCACTGATCCTGGTGCTTCCACTGAGCCCTGACAGCCCCAAAAAGCACCAATCAGCTGTAAAGCGACACTGATCCTGGCACTTCCGCTGAGCCCTGACAGCCGTGAAGCTCCAGATGTCTCTCGCTCAGGCTTGTGCAGTGCTGCCACCAGTTCAGCTCATTCCTCTCCCTGCTACCACTTTTCTAGGATGGTCGTGTACCACCTGCCAGGTGCCAATGTACCACAGGTGGTACCCGTACCACTGGTTGAAAAGCCCTGTTCTAGAGTCTTGACATTTTTTTTACATTGTGGCAGCCAAAGCTGGATTGAGTATTCCAGTGTGGTCTTACCAAGGCATCATAAAGTATTAACACTTCACATGATCTTGACTCTATCCCTCTAGCCTAGCACTGTGTCAGCTCTTTTGGCAAATCAGCTGAAAGACATAGATTGGAAAATGCTAATGTATAATTTCTAAGATCCTGACCTTTATTCTAAAGCAGACATGTCAAACTCGTGATGTCATGTGATGTCGTGCAACGTATCAGGACAGTTTTGCCATTGCCAGCAATGGGGTGGGCCCGGCTTCCAGTTTGATACCCCTGTTCTAAAGTAAAAGAACTTTGCTAAAACAATTTGGTAGTGGCTATCTTAGAGGCTGACTTGGATGGAAAGGTGATTAGCAGCTTCAAATAGGACATGAATTAATGTTCCATTATTGTGGTTTTAGCTGGGGTTTCCTCTTGGAAAACAACCTAACTGCTTAGGAGTGATTACTGAAAACAAATGAGCTAAGTAAAAGATAAGACTCACAGCTGAAAACACCAATTTGTACTCCTTCCACACTGTTGCAGTAGAGGTGGCTGGAAGAGATTTGTTGAGAACAGGTGGAGTGAATTATTCATCAGGAGGTATTTGGCACCCTCATTATTTCTGGCTTTTGGGGTTCTTCTATGTTACCACCTTGCTAGCTTTATAATGATGAGTATAATGATTTGGCAGTATATTTTCCTGGATTATTCTGAATTATTGCTTACTCATGTAAATTTTAAGCTGTATGCAAAAGAAAAGAAAAATCCTTGCATGTCATGAAATGGAGCAGGGAAAGAGTATTTTTTGGCATTGTTTTTATTGTGTTGGTTGTTTACATTTTATAGGTCGAAATATGGAAATGTTATCTGGCTGAGGAAAGATTTAGCTGCATACTGAATTGGATGACACTAATTCATAATTTTTATGGCCTCCTTGTTTAAATTGCAAAAATGAGATTCTAAAATATTTGCATCTGACTTTCTATTTTAAGTGGGGGGAAAAGCACTTTGGACACAGTAATTTTCTTCTGCAAATCCTGGTAACTTACCACATGGTGTTGGCTGGCAAAAGACTTTTTTCCCCCAACGTGGCTTGCTGCTTCATTATGGGGGTTTTGTTTTGTAATTGGAATGCACTGTTTTACTGAGAAGTGAAAATATGAGTGGTTTTAATGCAGACATAAGAAAACTAATGACTCCAAGATACTTTGGCTTTCAAATAACATCATTTCTCACTGCTGTAGCCAATGGCAAGGGGACTATGAAAACTATAACCCAAAATCTCTGAAACCATAAGGTTGCCTAATGTTTAATAGATCCTGGGAACAAAGAGGAGGACACAAGACCATGATGGGAGGGAGCTGGGCCATAATAGAAAAGATAATGTCTCACCCACATGAATAAAACTGGAAATTAGAAATGAAATGTAAATAAGTATACACCATGCATGCAATACAACTGCATTGCTTTTATTTTGAAGGTGACTGCTATTCCCACCCCAATTTACATAAGTTTATGCATGCATGCATATATACCTTCAAAGTAATGTGTTGGACCCAGTTTCTGCCTACCCCTGATCTATAATGTAAAGCAAGAGAGATAGTAGCAATCATGGGAGGGAGAAGAAGAGTACAAAAAAAAAAAAAAACATCCAAGATAGTGGTTGTGGCAGCATGAGTGAAATGTATATGTGTATGCAATGTTGACACATATTTTTTTTTAAAAAAAAGAGGGGAAGGGCTTCAGTTACATTGCTGTGACTACCATCTTAACTTTTTGGGACTCCACCCACCTGCAGCATGGATGCCATTGAGGGAAGGGGAATTAATAGCTCTCTAAGTTAATGTTTCTCAATCTCAGCAACCTTGATGGTGTGGACTTCAAGTCTCAGAAGTCCCCAGCCATTCTGGAATGGAGGCCCACACCTCTTAAAATTGCTGAGGTTGAGAGATACTGCTCTAAGCTGTTACTGTGCTGTAAGTCCAAATGCTTCTATCTGATATACCTATATCTGATATATCTAGTTCAGAAATAGAGAACCATGTGGTTGCAGGTGCTCATTTAGGTGACTGAATCCAACTCTCTACTTACTACAGAAATCCCTGAAGCATCCCTGAAGCATCCCTGAAAGAAGGCTATCTAGCTTATCTGAATACATCAAATGAAATGGAATTTCCCACATCTCTGGATCATGGTTCCACTGTTGTTAGAATGTGCCATCATTTTCTGAATGTTTATCTAATTGTTTACCAGTGGAAAGCTTGAAAGACACTCCTCTAGAAGTCAGATTGTACAAAATACAGTTTATGGAACAGAACTTAGAGGCCAGCAAGATCTCCAGACGTGGAAAAGATGGTCATTTCTGCTTTAATTCAAGTCAGAGTTAATGCCCAACTTTGTATATAATATACAAAAGTTCTATTTTTAGTTGAATAAAGTCATCTCATTGACAGGGACAAGATTTGCCTACCAGCAAAGCTTTCCAAACCAAGAGCTATAAAATGTAACATTCTACAGCACTTTCTGTACTCTAAGGGCAATAGTACCGATGGTGCCAAAAAAAAAATTCCTCAATTTTTGATTGAGTTGGCAGTAATCCAGGTGAACTCACAGAGAAAAAACCAATTAAGCAGTCAGGCAATTCTTGACTGTATCTTCTTTTACGGTATAGACATGTGCTGGAAAAGAATTTTAAAAATAATATATTGCCATACCTTATTATGATAATAAGACAGTTCGGAATGAACAAACCTATCAGTTTTGGATCAGTGTGACTATTCTGTTGGATTTCTGCATTAATGTATGAATGCATTAAAATGTGCATATATTTGTATATGAAATTATCCCTCATACACTTATTTGGTACATGATTTCCATACAGTGTACAAGGGGGATGTCAGGATGAGATGAGAATTTGGATTGCATCTGGAAAGCACAGTGATGGCACCAGGTTTTTCTTTTCTCTAATTTTATTCTTGCTGGCTTTATCATTGTATATACAGTGTTGCTTTGTAAAGTGGTCAGAATTAATTTTAAGGGCAGCTATACAAAGATTTTAAATAAATAAATTGTATGTATTTTTGTATGCTACTTTCTCTAACATGCAAATACTTGCATGTAATTTTTTTGTATAAATCTACCTTGCAAAATTTAGAGAAAAGGATAACTGTCCATTATTGGTTGCAGTCTATTGAGTTAGCTGCAAGTGAAACTATATAGAGACAGGAGCTAGAATCACAAATGGAAGAGCAATAGCTAATAAAGTTCACTATAAATGATTACTTCAAAATGTAAAGTAGGCCCATATTATGAGTTCAAAGCAGAAATGCCTCCTTTCACCTACTGTATTAAGGTGGCATTCCTGATGATGATGGATTGAATATACAACTATTATCTTCCCAAATTTGCAATTAGATCTGCAACCATATATAGGTAGTTTGCACATATACAGGTAGTTCTCGACTTATAACATTTAGTGACCGTTCGAAGTTACAACTTATGACCATGTTTCACACTTACAACCACTGCAGCATCCCCATGGTCATGTGATCAAAATTCAGACTATTTATGATGGTTGCAGTGTCCCAGGTCATGTGATCACCTTTTGTGACCTTCTAGAGCCGTGGAGGCCAGTGGTTAGAATGCAAAATTGTAGACTAATTCTACCAACTGCCAGCAGTTTGATTCTCACCATCCTTCCATCCTTCCGAGGTCGGTAAAATGAGGACCGACATTGTTGGGGGCAATGTGCTGTCTCTGCAAAATGCTTAGAGATAACTGTAAAGCACTGTTAAGCAGTATATAAGTGCTATTGCTATAGCTATTGCTATTGCTGATAAGCAGAGTCAATGGGGAAGTCAAATTCACTTCACAGCCATGTTACTAACTTAACAACTGCAATGATTCACTTAACAACTGTGGCAATAAAGGTCCTAAAATGGGGCAAATTTCATTTAACAACTCTCTTAGCAACAAAAATTGTGGGCTGAATTGTGGTCATACGTTGAAGACTACCAGTAAATGTAGCTTACATTAAGTGCTCTAAAACGTCAACAGACATTGGACATATGAATTGGAAGGATATTGGAGGTAGTTTAGTCCTGCCCTCTGCCCAGTGCAAGAATCCTCCATCCAGCCTCTGTTTAAACCTTTCCAGTGAGAGTCTACCACTTCCTCAGGCCGTCTGTTCTTTAGATTTTTTTGTGTGTTTGACCAAAATCTACTTCTTTGTAATTTAAGCTGTTGTGTTTTAAAAGCCAAGTCATCTAGAATAATCCTGAACAATTCTGCCTTATCTTCTACAATTAGCCCTTCAGGTACTTGAAGACAATTATTTTGTATCCCCCACCTACCTTTTCTCCACGCTAGACGTGGTAGAGATCAAAGTGTTTGCTATGTGTGTATAATTAGTGAAGATGATTTTATAACTGTCCAAGAAAGGAGTGTAATTTTAGGGTAATGTATTGCAGGGTTGTGTAAAAACTAGCACCTAACCAGCTATATTGTACCAGGAAGAGAGTGTGGTGGGTGGGGCATTGGCTCTATACATTTATGCCTGGGGAAAAAGTTTGAAGAAAACAACTTGAAATTAACCATCTCTTAGACAAAGAATGATCAGAGTGATGGAGTGAAAGAGGGACACACTGTAAATTCTAAATTCTCTATCAATATACCACTACCACCTTGTGGTCTGCAGGTAAGAAGTAATGATGAATCTGTGCCACTAAATTTACATTTCCAACAAAGCATACTGCACACCTTCAGCCTCCCTCCCACCCCTTTTTGTTTTTGCTTTCAGAACTCTTAATTGTGTTGGTTGGGCACATATTTATTTGTCATTGTCCTTCCTAAAATGTGTTGCCTAGAATCTCTTTCTCTCACACACACACAAATTTGGAAATTGCCCATCTCCCTTACAGAGCAAGTTCTTGACTGTGCTTCTGTTGAGGCAGACTAGGATTTATTTTATTTATTTTTTTGCAATGGGGTCAAACTGTTGGCTCATGTTCAGCTTGTGATCCATAAAGAAACTTAGATTCTTTTCATCTGTATCATATAGTTTCACCATATACTCATCCTCTTCTTAGCCAAATTTGAAATGAATGAAATGGGTGCTTTGTGTCCCATTATGCTTTAGCAAAGACAGAAAATTTGGCTCCAACCTCTCCAGGAATTTATAGGGCTATAAAAATAGTTGAGGTTTGCAAATTTATTTATAAAATTTACAATGCTACACAATTCTAACATTGTGACTCTGAACAATGTATAGCCTAAAAATAAATCATCAATTAAAAAAACCATATAACAGAAAATATGAAATGGTAACGAAGCAACATAACAAAACAACTGAAAAGGGATTTCACTCTTCTGGTCCCTAATGCCTGAGGGTAGAGCATATGTCCAGTAGATTTTCCTCCTTATGAACTTAGCCATTGGAATGTCTAAGACAAGGTTTAATAGCCTATGGCTTGCTTATGGCTTAGTATGATGTCAGAGCTTCACACAGAACATGGGAATAAATGCCCAGAAATATAGAAATTTAACCAGAATTCAGAAGCTAGCATAGAAAAGGACAAAGTACTGTATGATAACACTAATTTTACTGTAGATGCAGGAAGCCCTTATAATGAAAACCAGTTAGTGAGGAATCTGCCAATCTGATCTAGTATATATGAACTTCTGGATTTAAGTCTTAAATCTTTTTCTCCTGCCCTTATGTAGTGATGGACTTATTGCTACTCATTTCTCAGCTTTAAATATGGAAAATACATGTCCTGTATTTTAATAATGGTTTTGTCTCCTATCCTTTGATTCCAGTCTCAGCAGGTTCAATCTTTAATCTGGTGAGTGAGTCCTGCCAAACAAAGTCATTAGCATACACACCCCATATCCCAACTCTCTGCTTTCAATATTCCCTTTCATTAGTCAATATCAGAGTTGGAAGGGACATTGCAGGTTTTCTAGTCCAACCCCCTGCTCAAGCAGGAGAACCTACAGTATACCATTTCAGACAAATGATTGCCCAATCTCTTCTTAAATATGAGCCAGCAGTATACTGCAGCTGCCAAAAAAGCTAACACAGTACTAGGCTGCATTAACAGAGGCATAGAATCAAGTTCACGTGAAGTGTTAATACCACTTTATAATGCCTTGGTAAGGCCACACTTGGAATACTGAATCCAGTTTTGGTCACCATTATGTAAAAAAGATGTTGAGACTCTAGAAAGACTGCAGAGAAGAGCAACAAAGAGGATCAGGGGACTGGAGGCTAAAACATATGAAGAACAGTTGCTGAAATTGGGTATGTCTAGTTTAATGAAAAGAAGGACTTGGGATGACATGCTAACAATGTTCCAAAATCTCAGGAATTGCCAAAGAAGAGGGAATCAAGCTATTCACCAAAGCACCTGAGGGCAGGACAAGAAGCAATGGATAGAACTAATCAAAGAGAGAAGCAACCTAGAACTAAGAAGAAATTTTCTGACAGTTAGAACAATTAATAAGTGGAACAACCTGCCTCCAGAAGTTGCAAATGCTTAAACACTGAACGTTTTTAAGAAGAGATTGGCCAACCATTTGTCTGAAATGGTATAAGGTTTCCTGCTTGAGCAGAGGATTGGACTAGAAGACCTCCAAGGTCCCTTCCAACTATTCTATTCTATTCTATTCTATTCTATTCTATTCTATTCTATTCTGTTCTGTTCTGTTCTGTTCTGTTCTGTTCTGTTCTGTTCTATTCTATTCTATTCTATTCTATTCTATTCTATTCTATTCTATTCTATTCTATTCTATTCTATTCTATTCTATTCTATTCTATTCTATTCAGCTGAGCTGATATTAAAAGTGATTGTCCATTAGGACTCCAAGATCTTGTTCATCTCTTCCTGTTCAAAAAATTATTTTTATTTTCGCTTGTTTCACATTTTCTTAAACTGCTTTCCGCACCTTTTATTCACAGGGTATTAATATGATAACATTTTCATTAATCGCAGACTCCATACAGCATAAAATACCATGATTTTTAATTGGGAGCTGATCTATTTTAATCTCGATATTGTTATCATGACATAGAACTCAGGATTTTGTGAATGCCTGTTTGATAGCTGAGATTTTTTTTTAAATCCCATCAGTGTTTTTATTTAAAGGCTTGTAGAGAGAAAAACAAAAGAGAAAGCTCAAAACAGTTAACCTCTAATCTAGAAGAAAATTCATTGGGACAATGGAAAAAGACTGAAATTAGGATCAGTCAACATTCATTCAATATGGTATGTCAGCTTTTCAATTATGTTGAACTTTTCACCACAGAAAATTAAAGCAAAAAAAAGAGATTCTTCTGGCTGCATATTGTGAGCATTTAGTTTTAGCTTTGAAATGGAAGCCCAGTTAAAGACCATTAGTATAGGGAAGGACAGTATTAAAATGCTAAAGCATTAATTTTGCATACAGAATGTCCTAATTCATTCCCTGAGAAGGTAATGGAAAAGAGATGGATAGTTTGGATGATTGCTGGCTGGGTTCACCCCAAAACCTTTTAGGCTCGTGTAGTGTAAAGTTCAGCCTGTTGTACTGCTCATCTGTTGTCTTAGCATATTATGAGAATTTTGGAATAAATTGTCTTTAGCTACAGAAGAAATTTTCTGACCTAATCTTAATGAAAACAAGATACAAGGAAATGAGTTTTGAGGATCCAGGTTTAGAAGTCTGGCTCATATCTAGGAAGGGCTGATGAGACAACAGTATCTCAGATGATCAAAGGACTGGAGCAGCTGCTCAGTGATGAAAGATATTTGGGGCTTTCTTGTCTAGAAGAAAAAGACAAATGAGGGGAAACATGATTGAAGTGTACAAAATTATTCAGTGGATAAAATGGACAAGGAGAAGCTGTTTTCTTCTTCTGAAAATACTACAACCAGCGGTCACCCAATGAAAATTGAATTCTGGAAGAATCAAGGCAGACAAAAGGATGATGTTTTTATTTTGTTTTTCTTTTTACACAATTAAAACTTTAAAATTTACAAGTTGTGGTGTCTGTTACCAGCTTGACTGGCTTCAAGAAAGGGTTGGACTAATTGATGAAAATCATAGGGCCAACCAGTTTGTCTAGTAGCTCAGACATTGGGCTTGAAAGCAAGACACCGTGAGTTCAAGTTCTGCCTTAGGCATGAATATATAAATTAAATGAATGAACAAACAAACAAACAAATATTATTAGCCTGGATGGCAATGGAACTGTCTTTGAAGGCCACCTTCTGGGAGACTACTGAGTTTCTTTGTGCAGTTGGTTGAAAACAGTGGGAACAATATGCTGGTCTAGATCGGCCAGTGGTCCCATCCAGCAGGACATTGTTTATGTGCTTATATTCTTATATAGGGACACAGTGGCTCAGTGGGTTAGGATGCTGAGCTTGTCGATCAGAAGGTCGGCAGTTTGGCGGGTCGAATCCCGAGTGCCGTGTAACAGAGTGAGTGCCTGTTACTCGTCCCAGCTTCTGCCAACCTAGCAGTTCAAAAGCACTTAAAAATGCAAGTAGAAAAATAGGTAACAGCGTTCCGTGTGCCTTTGGCGTCTAGTCATGCTGGCCACATGACCATGGAGACGTCCTTGGACAAGCACTGGCTCTTCGGCTTTGAAACGGAGATGAGCATCGGCCCCTGGAGTCAGAAACGACTAGCACGCATGTGCGGGGGAACCTTTACCTTTACCTATTCTTATATAAGAGTATGTGTTGCAGGGTGATGTCTCTGCCAACACCCTGCCAACAAAAATGTGGCTATTGTCTTCCCAGTTGCAATGTATGGCTGTGAAAGTTGGACCATAAGAAAGGCTGGGCACCAAAGAATTGAAGCCTTTGAACTGGAGAAGACTCCTGCGAGCCCCTTGGACTGCAAGGCGATCAAACCGGTCAGTCCTAGAGGAGATCAACCCTGACTGTTCTTTACAAGGCCAGATCCTGAAGTTGAAACTCAAAAACTTTGGCCACCTAATGAGAAGGAAGGACTCACTGGGGAAGAGCCTAATGCTGGGAAAGATTGAGGGCAAGAGAAGAAAGGGACGACAGAGAATGAGGTGGCTGGATGTAGTCACTGAAGCAGTAGGCGTGAGTCTAAATGGACTCCAGAAGATGGTAGAGGACAGGGAGGCCTGGAGGAACGTTGTCCATGGGGTCACGATGGGTCGGACATGACTTCGCAGCTAACAACAACAACCACAAGAGTATGTGTGTGTAGGCGGGGGAATCAGAAAAATCACACAGTTGTATACTTTCTGACTTTTTCAGGATTGTAAAATTGCTTCCCCATCCCAATGTCCTTGTTCTCAGGCAGTGCTCTTCCATTCGTGTTGTGCTTCTCCATAGCCTTTTGGAATCTAACTGGATCCCACTGTAGTGTTTTCCCTTTGCTTTCAACAGTCGTTCATGTAACATGCACATCCCACTCAGCTTCAGTTTGTTTTTTTTGTTTTTTTAACCAATAAAAATGTGAGATAAGCACTATAAAGAAATATAACTACAGTAATTAGTTAGTAAGTAGCTGCAGTTTAAAATTCCATGTCAAACAGAAATTTGCAGGGAGGATTTATTTATGTATTAAATGTGTATACTGCCCATCTCATTGATATAGTGACTCTGGGTAGCTTATAATAAAAAGTTAAAAAGTGTTAGAAACCAATAGAAAAAATTGAACAGAAAAACTAAAAACCAAGATGGTAGGTGGCCTGGGGGGGGGGTGAGAATTCTATCATCTTATTTGCTTAAAAGTGACCCTGTGGGCTTCAAAGTATTGCAAAGCTGGTTACCAAAGCTGGTTACCAAAGTATCTGCTTGCAAATCCTCTTACCTCTCTCAATTTTTTTCAGAAACCATAATTTCATAAATTAATGGGAAACTAGCATGCCATCAATCAAATTCTACCCATGAACATTCCGGGTGTATATTATATATTTTAAAAGGTAGCTAGCTAGAGGTCCGTGTTTTGTTTGGAAGTATTTTTACCTGCCTAAAGAAGGGACGCGGTGGCTCATTGGGTTAGGATGCTGAGCTTGTCGATCAGAAGGTCGGCAGTTTGGCAGGTCGAATCCCGAGTGCTGCATAACAGAGTGAGCGCCTGTTACTCGTCCCAGCTTCTGCCAACCTAGCAGTTCGAAAGCACGTAAAAATGCAAGTAGAAAAATAGGGACCACTACAGTGGGAAGATAACAGCATTCCGTGTGCCTTTGGCGTCTAGTCATGCCGGCCACATGACCACGGAGACGTCCTCGGACAAGCGCTGGCTCTTCGGCTTTGAAATGGAGATGAGCACCGGCCCCTAGAGTCGGAAACAACTAGCACGCATGTATGGGGGAACCTTTACATTTACCTTTTACCTGCCTAGAAAAAATGGGTAGGCTATAGTAATAGGGAACATGTAGCAAGGAGTAGCACTAGCTTGCTTTCTGTAAAATGTTTACAATTTGTGAACAAACTGGATAAACTTTGCTTATGGTAGATATTTTGTGACCGTGTCCCTGATGTGCTCTCAATAAGTTAAAATACCCATTGCCAAATAAAGCTTTGGGATTCCTCCTATCTGGGAACAGAGTTAACTATTGACCCCATAGTCTGGAAGGCATTGTCCAGGTATAAGTAGAGGGGCTTTCCCAGTCCTGTTATCTGGAGGCACAGAGGAACATATCTGAATCTTCATCGACACAATGCAGGTTTACAACTGTGCATAGGATCCAGTTGCTTTTGTCAAGAAGATGAAAGCAGTATTATGCTGTTGTGCTACAATCTATGGGTGTGCATGCAGCGTTGGAACATTCTATGAAGGGTGGAGCTTGCATCGCAATGGTATGATGAGACTTACATTAGGCTGTCCTGTTTTATGACAACTCACCACAGCCAACATGCCACAGCCAACTCACATCCACTTGCCACAGGACAAGAATTACATTAACACTGTCAACTCTACAACAAACCTGGCTGCAACCATCTTGCTCCTTCTAGGTTGCCACAAAGATGGGAGGGGGTGTGGAGAAATTCTGATAGTCTAAACAATTAAATGTCCCATGGGAACCATGGTCATTTTTGCTGGTTGGATTGGGAGGGGGAGCAGAAATATAACAGGGGAGCTTTGGTTATAAAAAAGTGCTGCTTCAGGAAAGAGAAAACTATAGTTCTTTGATCATTGCAATTCTACCTGAGACAAAAGCCTATGGGAAATCTGGACTTCTCTGTATTTGGAAATAATTTCTTTTATTTTCAGGACAAAGTCACAGTTCTGTTTTGTTGCCACAGCAATTCAAAGACCTATATTTGAATGTATTGAAATATTTTTTTTGCTTTATTTGCATTTATGGCCCTTCATCCCTACAAGAAACTCAATAACAGTTAGAAGAAGGACCTTTATAGGACCTTTGGCACCCAGTATCATAGAAGTTGGGTTCTGCTTCACTTCATATTGCAAGTGTGTACAGAATATGTTCTTCTTTACAAAAAGAAAACAAACTAATACAACTTTGGTGGGTTTTGTTTGAGGGTGTTTTTCCCCTTTCAAGCAGACATCTACTCTTCTGAAAACATGACATCTAAAAGAAATTTGGTATCCCTGTGGAATCTGAAATCTATTAATCATGGTTAAATGTAGACAGTTAATTATATCCCAGAAACTGATGAAAGATTACCCCTGAGGCCTTGAATCTTCAGCATCTTCAGAAAATTATAGTTACAGCTTTCCAGTTGGCTGCTTCCTTAAACTAGTTCATTAGCAGCAACTCAAGGTCAGGTGTTATGCCACTCTTCACTCAAAATGATGCTTCACCATGTTGCCATTTAGTTCTTAGGACTGATCCCAAGATATGAATTCACAGGGAACTACTGATGTTTACTCACAGGAAAAGGCAAATAACTATTGTGACTATTTCACTAGGGGAGCAAAAGACTATCACTAAAACAGTTGTCAAATAGAAATTATGGACTAGGTCAAAGAATGTAAGAATGAGTTATCAGGACACTAGGCAGGGGATTGCAATATGATCTCCAAGGTCCTGTCCAGCTCTTACATTTGAAGATTTTAGGTGACATAAGAGCATTCACATAATATACTTAATCTCTATTGACCCATTTGGGGAGTCTGACCAATTCAAACCATAAGTTAATCAAACTGAGACCATGCAACATGCTAACCTGAGTAGCAGGTCAGCTGATTCACCAGAATATTTGCCTTATCTTTTCACTTTAACTTAATATGCAGATGCTCACACCTCATTACTCATATCTCATTCTAAGGTAAAGGTAAAGGTTCCCCCGCACATGCTTGCTAGTCGTTTCCGAATCTAGGGGCCGGTGCTCATCTCCGTTTCAAAGTCGAAGAGCCAGCGCTTGTCCGAGAACATCTCCGTGGTCATGTGGCCGGCATGACTAGACGCCAAAGGCGCACGGAACGCTGTTACCTTTCCACCGTAGTGGTCCCTATTTTTCTACTTGCATTTTTACGTGCTTTCGAACTGCTAGGTTGGCAGAAGCTGGGACGAGTAACAGGTGCTCACTCTGTTACGCGGCACTCGGGATTCGACCCACCAAACTGCCGACCTTCTGATCGACAAGCTCAGCGTCCTAACCCACTGAGCCACCGCGTCCCTCATATCTCATTATACAATGGCATAAACAAACCATTCTGTAAGATTAGTGTTAGTACCTTGATCCTGACCTCATAGTTGTTGCCAGTTCTGAAAACTAGCTGAGCAGATTTCCAAGAAGGCAATATCACCACTTTCACACAACCAAGTTTCAGTAATATATGCCAGAGTCATCTATTCATTAGCAACCAAGTTTATTATAGAATGCAAAAATTACTTTACGGAGACAGGTGGAATTTCTGCAGATTAGACTATGATCATACCAGCAGCGGCTGAGCTTGTAGAAGGACTGTGGGGTGGCAAATATATAAGAAGGGATATTTTCTAATTTCTTGGACTGTAAAGGGGAAGGGAGGGGAGATGTACTTTAGGACTTCAAGATTCTATTAATGTAATCTTACAATAAAGCTAGAATTAGTATTTCTGGGTGCATGTTTTTTTCTCTAGGTTACCTCAGAAGACTGACATCAACAGACCTGACATTTATCAGCAGTAACATGAGCCCCAAGTCATCCACAATCTATCTACCAGGATCTAGGATTTGGATTCTATCATTGGAGTGGAAATTGATATTTCCTGTAGTAAGCTCACATAGTCCTTGTAGCACATGGATATCAAAATGGCAGCCCAAGGCCAGATGCATCATTTGCAGGCCACTCATCCCAGCTCCACAAAGGCAAAAAACCTTGTGATATGTCATGATACCTCATGTGACACATTCAGGTTTGACACCTGTGCTCTAGCATATTTCCCTCAGCCTCTCTTATAGTCACCAGAATATGGAACCTGTATTGTTCTCCAGGAAAAAACAAACAAACAAACCTGCTTTCAATGTTGACTCTACTTTCCTGGTTCAATACTTTTTTCAAGAGTAAGAGTCAGTAGGGCGGTCTAGAATGATTTATTTAATTATCATGTGCCATACTTACAATAATAATAGATAAGAAATAATTGCCCTTAGCTCCAAGGAGAAATAAAATAGTAATTCCCCCTATACACATATCCATAATATGAGGTGACAGGTTTACAGAATACATTAAATTAGGCTAAAATGGATTTGGGGAGTTTTTGGTTAAGCATTATGATAGGGCATATTGGAACCAGACATATAATTTATTGGTTTGGGCTTAGCATGTTGTGTGAATGGTGTTTTGCTAAACCGGCTTTAGAACTAAGTCTGTTGTATCAACTCAGGTAATCAGAAACGTGCATATTTTGACTTCCTGAATAAATGTAAAGTTTTCTGGTTCATATTTAATGGCTGTAAATGACCTTGTGCTAGATATCCATGTGTTTTCTTTGTGGATTCCTGAAAAAACAGTTAACACAGAACAGGTAATCTGAAAGCATCTGGAATTTAAGAACTGCCATAAATAGAATTGCAAAGAATTTGACACCAATCATAGGACAAGAAACAGGGTACCAGTGAATGATACAAATCTGATACCCTGTGGTGATGAAAATTAGGTGAAAAATTAATACAGAACCAAGCAGCACATTTATTTTTGTTGCCTGTCAGACACCTTTAGCACATCACTCCAGCAGACTCTGGAACAGCTGCTGGACGCTGCTCCTCGTGGCGCTGAGCCCCCCCCCCTCCGAACTGTCAGCTTGCTGCTCTGAACTGTCGGCTCTTGAGAACTGCCTGCCTGCCGATCTGCCGAGCTTCGCTATGGCGTTGAGCACTGCGACAGCGATGTGAAGTCCGGGATGCCTTCCTTGCTTCCCTCTTCTGCCGGCTTGCCGAGGCGTCTCTGGGGATTGGGGGGATTTTAAAACAGCTGCTGGGCGCTGCTTTTTTGTGGTGCTCAGCCCCCCCCCCAGCTAGCGGCTTCTGATTTGAACTGCGGCGTTTGAGACTTTGCCTGCCTGCCGACCTGCTGTTCTCCGCTATGGCGCCGAGAAGTCCGGGACGCCTTGCCCTGCCTTCCTTCTTTCTGCCTGTTCGCCGTGAATACCCTCTGCTTGTCGGAGGGGCAGCGGCGACGATCCCCACCGGTCAGAGATCTTCTTACGATCACCAGCTGGCTGGCGCCGTTTTTGGCGGCGCGGAGCCTTTTTCTCCTCCCGGATGGTGGCTGCAGATGGTGGGCCTGGTCATCGGCCCCGGCGGACATGTTGGCGAATTCCCGGACTTAATACATCTGCTGGGATTGCCTCTCTCCGCCGTTAGAAGATTGCCTGGACTGGCGGATGGGTGCTTGGGAAAGAATGTTCCTGTTCTTCCCCCCCCCCGGACTGGTGGCGCTGGCCGGAGATGCGAGGATTGACAGAGGCCTGGCCTGCCTGTTCTTATTTTTCCGGCTGACAGGCAGGCATTATGGCTAGCTCCATGCCTGATGGGAACTAAGATCCCTCCTATTGATAGTCCAGTGTGGCTGGGACCGGACCGTGGTGGGAGGACGATTTTGGACTGGCCAGTAACCACCTCACTGGTGTGAGAGACCAGTTGGGGTGGCCCTGGCTCAGGATCCCCTTTTCTCTCTCTGCTCCTGATTGGACTCCTCAGCCGGAGTGAGAGGACGACTGAGGTTGTCCCTTGGATTTCCATCTCAGGTGAGAGCTGAGATGGCTTTGCAGACTAGGAGAGGTGCCTACTGGACTTTTTACCATCTATACACCATCATTGAGCGATCCTTTGGACACAACATCTGCCCTAAAAGACTATCTCAGCGCAGTATGATTTATTATTACTCCGAAGCGGACTTGTATGCCCTTAGGGCAGTTCCTGCCTCATGGGCGCGACCTGTCGCCTGTTTCCATACTCCCCTTAATGACGATCCCAAGCTTTGGGATTCCGAGAGGTGGCTGGGCTTAGATAGGGGCCTCGAGTCAAGACATGCTAAGAGGCCCCTGATAAAATTTTTAGCCGGTTATTTTAAGAGGTTAGGGAGGGGGAGGGAGGGGGGGGTAGGGAGGGAATCTTTAACCGGCACTCAGTCTGGTCCTGTTAGAGGTCCTGACGGGACGGGGTCGGGGGAGGTGGCTGCTGGTTCTGGGAATGTGGGGGTGGGGCTTCAAATCCCCACGGCGATAGGGAATGGCAGCAGGTGTTTGCGCGGAGGGCCATATCAACATCTGGGATCGCGCCCCCGCTATCTCCGAGCGGTGGCGCGCTCCGACCCTCCGGTTAGCACCCTCCTACCCGGGGATGAGGGTGATCAGGCCCCTGAGCTCAGGTTGGTCTATTTTAACGCTAGATCCGTAGTTAACAAAGCTCCCCTCATCCGTGATCTGATCGAGGAGGAATGTGCGGATCTGGCGTGCATCACGGAAACTTGGTTGGGTTCGGAGGGAGGGGTGCCTCTCACCGAGTTATGCCCGCCAGGTTTCCGGGTGCTGCACCAGCCACGGGCTCAGGGCAGGGGTGGTGGGGTGGCAGTGGTTATTCGGGAGACTTTGTGTCCCCGGGAGGCCACCATTGTCCAGATGGCCGGGAGTGAATCCCTCCTCTTGAGATGTGGTCCTCGGGTTCAGTTGGGCTTGTTGCTCACATACCTGGCGCCCAGCTGTGTGGCAACAGCCCTGCCTGAGCTGCTCGACACCCTCTCAGGGTTGGCGGTGGAGTTCCCCAGGCTTATAGTCCTGGGTGACTTCAACCTGCCATCACTGGGGGGGTCGTCGGAGTTAGCTCGGGAGTTCATGGCTTCCATGACAGCCATGGGCCTGACCCAGGTTATTGAGGGCCCTACTCACGAGGGGGATCATACTCTCGACCTGGTGTTCCTGTCTGGACAGTGGTTGGATGATCTGGGAGGGGGTTCTCCGTCCATCACCCCTCTGTCATGGTCAGATCATTACCTCCTGAGGCTGGTTTTCCGTCATGCCATCCCCCGCCGCTGGGCGGCGGAACCGACCAGGTGGTTCCGCCCCAGGCGCCTAATGGACCCGGACCGGTTCCAGAGGGCGCTTGGGCTGATACCTATCACCCTTACCCACAGCCCAGTCGAGGCTCTGGTGGAGGCCTGGGAAACGGCTGCCACCAGGGCACTCGACTGTGTTGTACCCATGCGACCTCTGACTCGGCGCAGATCCCGTTGGGCTCCATGGTTCTCGGTGGAGCTCCGGGAGATGAAGCGTCGGAGACGAGGTCTAGAGAGCGGTTGGAGATCCAGCCGATCCGAATCCGACCGATTGCAGTTAAGAACCTTTATAAGGTCTTATCTTGCGGCGATAAGGACGGCAAAGTCTAACTACTTTGCCGCCCTTGTCGCGTCCGCAGATAATCGCCCGGCCGCCCTGTTTAGGGTGACTCGCTCCCTCCTTAACCAGGAGGTGAGGGAGGATCCCTTGCAGGGACGAGCCGAGGAGTTCAGTCATCATCTGACGGACAAAATCGCTCGGATCCGGACCGGCTTGGACTCTGACTGGGCAGAGTCTGATGTGGAGGAATCAGGCGGTCTTGAGCATGTTATCTGGACTGAGTTCGACCCTGTTTCCCCTGATGATGTGGACAGGATCATGGGGAGACTGAGCTCCACCACCTGTTTGTTGGATCCGTGCCCCTCCTGGCTAGCTTATGCGGCTCGGGAGGGAACACGAGGCTGGTTCCATGCAGTAATAACTGCTTCTTTGAAGGAGGGTGTCTTCCCTGCCGCCTTGAAGGAGGCGGTGGTGAGACCCCTCCTCAAGAAGCCTGCTTTGGACCCGGCTGTTTTAAACAACTATCGTCCAGTCTCCAACCTTCGCTTTCTGGCGAAGGTTGTTGAGAGTGTGGTGGCGCATCAGCTCCCTCTGTTCCTGGAGGAAACTGATTATCTGGACCCGTACCAATCGGGCTTCAGGCCCGGACACAGCACGGAGACGGCATTGGTCGCGCTGGTGAATGATCTCTGGAGGGCTAGGGACAGGGGTTGCTCCTCTGTCCTGGTCCTATTAGATCTCTCAGCGGCTTTCGATACCATCGACCATGGTATCCTGCTGCGGCGTCTCAGGGGGTTGGGAGTGGGAGGCACCGTTCTACGGTGGTTCTCCTCCTACCTCCAGGGCCGCTCGCAGTCGGTGTTGACAGGAGGGCAGAGATCCGCCCCGAGGTCTCTCATTTGTGGAGTCCCTCAGGGGTCGGTTCTCTCACCTCTCCTGTTCAACATCTATATGAAGCCGCTGGGCGAGATCATTCGTGGTTTTGGGGTGGGGTATCACCAGTACGCTGATGATACCCAACTTTTTCTTTCCACCCCGAACCAACCCAGTGATGCCCTCTCCGTGATGTCCCGGTGCCTGGAGGCGGTTCAGGTCTGGATGGGGAGAAACAGGCTTCGTCTCAATCCCGCCAAGACTGAGTGGCTGTGCATATCGGCGTCTCGGGTTAACCAAGTTATTCCACCTCTAATGATGGGGGGTGAGGTGTTACCCCCCGTTGATAGGGCTCGCAACTTGGGCGTCCTCCTGGATTCACGGCTCAATTTTGAAGATCACATAGGAGCCGTGACCAGGGGGGCTTTTGCACAGGTTCGCCTGGTGCGCCAGTTGCGTCCCTATCTGGACCGAGACGCCCTACGCACAGTCACTCATGCGCTTGTGACCTCCCGTTTGGACTACTGTAACGCTCTCTACATGGGGCTGCCCTTGAAGATCACTCGGAGGCTTCAACTGGTGCAGAATGCGGCCGCGCGAGTTGTAATGGGGGTTTCCCGATACTCCCATGTAACACCTCTACTCCGCGAGCTGCATTGGCTTCCGGTTGCCTTCCGAGTGAAATTCAAGGTGCTGGTTATTACCTATAAAGCCCTACATGGCCTGGGTCCGGGTTATTTGAGGGAACACCATCAAACGCCCTTCGCCCAGTGCGCTCCCACAGGGAGGGTCTGCTCAGGGTTCCGCCGGTGAGAGATTGCCGGCGGGTGACACCCAGGGATAGGGCCTTCTCAGTGGGAGCGCCTGCCCTCTGGAACCAGCTGCCGGTGGAGCTGAGAACTGCCCCCGACCTCCGATCATTCCGCCGGGGCCTGAAGACCTGGCTCTTTGAGCTCTCGGGCCCAGGCTGAGGAGAAATTTTTAATTGGGGTTTTAATTGTGTACAGGGTCAATTTAATATTTTTTAATATGGTTTTAACTTTTGTATGTTGGATTTTTTAATTCCCTGTAAACCGCCCTGAGTCCTCAGGGAAAGGGCGGTATACAAATGCAACTAAATAAAATAAATAAAATAAGATTATGCTTAGCTGATCGCCATACAGAAAACGGCATCAATTTCCTTTTGAAATGTGTGTTGTGATTGGAAGGAGGCATATTAATTACTGGAATTTCTCTCTGTGCATAGATAGGAAGAACAGAATGTCAGAAAAGAAATTAGGAAAAATAAGAGAAAGGTGGAGGATATTGTGAAGTGAAGTTCTGTAAATATAGTGAATCTCATAATCCTTATCAAAAAGTTGACAACTCACATCTGGTAACAATCTTCAGTTTCTCTTTGCTGCATCATAATACAGGTAGTCCTTGACTTAACAACAGCTCATTTAATGACCGAAGTTACAACGGCAGTGAAAAAAGCAACTTATGACCATTTCTCACATGACCATTGCAGCATCCCCATGGTCATGTGATCAAAATTCAGACATGTGGCAACTGACGCATATTTACGATGGTTGCAGTATCTCAGGATCATGCAACCATCTTTTGTGATTGTCTAATGAGCAGAATCAAGGGGAAAACCAGATGCGTTTCACCCGCCATGTAACTAAGTTAACAACTGCAGTGATTCACTTAACAACTGTGGCAAAAAGAAAGACCACAAAAATGAGGCAAAACTCACTTAACAAATGTCTCACTTAGCAACAGAAATTTGGGGCTCAATTGTGGTCGTAAGTTGAGGACTAATTATATTTAGGGACATTTTTTGAAAGAGACTATATTCAGCTTTGTTAGATTATCTTTTCTCTGTTCAGTTTCCGAGATAGCCTGAATTAGTTTAAACAACTGAGGTTATCTAAAATATACCTAAGGGCCTTTCCTCATTCACACCTAACCATGGCATCCAGAAACTCTTTTTTTATGCTGACTCCACATAAGGTCATCTTCATCTGGTCTTCAGACTATACCAGAGACAACCAAGTTGTATTTACAGAACTTGTTCAGATTTTAAAGTAGTATCTTCCCTCATATTCTTTCTCTCCCTCTCTCTTCAATGGATCCAGTGTCATACTTTGTCTAACTTACTGTTGCTGATGCAGAGTGATGTACATTCTCAAAGTTTGGTGGATAGCATTTTAAGTTAGTTCTGACAGAGAACCCTCGGCCTCTTATAACAATGCTAAATGCTTAGTTGTTATATTGTGTGAAACCTGGACTTCATTCACATATCTTGGCTGCAACAAGACGGCAACAAGATTTATCTGGCATCTAGTAAGTACGCCCTCCTGGTACTCAGTCCATAAGCAGAAGATACAAAAACATTTATTTTATCTTCTGGAATTGGGCTATCACCTCGTTGCCCTTAATAGATCTTCTGCAATAGCATAACTAATACTTTTCAAACATTTATAACTACTTGGGTTAATAAGGTTTTTTTTTTAAAAAAAAAAGTCAGGTAAAGAACACCACCTATAACCGCTTGAAATACTGTTGCGTTTCTCTCTTTAAAGTGTATTTTTTTAAAAAAACAACAACAAAACAAAACAGTAAAGGTAAACTCAGATGCCACTGAAAGTGAGTCAGGCCTTTAGTGAATTTCAAATATAGTTTTGCAGTATGTTATAAAAGAGGGGAGAAATTCAGAATATACCTGTTTAGTGATGCCTCATCTGATGATTCATGGGCTAGATGGTGTATGAGTGAGCAGTTTCTGCAGCCTGTCAACATCCTGAAACTTCCCCAGTGAATTCTGACTTCTTTTCCAATGGGTGAGTTTCAATAGAAGGCTCTTTTAAAACCACATCTACCCACCAGGATTATGGAGAGTTCTGAATTTGGATATCAAACTCTGATTAAAACCTGTCTACAGAAGCATTAGCATGCATTAAAAACATCAACTGCATCTGTTCCTGAGTTCATGCTGTTGGCACAAGACGCTGGGAAAATACATATTTGGTGTATAATGCTCCTGAGGGGTGCTATATATTTGTCCAGCCAGTTAAACAATGGAAACAGAAAGATCTAAAATCCTGCTTCTCTTGGACAAGCAAATGTGAGCTATCAACAGAGCCTTGGTGGAGCAGTGGGCTAATGCCTCCTTAAGTAACACCAGCTGCCTGCAATTAGTGCAGGTTCGCATCCCACCAGGCCCAAGGTTGACTCAGCCTTCCATCCTTCCGAGGTAGGTAAAATGAGGACCCAGATTGTTGGGGGCAATTAAGCTGACTTTGTAATAATGCCGCTTGGGGGTTATGTGAAAGCCTTAATAAGCAGGCATATACATAGAATGAAGGCTACTGCTAAGTTTGTAAGCCGCTCTGAGTCTTCGGAGAAGGGCGGGATATAAATGGAATTAAAATTAAAAAAAATAAAAAAAAGTGAAGATATCTTCCGCATGGCATCTCTAGAGTGCTGGCCAACAACTTCCCAAATCCAAGGAAGAGCCCTATTTATCTACTTGCATTTGCATGCTTTTGAACTGCTAGGTTGGCAGGAGCTGGGCCAGGAACAGGACCTCATCCTGTCACATGGTACTTGGGCCTCAAACTGCCAACCTTCTGGTTGACAGTCCAGTGTCTTAACTGCTAAGCCACAATGCCCCCTATAGGCCTGAACTATTCAGGTCTATTTTAGCATAGCCTATTCTGTCATAAGAATGGAATGTTTGTGATATAGCATTGTCAGGCTTTATTCAACACTGGAGTTGAATCCAGCGTGCCTGGCTGAGTAATTCTGGGAGTTGAAGTCCACAAGTCATAAAAGGGCCAAGTTTGAAGACCCCTGGGTTATCTCATCAAAGACATATCATAACTAGCAGTTCTTGAAGCAACATGGTATCCTTAACTTGGTCCACATCAAATTTGTTGGAATTTCTAAACTCATAGGTTCTCTATGCAGAACTGGCCCGAAGTATTTGTCTATCTGAAGTGAAAGTCCAGATACCTCTAATCTTTTCTATGTACTCATGTCATCTAGACTAGCAGCAGAAAAAGGTCCTTTGTCACATAGAGCGGCAAGTTGGTTTAGGTGATATAATATAAGATGCATAACATACCTCTCTATCCTCCAGCTTTGCAATCTCTATTGCTTGAGATGCTTGCCCTCTGCTTAAGGAAAGAAGTGGTCAGTATCTCCTACCATGGATACTGCTTTTAAAAATGCAGAGTTTCATACATTTTGGAAGGTTCTTCTCCTAAGGACAGTTTGTTGAGTGGTGGAGGATATTGTAAGAGCTACAGTCTCCAGGAGTAGTTAGGTATGTCAACCACTATATTTCCTTAGTTCCTCCCAGGACTTGTGCAATCTCCAGACTAAATATATTACTCTTATGGATCATCAGCGGAATACAATAGTAGCAAAATTCAGTATGGAAGGAAGTGCTAATTTCTCCTAACTCTAAATATTACTTGCAACCACCTGAACTCCAGCAAAGGCCAAAGAAATACTAATTATTTGATGACAACCAGTTGCTTCTACTTCTTACCTCTTCTACTGGGGTCAGATATCCATCCTCAGAAGCTGACATGGTGATGATTTTGGATAGAAATTGAGTTTGCTGACTCATTTTTGACCCATGCTTTAAGGCTGCAATCTTAAAAATCCCCCAAATGCAATGGTCAGTTGATGTCAAACATTGCAATTTACTATTACTTGCATTATATAATAAAAATGACACTCCTTCCCCTTTTTATAGACCATTGATAAATTAGTCCTACTAGGGCTTTAACCAAAGTGCAGCAGCAGGACTATACAGAAGGTCTAAAGGGTCTAAAGTCATCAACAGTGCTAGACCACATCCACCTAGAAAGTTTGGACCCACAGAGAAGAGTCAACCCCTATAGCAACTGAAGCAAATCTAATGCTGTACTGAAAGTTACTTTATAGTTTTGTTTTGTATTTTTGGTCATATTCATTCTGTTTGAGGGAAATGAATTGCCTTTTGGGTTTTTTTCTGGAAGAGAAGAAACTTCCTATGAGGTTTTTTTTCACAGATGGGATACTGGACTAAGGCACTGACTTAGATTTTGTGATGGTATAAATTATGGAACTGTGCAGGCATCTAGGCAACTGGTCTCTCCAGTGAT
Organism: Vipera berus; assembly: GCF_964194415.1. Classification (NCBI taxonomy): domain Eukaryota; kingdom Metazoa; phylum Chordata; class Lepidosauria; order Squamata; family Viperidae; genus Vipera; species Vipera berus. Next base: position 20,944,633 of record NC_138202.1, read on the forward strand.
TGTCAGCCTCCAAAGTGTCTCACACTTGCATAAAATTCCAGTGGAAAACACCACCAGGAACTCCTGCTTAAGAGTAGTTCTTAAACTGAGGCAGTGATGGAGACTGATCTTATGTAAAAAGAGGGGAAACAGCAATTCCCTCCATCATCCAACCATAAAGTCAACTCAGAAACACAATAAATTAAAACTATTAAAATTCTATGGCACCTAGAAAAGGAGATAGAACAGAAATCTCTTTCTTGGCAGAAGACTTAGGTGGAACATGTATATCAGCTGTTGCCCCCTCATCTTCCTATTTGTAAGGAGTTCTTAAAATAGATAATCTGACCTGACTGAAGTAGGTCTGTTCTCTCGTCTCATTCTTACATACATATTTTGGACAGACACTGCAGATAAATGGGTAGAGTATCAACACTGAGAAGTTTTAAGTAGCAAGCATGTCCTTTGTGTTGAGCAGTCACTTCTCTCAGATGATGGACACCTAATGCTTGAACTTGCTGTTGGAGCTTAGCAGAAAGTGAGATAATTCTTGTTGACATTCTCTTGTGGTTGATTTTGCTGTTGGGTGGCAGCTTAAGAGAAGGGAATTGGGTCTTTGCTTGGATTTCAGTTTGTACTGTAAAACAGATAGTTGCATGCCGTGAAGTATTTTCTGAAAGAAAAGCAAAAAATAAGATAAGAAGAATTTCTTTCTTTTATTTTTTTATCCCATCCTATATGCTCCAATTTAGCGTTCAAAGGTACTAAGATGGAAGTCTGATTGGCACAAAAGGAAGGCGAGAGTTAGATTTAAAAATTTAGACTTATCTCTTTTTTGGGATTTGCAAGGACAGAGCTTAAAAAATCTCTTTTGGTGGACTAAGGGGAATCTTATGTATATGTATATGTATATGTATATGTATATGTATATGTATATGTATATGTATATGTATATGTATATGTATATGTATATGTATATGTGTGTGTGTGTGTTAAATATTTGTCAAGTCATTTGAATATGCCTTGCTATTCAAATGACTTGACCTAACTTGCTTGCTTGGCCTAACTCAAGGCTATCCACAGGTTATAGTCACAACTTATGACAGCTCATTATTTGTGTAAATTATTCAAATTGCTCAAGGCTGTATACTGTCGCCTTGCCTATTTAACTTATATGCAGAGCACATCATGAGAAACGCAGGGCTAGAGGAGTCAAAAGTTGGAATTAAGATTGCTGGAAGAAATATCAACAACCTAAGATATGCAGATGATACCACTCTAATGGCAGAAAGTGAAGAGGAACTGAAGAGTCTCTTGTTGCGAGTGAAGAAGGAGAGTGCAAAAGTTGGATTGAAACTAAACATTAAGAAAACCAAGATCATGGCATCCGGCCCTCTCAATTCCTGGCAAATAGATGGGGAAGAAATGGAGGTAGTGACAGATTTTATTTTCCTGGGCTCCAAGATCACTGCAGATGGGGACTGTAGTCAAGAAATTAAAAGACGCTTGCTCCTGGGGAGGAAAGCCATGGCAAATCTAGACAGCACACTAAAAAGCAGAGACATCACCCTGTCAACAAAAGTGCGTATAGTCAAGGCTATGGTCTTCCCAGTTGCAATGTATGGCAGTGAAAGTTGGACCATAAGAAAGGCTGAGCGCAAAAGAATTGAGGCCTTTGAACTCTGGTGCTGGAGAAGACTCCTGCGAGTCCCTTGGACTGCAAGGCGATCAAACCGGTCAGTCCTAGAGGAGATCAACCCTGACTGCTCTTTAGAAGGCCAGATCCTGAAGCTAAAACTCAAATACTTTGGCCACCTAATGAGGAGGAAGGACTCACTGGAGAAGAGCCTAATGCTGGGAAAGATTGAGGGCAATAGAAGAAGGGGACGACAGAGAATGAGGTGGCTGGATGGAGTCACTGAAGCAGTAGGCGTGAGCTTAAATGGACTCCAGAAGATGGTAGAGGACAGGAAAGCCTGGAGGAACATTGTCCATAGGGTCGCGATGGGTCGGACACGACTTCGCAACTAACAACAATTCAAATTGCTAATAAAGAATTTAGGGAGGCTAATATGATCATTTCGAACTTCTTATGTTCTCATCAGTTAGTCATACCCTTTTTATCTGAGATTCGAACCTGGGCTGGTTATATATTAGGCAGTTGCTTTAACTTCCTGAGCCACAGGTTCTTTCTCTCTTTATTAGCTAAGAAGCAAGGGAGATATATGTGTTAAATATTTGTCAAGTCATATATAAACTGATTTTACATCTAGGTTTTAGATCTTTAAAGGAAAACAAAATTAAGCTTTTAGAATAAAATTTGAACTATACTATAGAATTTATCCCCTTCATGGATTACTGCCTTGTCGTGGCGAAGGGGCTTGCGTAATTCAATGAAGCTATGAGCTGTGCCGTGCAGGGCCACCCAAGACGGACAGGTCATAGCTGAGAGTTCTGACAAAACGTGATCCACTGGAGAAGGAAATGGCAAACCACTCCAGTATCTTTGCCATGAAAACCCTATGGACAGTACCAAAAGGCAAAATGATATGACGCTGGAAGATGAGCCCCTCAGGTCGGAAGGCGTCCAATATGCTACTGGGGAAGAGCAGAGGGCTAGTACTAGTAGCGCCAGAAAGAATGAAGCGACTGGGCCAAAGCCGAAAGGACGCTCAGCTGTGGATATGTCTGGTGGTGAAAGGAAAGTCCGATGCTTAAAGATTTTTTCTCCATAGGAACCTGGAATGTAAGATCCATGAATCAAGGAAAGCTGGACGTGGTCAAACAAGAGATGACAAGACTGAACATTGACATCTTAGGTATCAGCGAACTAAAATGGACAGGAATGGGTGAATTTAATTCAGATGACCATCAGGTATACTACTGTGGGCAAGGATCCTTCAGAAGAAATGGAGTAGCCTTCATAGTCAATAAAAGAGTAGGAAAAGCAATACTGGGATACAATCCTCAAAATGACAGAATGATCTCAGTTCGAATCCAAGGCAAACCATTCAATATCACAGTAGTCCAAGTCTATGCCCCAACCACCAGTGCTGAAGAGGATGAAATTGACCAGTTCTATGAAGCACTACAGCACCTTATAGAACTAACACCAAAAAATGATGTTCTTATCATCATGGGGGATTGGAATGCTAAAGTAGGAAGCCAAAAGATAACTGGAATAACAGGCAAGTTTGGCCTTGGAGTGCAAAATGAAGCAGGGCACAGGCTGATAGAATTCTGTCAAGAGAATACGATGGTCATAGCAAACACTCTTTTCCAACAACCCAAGAGACGGCTCTACACATGGACATCACCAGATGGTCAACACAGAAATCAGATTGACTATATGCTCTGCAGCCAAAGATGGAGAAGCTCTATACAGTGAGTAAAAACAAGACCAGGAGCTGACTGTGGCTCAGACCATGAGCTTCTCCTTGCAAAGTTTAGGCTTAAACTGAAGAAAGTAGGGAAAAGCACTAGGCCACTCAGGTATGAATTAAATCATATCCCTGTTGAATATACAGTAGAGGTGACAAATAGATTTAAGGAATTAGATCTGATAGACAGAGTGCCTGAAGAACTATGGACAGAGGTTCGCGACGTTGTACAACAGGTAGCAACCAAAACCATCCCAAAGAAAAAGAAATGCAAGAAAGCAAAATGGCTGTCTGAGGAAGCTTTGCAAATAGCTGAGGAAAGGAGGGAAGCGAAAGGCAAGGGAGAAAAAGAAAGATACACCCAATTGAATGCAGAATTCCAGAGAATAGCTAGAAGAGATAAGAATGCCTTCTTAAATGAACAGTGCAAAGAAATAGAAGAAAACAATAGAATAGGGAGGACCAGAGATCTTTTCAAGAAAATTGGAGAAATGAAGGGAACGTTTAATACAAAAATGGGCATGATAAAGGACCAAAAGGGCAGGGACCTAACAGAGGCAGAAGAGATTAAGAAGAGGTGGCAAAATTACACAGAAGAACTATACAAGAATGAGCTTAACGTTCCTGATAATCACAATGAGGTGGTCACTGACCTCGAGCCAGACATCCTAGAATGTGAAGTGAAGTGGGCCTTAGAAAAGCTGAGCAACAACAAAGCTAGTGGAAGTGACAGTATTCCAGCTGAGCTATTCAAAATCTTAAAAGACAATGCAGTAAAAGTGCTACACTCAATTTGCCAGCAAATTTGGAAAACTCAACAGTGGCCTCAGGATTGGAAAAGATCAGTTTACATTCCAATTCCAAAGAAAGGCAGTGCCAAAGAATGTTCAAACTATCGCACCATTGCACTCATTTCTCATGCTAGTAAAGTCATGCTTAAAATCCTACAAGCAAGACTTCAGCAGTATGTGGATCGAGAACTACCAGAAGTACAGGCAGGATTTCGAAGAGGCAGAGGAACTAGAGATCAAATTGCCAACATACGCTGGATCATGGAGAAAGCTAGGGAGTTCCAGAAAAACATCTACTTCTGCTTCATTGACTATGCTAAAGCCTTTGATTGTGTGGATCATAACAAACTGTGGCAAGTTCTTAAAGAGATGGGAGTACCAGACCATCTTATTTGTCTCTTGAGAAACCTATATGCGGGTCAAGAAGCAACAGTGAGAACTGGACACGGAACCACTGATTGGTTCAAAATTGGGAAAGGAGTCCGGCAAGGCTGTATACTGTCGCCCTGCCTATTTAACTTATATGCAGAGCACATCATGAGAAAGGCAGGGCTAGAAATATCAACAACCTAAGATACGCAGATGATACCACTCTAATGGCAGAAAGTGAAGAAGAACTAAAGAGCCTCTTGTTGCAGGTGAAGAAGGAGAGTGCAAAACTTGGGTTGAAACTTTTTTTTTTATTAAAGAGTTTTACAATATTTTACAATATATCCCCAAATCCCTCCCACCCCAACCCCCCCACTTCTCCCCCACTTCCCAGAGCTAAATACAGGATTATAGTTACAACAATCATATTCTAAATAAAAATTTACACAATATACAATCAACCAAATTCGTACTGCGCTTTAACTCTCTCTTAGCATAACTACTAACAATAACAATATCCCACTAAATTCTACTCATAAGCTAAATGGAACTTTTTGGTCCCATATTTGTTTTCAATATAATTTATCCATCTCCTCCAAACTGAAATATATCTCTCCTGTGAGTGATCCTTTAAATAAGCAGAAATCTTGGACATTTCTGCAAGATTAGAAACTTTAAACACCCATTCTTCTACCGTGGGCAGATTGTCCTTCTTCCAATATTGTCCCACCAGTAACCGTGCTGCCGTTATCATATTCAACATCAGATTAGTCTCTTTGACATCACAATTTACAACAATACCCAGTAAGAACAATTGCGGGGAAAACTTTATCTTCCTCTTAAAAATCTTTTGAATGTTCCACCAAATTTTAATCCAGAAGGCTTTTATGTTTCTACAAGTCCACCACATGTGGAAATAGGTAGCTTCTAAGCTACCACACCTCCAACACTTAGACTGCAGATTAGGATACATGTTGGACAACTTCTTGGGATCCAGATGCCATCTATAAAACATTTTGTAAAAATTTTCTCTTAAATTTTGAGCCTGGGTAAATTTAACATTTCTAACCCAAATTATCTCCCAGGTGTCCAACGAGATTGGTTCCTGAATATTTTGTGCCCACTTTACCATGCAATCTTTAACCAATTCCGTTTCCAAATCCAATTCAATTAAAGCATTATATATCCTCTTTATATGTGCACATTTTGAATCTCTAATTTGCTTTACTAAATTTTGATCTGTAATTGTGATACCAACCTTTTGATCTGACTTCCACCTAGCTTTCAATTGGGTATATTGAAACCAAGAGTAATTTATGTTTTCTTGTCTTAACTCCTCTGCTGATTTAAGTTGCCAATCATTCCCTTGCAATTTGAGTAGTTCCTTATAAGAAACCATATCCATACTCACTCCCATAGATACACCCTCTATCGCGTGTCCAGGAATTCCCCAAATCGGTATTTTATAATTTAACTTATTATAGTACTTTTTCCAGACACGCAGTAAAGCACTTCTAAGAATATGGGATTTAAAAGCCCTGTCTACCTTCTTATCATAAAGCAAGTATGCATGCCATCCATATACCAAATCCCATCCCTCAAGATGAAGTATTCTCTTGTTAGTTAAATTAAGCCAATCACTAACCCAGGTCAAAGCAGCCGCATCATAGTACAATTTCAAATTCGGCGCCTTGAGTCCCCCTCTTTCCCTGGCATCCTGTAAAATCTTGAATTTAGGCAGGGCTAGATGAATCAAAAGTTGGAATTAAGATTGCCGGAAGAAATATCAACAACCTAAGATACGCAGATGATACCACTCTAATGGCAGAAAGTGAAGAAGAACTAAAGAGCCTCTTGTTGCGGGTGAAGAAGGAGAGTGCAAAACTTGGGTTGAAACTTAACATTAAGAAAACCAAGATCATGGCATCTGGCCCTCTCAATTCCTGGCAAATAGATGGGGAAGAAATGGAGGTAGTGACAGATTTTATTTTCCTGGGCTCCAAGATCACTGCAGATGGGGACTGTAGCCAAGAAATTAAAAGACGCTTGCTCCTGGGGAGGAAAGCCATGGCAAATCTAGACAGCACACTAAAAAGCAGAGACATCACCCTGTCAACAAAAGTGCGTATAGTCAAGGCTATGGTCTTCCCAGTTGCAATGTATGGCAGTGAAAGGTGGACCATAAGAATGGCTGAGCGCCAAAGAACTGAGGCCTTTGAACTGTGGTGCTGGAGAAGACTCCTGCGGGTCCCTTGGACTGCAAGGCGATCAAACCGGTCAGTCCTAGAGGAGATCAACCCTGACTGCTCTTTAGAAGGCCAGATCCTGAAGCTAAAACTCAAGTACTTTGGCCACCTAATGAGAAGGAAGGACTCACTGGAGAAGAGCCTAATGCTGGGAAAGATCGAGGGCAATAGAAGAAGGGGACGACAGAGAATGAGGTGGCTGGATGGAGTCACTGAAGCAGTAGGTGTGAGCTTAAATGGACTCCAGAAGATGGTAGAGGACAGGAAGGCCTGGAGGAATGTTGTCCATAGGGTCGCGATGGGTCGGACACGACTTCGCAGCTAACAACAACAACAACATAGAATTTAGAATCTTATAACAAAAGATAGTATTTTAATAATTGTTGAACGATTAAGACAAAAAATATTTTTCTAATAATTGGTGATTTGTTAAGATGAAAACTAGACTTTACTGGTAAATCATAAGAATGTTTTGTAATGAACAACGTAAGTTTTGTAGACAAGAGAATTATTCTTTATTGAAATAGGGAATTGTGAGTTACCCCAAAATTAAGCTTTTTTTCTGTATATTATAGGCTACTTTAGAGTATTTTATTGCAATTAGGTAAAACTTAAAAACAGGATTTTGATATGTATTAGTGAAATTATATTGAAAATTTTGTTAATTGACTAGGTCACAAGTAGAAATGTATTAACTTGATTACTTTAACTATGTGAAAACTAAGGGAATCAGAGAGGGAATCTTTATTGATGCAACCTGAACTATTTACAAACAATTTGTTATTTGTTACTTTTGACTACCCAACCACCATATTGCTTCACAAATACATGTATATGTAAATATTAAGAAAACCAATAAAACTTGTAATAAAAAAAGAAGTTGTACATTGTACAATTTTTGAAACTCATTGCTTTTCCAAAACCAAATTAGTTTGTTTTTGTTGTTGGGGGACTTAAGTGGGGAAAAATATAAAAAAATAAAAATAAATATTGTCAGTCTTAAAATTTATGCTGTTTTTTTTAGTTTCATGTAAAACTGAACTGTTGGTTTCACTTTAGGTAAAACATCTCTCATAGATCTCAGAATTCCAGATACCTCTGAATGGTCAACTCCAAGTGCCTTTTGAATCCAGTTAGATCAGTGAGGATTCTTCCAGTATATTGCAGCTAGTTCTACCATAAAAAGGTAAAGGTAAAGGTTCCCCTGCACATGCGTACTAGTCGTTTCCGACTCTAGGGGCCGGTGCTCATCTCCGTTTCAAAGCCGAAGAGCCAGCGCTTGTCTGAGGACATCTCCGTGGTCATGTGGCCAGCATGACTAGATGCCAAAGGCGCACGGAACACTGTTACCTTCCCACCATAGTGGTCCCTATTTTTCTACTTGCATTTTTACATGCTTTCAAACTGCTATTTTGGCAGAAGCTGGGACGAGTAACAGGTGCTCACTCTACTACGCGGCACTCGGGATTCGACCCGCCAAACTTCCAACCTTCTGATCGACAAGCTCAGCATCCTAACCCACTGAGCCACCACATCCCTTTTAGTTCTACCATGGAAGTCATCAAAAATACTGTAGATGATTACTCCTAAATGGTCTCTCTTTTTCACTAATCCCAAAGTGCTCCCTTGTCTGGGCAACAAAAAATATGGCTAAAGTGATAACAGGAGAAGACTATGAGTGAACATAATTAAATACAGGTGTATCTCATGCTTGTGCCAATACCACAGTGGTACAGAAAGCATTTGCAGAATCTCCTTTATCAACCTTGTTGAGGATAACCTACAATCTATTGTGGAAGAATTAGCCAGAAGACCTTTCTACATGCTTCTGTGACTCATTTGACAGATTCTTATAAAATATAATTACTTATATTTGCTCTGAATTAGATGCTACTTGAGCAATCTAATGAAATAATCAGGGAAACATCTTACAAGGTCATCTGGGATTTCTTTCAACCTATGGAGTCTGAGGATACAGATAGAATCTTCTGCATCACCAAATGTGGATTGGAGCACTTTCTGCTTGGCTCCTTTGGGTAGTCCTGAGTTCAGGCTGGTTCCTTCTCTACTGAAATTTAAGAAGCTGTTTAACATGGTTCATTCAGACATTTACAATTAGGGATTTGGGGTGTCCTGAACTCAGTGGTGAGATCTACTTTTATTTATATTTATACTTTATACATCAATAAAAATGAGGATGATGAAAACTCTCTGCTATCCTCTTCCCCGTCCATTGTTCCCTTAGGTTGTACAATGATAATAATTGTAAACATAATAATTGTAAACAATTGTATTTATTTTTAAATTGTCACTATACCAATAATCACTGATGCCTGCAGCCTTGAAGGACCACTGACCACTGCCTTATCTGCCATTGTGGACAATAGTTCAGCCCCTCTTGATAGAACAGATGTTGAGTGATGTACATTAATTATAAATGGGGCTCTTTTCCATATCTATGGCTGTTTTTTCCCCTCTCTTTCATCTTCTCCAGTATCCTTGAAGGATTTTTACATAGGCTGAAATTCATAGGAATCAGCAACACATTTCAATGCAACCTATGTCAATTGATGTTTTGATTCAGTTTTTATTCAACAGTTCACATATTTCATTATGTAAAAATTGCATAATGCAAATATAATTGTATATTTTATATAATTCCAGAGGAAATTACCAAACACTCTTTTCATATCTAAAATTCTACAATTTGCACTATATTTTGTAAGGCTTTTTTTGTATGTGTGTGTGGGGGTAGTTTCAATTTTTTAATTGATGAAAATTAGCTAAATCTTTACAGATCTACTTGCAGTGATATTTTATCCATCCCCAAAGGATAATTATTCTACTTAAAGAAATCCTATTTTAAGTCTGCTTCTTCATGACTATATCTTTGCTTTTCTGATGAAAGAGACCCAATATGTCCCCTAAAATATTAGTATCCCCTTTCCATACACTTTGTAATTTTTTAAAATAAAACAGAGCAAATCTCCAATACCATTCGTCTCTTTAGGGAAAAGGCAGTGCTGCCTATCACTCTGCCAAGAGTTAATTACTCACTGGTTATAGTAGCCTTAGGGATCATGATAATTCTCCATTCCTTCATCTCCTTATGTTGTCATGTGTTACCCACTTGTGTCACTTATTTCAGTCATGCCGTCTTCTGGTGGGTTGTCACCATTCTGGGTTTCCTCTGTGTTTTCATGTTTCTGAAATAAAGATTCTTCTGTTTGCAGATTCTGAGATACCACTTTTCTGCCTGTTCTTTTATTGACCCAGCATCCTTCCTCTAAGGAAACAGCGCTATATGTCAGTAGAGATATATCATCTCCTTCAGCAGTTGCTATACTTTCTAGTGTTGCTTCACTCAAGTGCTGAGTTAGCAATTGTTCAACATCATCTATGTACTCATGTTCTTCTCGCTCAGTTTGCTCTAGATTTTGTGGGTTCTGTGTGTCACTGAGCAGTTCTTGACTTGAAGCTTGCTGGATGTCAGATTCAAGTTCTTTCCCCAATGGGGTCTGGTCCTGGCCAGAAACGTCTTCACTACCAGGATGGGATTCTTTGCATAAAAGTTGCTGCTGGACCTGATCTGTCTTTTCCTCATCTGTAGTACTGATCTGATTTAATTCTTCAAACTGAAGCCCTACTCCTTCAGTAGGGCTCCCAGGTCCAAATGGACTTGCCATTCTTCCATCCTCTGCTGCTCTTTTATTAGGGGCCAGACATGAGGTATTTTGGGTTTGTTGAGTGTGACTTACCAAAAGCTTGCCTGTTTTTCTGTTTAGCCACATTCCATCTTCTATAGAAATTATGCTGTTTGTCTGCAAAGCTTTATTCTCCCTATCTAAATAACCAGTGAATCTTTGTAGAGTTGCTTGGCTTTCAGAGGCACCTACTTGTTCAGTCAAATCAGCTAAATACAGTTGTCTACTCTGCTGTGATTGCTTCTGTGTAACTTTTCTGGACTCTGGTACATCTGCCTCCTGGCAGGACTCACGAGCTTCTAGCTGCGGGGTAACTTTATTGGATCCTGGAAATTCTGGCTCCTGGATACTGTTTTGAGACTCTTGTGCTTCCAGATGTTGGCTAGCTTTTATAGACTCTGGAACCTCTGGTTCTTGAATGCTTTTTTGAAATTCTCTGGATTCCAGCTGTTGGCTGACTTTTCTGGATCCTGGCACCTCTGGCTCCTGGAGACTCTTTCTGGACTCTTGGGATTCCAGCTGTTGGCTGACTCTTCTGGATCCTAGCATTTCTGGTTCTTCGATACTCTTTTGAGATTCTCGTGCTTCTAGCTGTTGACTGGCTTTCCTGGATCCTGGTACTTCTGGTTCCTGGAGACTCTTTCTGGACTCATGAGCTTCCAGCTGTTGGCTGGCTTTTCTGGATCCTGGCACCTCTGGCTCCTGGAGACTCTTTCTTGACTCTTGAGCTTCCAGCTGTTGGCTGGCTTTTCTGAATCCTGGTGCTTCTGGCTCCTGGAGACTCTTTCTGGACTCTTGAACTTCCAGCTGTTGGCTGGTTTTTCTGGATCTTGGAGCCTCTGGTTCCTGGATACTCTTTCTCGACTCTTGAGCTTCCAGATGTTGGCTGGTTTTTCTGGATCCTGGTCCTTCTGGCTCCTGGAGACTCTTTCTGGACTCTCGAGCTTCTAGCTGTTGGCTGGCTCTTCTGGATCCTGGTCCTTCTGTCTCCTGGATACTCTTTCGAGACTCTCTTGTTTCCAGCTGTTGGCTGGCTCTTCTGGACCCTGGTCCTTCTGTCTCCTGGAGACTCTTTCGAGACTCTCTTGTTTCTAGCTGTTGGCTGGCTTTTCTGGATCCTGGTTCTTCTGTCTCCTGGAGACTCTTTTGAGACTGTCTTATTTCCAGCTGTTGGCTGGCTTTTCTGGATCCAGGTCCTTCTGTCTCCTGGAGACTCTTTTTGGACTCTCGAGTATCCAGCTGTTGGCTGGCTTTTCTGGATCCTGGTCCTTCTGTCTCCTGGAGACTCTTTCTGGACTCTCTTGTTTCCAGCTGTTGGCTGGCTTTCTTGGATCCTGGTCCTTCTGTCTCCTGGAGACTCTTTTTGGATTCTCGGGTGTCCAGCTGTTGGCTGGCTTTTCTGGATCCTGGTCCTTCTGTCTCCTGGAGACTCTTTCGAGACTCTCGGGTGTCCAGCTGTTGGCTGGCTTTTCTGGATCTTGGTTCTTCTGTCTCCTGGAGACTCTTTCTGGACTCTCTTGTTTCTAGCTGTTGGCTAGCTTTTCTGGATCCTGGTCCTTCTGTCTCCTGGAAACTCTTTCGAGACTCTCTTGTTTCCAGCTGTTGGCTGGCTTTTCTGAATCCTGGTCCTTCTGTCTCCTGGAGATTCTTTCGAGACTCTCTTGTTTCCAGCTGTTGGCTGGCTTTCCTGGATCCTGGTCCTTCTGTCGCCTGGAGACTCTTTCTGGACTCTCGGGGCTCTAGCTGTTGGCTGGCTTTTCTAGATCCTGGCACCTCTGTCTCCTGGAGACTCTTTCTGGACTCTCGGGCTTCTAGCTGTTGGCTGGCTTTTCTAGATCCTGGCACCTCTAATTCCTGGAGACTCTTTCTGGACTCTCGTGCTTCCAACTGTTGGCTGGCTTTTCTGGATCCTGGTCCTTCTGGCTCCTGGAGACTCTTTCTGGACTCTCTTGCTTCTAACTGTTGGCTGGCTTTTCTGGATCCTGGTCCTTCTGGCTCCTGGAGACTCTTTCTAGTCTCTCGGGCTTCCAGCTGTTGGCTAGCTTTTCTGAATCCTAGCACCTCTTGCTCCTGGATACTCTTTCTGGACTCTCGGGCTTCTAGCTGTTGCCCAGATTTTCTTGATCCTGGGACCTCTGTCTCCTGAATACTCTTTCTGGACTCTCGGACTTTCAGCTGTTGGCTGGCTCTCCTGGATTCTGGCATATCTGGCTCCTGGATACTCTTTCTAGACTCTCGGGCTTCCAGCTGTTGGCTAACTTTTCTGGACCCTGGCACCTCTGGCTCCTGGAGACTCTTTCTCGACTCTCGGGTTTCCAACTGTTGGCTGGCTTTTTTGGATCCTAGCAAGACTGGCTCTTGGGTGCTCTTTTTGGATTCTGGCATGAGGTGCTGTTGTACTTCTGCTCTTATTTTTGATTCTTGATCTTCCCTCAGAAAGTCATTTCTCTCAGGGGGCTGACTTTTTTTCCATTTAGGAACCGAACCATATAATTCTATCAGATAGTCTTTGAACAGACTCTCACTTGTCTGCTGACTTGTACATTTAAGTTGTGTACCACTTTTTCCGATTACCCGGATACATTTTTCATCAGAAACAATGCCAGATGCTGCTGAAGGCTCCTGAACTTTAGCATCTGTTTTTTTCCTGTCATCCACAAATCCTAGACCTTCTGATTCTTCCTCTTCATGTTTGGATTCCTGAACTTTGGCTTCTAGAGTGATAGGCAGTGACTTCTTACTTTCCATATCTTGACTGCCATGTCTTGATTCCTGCCCTTCCTTTTGAGTTCTGACCTGGGATTTTTTTTGCAGTCTTTCCTCTACAAACTTTTGCATAGATCCTCTGCTGCTTGATGAACTGCCAGAAGATAAACCTGTTTGTTCATTTTGGTCTATCAGTTCTTTACGTCTGAAAATACTCACACTGCTGTCAGTCTGTAGTGTTACATCTGCCAGTTTTCCAGCTGCAGCCATCAAATCTTTTACTTGTCTGTCATATTGGGATTCCTTTCCTTTTAATTCCTGACTGACTTGCTGGGATTCCTGTCCTTTTATTTTCTGACCATCTTGCTGAAATTTCTGGCTTTCCTGGCTAATAAGATGTGTCTTAGCTATTTCTGTCTGTTCTTTTTCTGGCTCCTTGGGAAGAACCATATCTTCTGTTATCACTTTTTCTCTAATATCTCTGATGCTCTGTGCCTGTTGTTTAGAAAGGATTTCTGCAAGGGGTTTATGTTCCCAGATTCTACTTGTCTGCTGACTTGTGCATTTTACTAACTTTCCTCTTTTGCTAATCCAAGACACAACCTCTTTTGGTTGTTCAGTACCCTGTTGTGAAGTCTGACTCCCTGGCTCTTGGCTGCTGATCCTTGCTTCTTGCCCTACAAGCTGAGAAGAAATGTGAGCAGCTGCTTTCTTTATACTTCTGCTTTTATGAACTGCTTGATTAAAAGGCTGAAGAATATCAGCAAGTGGTTTGAACTCCCAAACTCTACTTGTCTGCTGGCTTTCACATTTCATCACTTTCCCTGTCCTTTGACTGACCCAAGTTGGATGTTCCTTTGTTTCTGCTTCATTCATAGGTTGTGTTCTAGAAGACTTCTGACTAACATGACTGCTTCGCCGAGATTCTTGACATGGGAGATGCTGACTGTGCTGACTACTGCGATGGGATTCCTGGCCAGGTAGCACTTGACTGCCACGCCGGGAATCTTGGCCTGAGAGATGCTGACTATGCCAGGATTCCTGGTCAGAGAGGTGAGTGCTATGGTGGGATTCCTGTCCAGGTAGCTTCTGACTATTGCGGCGGGATTTCTGGCCTGAGATTTGTTGTTCCTGAGTTTCAAATTGTTGGCTGTTTTTGGACTGTTTTCTAAAGGAGTCTATACTAGTGGTTCCATAGGTAGGAGGAGTGCATGTTTGATCATTTTGGTCTATTAATTCTTTTCGTCTGAAAATGCTAACTTTGCTATCAGATTGTGTTTCTTGATCTACATACTGTTTAGATGAAGCTTCCACCTTTGGAACATCCGGTTCTATTACTGGGGCAGTGTTTCCACTTTCTTTATGTTGTATTACATCACTGTTACTCTCCTCACTGATTTCATCATTTTCTTCCATTTCTTTAATGTTCTCAAGAATTAGTGAGTCAAGAGCAAGCTTAGAATCATCCATTCCTCTTCCACCTACATGTGGCCAGACTAGAGTGCTCAGTCCACCAGGTAGTGACTTCTAAGACACCCCTTGGTACCAATTATCTGGGCCAGAGGTTCTTACCTTTCTGGCTTTGTTTTCTATTCAGGTGCTCTTTACAAGAAAAATCCCAAGACCAAGGTGGATTCATGGTTCTTACATTAGAAACAATAGTCTGGCACAGAACTTCATTGTTGTTGCAGTCTCTTCCTTCTCCTGCTGTCTTCCTTCCTTTCTGTTGCTAACAGCTACCATGTAGTTCTAGAAGTTTCAGAACTGATGGGTATATATTTATGACATCACTTATATTTTTATCCTGTTCATTCAGAAATTATTTTAGAGATCCTAGCTTGTATAGGATAGTATGATTGTGCTTGAGGGAAAACTCAGGTGGGGTTGTACTTGTGGCATATAAGCAAAAATTTGCTAAAACTAACCAATACCATCCTTACCTTTAACAAGGAATGCCCCACATAGCATGAGTACAGCTAAGACTATAACTTAATCTACCCTTTCCCTTTCCCTTTCTGTAGTGTCCTATGGTGGGTTCCCAGTCAAAAGAGGACAGCAGACTTGGTTGCTATCAGCTGTTTATTCATCTCAGCAGGAACAACATAAGCACGTTTTAAAACCCCCTTATATAGTCCCGCTGGCGGGCTCCTGGCCAATCCCAGTCTGAGGATTTTCCCGCCGCTTTCATTCTTTGCCAATCCCAGGCGACCGCGTGTGGAGCTGATGATGTAGGAGGTAGGGGAGGTAGGGGATTCCTGGCCATGGAGTCCTCACAGCTCCGGAGATTTTGGGAAGCCCTGGATTTTCCCCCAAAGAGAGAGGGTTCTCCTGGGTCTGGGAGGTTTCCAGGTTCCTCCCAAGTGTTGGGGTTGAGGCTGACTGGTTCCCCTGAGACTGGTTGTTCTTCTGGTGCTGGGGGCAGGTTACTTGGTCCCCTTTTCCTAAGCTGGTCAATGTGGCATCTTATTTGATGGCCCCCTTCCCCTTCAATAAGATCTGAGATTGGCCCTGTGCGAAGAATGACCACCCCGGGAAGCCATTTGCTCCCAAGTCCAAAATTCCTGGCCCACACATGGTTCCCCATGTTGAATTGTCTGGGAGGGGTTGGCAGTTCTGTTTCTGCTGCCACCCTGTCCGGGTGCAGCATCTCCAGTCTGGTGACTAGGCGGCGGCCTCAATGTAATTCTGCTGGCTCTTGCCGGTGGCTGTGCAAGGGGTGGAATGCTGGGCCAAAAGGAACTGAGCCAAACATTGGTGCCAGTCACTGGAAATGATGCGTCATAAGGCGTCTTTGGTTGTCCGGACCATGACTTCAGCCAGGCCATTAGTGGATGGCCGGAAGGGAGCCGAGGTGATGTGTTTAATTAAGTTGGCCCTGGTGAAAATCTGGAAATCAGCAGAAGTGAATTGTGGTCCATTGTCTGAAACTATTATATCAGGAAGACCATGTGTAGCGAAGAGCCCCCTAAGCACTTGTAACGTGCTGGCTGTGGTTAAGCTTCTGACTGGGATGACCTCTAGCCACCTAGAATAGCTGTTGACTACGATGAGGAACAGTTGTCCCTGGAAGGGTCCAGCAAAATCAATGTGGATCCCTGACCAGGGTTTGTGAGCTGATTCCCACTTATGTAGGGGGGCGTGAGGTGGCCCTGGTCTGGATTGTTGACATGGTTGACATCTGGCAACATGCTCCTCTATGTTTTTATCTAACCCTGGCCACCAAAGGTAGCTGCGTGCTAAGGCCTTCATTTATACCATGCCAGGGTGATCCTCATGCAGGGCTAGGAGGGCTCTGGGCCTGTGTTTTTTCGGGGATAACTACTCTGCTTCCCCATAAGATGCACCCTTGGTGAGTGGATAATTCATTTATCCTATTAAAATAGGCCTGGAATTCAGGCCCTGGGCTATGGCCCTGCCAACCGGAGGTTACCCAAATCAGTACTCTACTGAGGAGTCTGTCTGTGGTTGTTGCTGAAGCTATGCCCTTCACCTCCTGCTCCTAGCATCCCTGAATAGATCCAGTTGTGAAGCATCTACATCCAATACCTCGTGCTCACACGGCTGAGTCTGATGAGGAACATGACGGGAGGGGCCAGGCTGAGAGTCCTGCAGTGCATCAGAGCCTCCCTTTGACACCAAAGGCTCTCCAAACCCCTCCTCCTCCTCCTCTTCAGAATCAACAGACTCAGCTGCCGGTATCACAGGCTGACACTGAATCACAACAAGAAGAGAGAGTACTGGCTGGTTTGAATTCCCAAGCCAGGAGATGAGATAAGGCAAGAATCCCTGTCGGTGGAAAATCTCATTCCTACAAGATCACAAAGACATTCAAAGGCAAATATACATTCATTTTGAAAGGAATTTAAAATGAGTTTTCCACGTGGAAGATATAGATCTAAATACATACACATTATTACTGGTGTAATGTATTGGGCTTTGTTTTACTTAAGAATATCACGTGGGGTTAATTGCTGGAAGGTTGCTTAAGCAGGGAAGCTGGCTAATGGCTCCCAGCTTCTCAGACAACCCATCTCCAGCGCCGCCATTGGCTGCTTCTTGGGCGGCAATAGGTTGCTTTAAACCTATTTGCCACCACCTAGAGGCCAGGGTATAAATTGCTGCATTTGCAGCCCTGTTTCTCAGTTCAGTTCCTGCAACAAATAAAGAATGATTCTTGCTGAACTCACTCACCTCGTCTTGTCAAGCAAGCATCGAACCTAGTATATAACAACTGTATTCTCAGCAAATCTTCAGATGACCTTCATTACTTACCCTTCTTTTAAAGAAATATGGTATCAAGTTTGCAGCATTTCAAAGAAACTAGAGAAATAAATAAAATCTGTTCTCCAAAAACAGATAGCATGAGACTAATCAGCTTTAATTCTTTTTTTTAATGTTGGTTTGTTTTTATTGCAATGCTATACAAAAAGGGAGGGAGGGAGGAAAACTAAAAAGTACATATACCAAAATTTTTTATTTTCAAGCTGTTTCAACAATGTCTGTTGGAAATGTACTTTTGTTTGCATCCGTAGGACCTATTTTTTCACTGTTTTTTAAAATATAATCTGCAGGACCTAACACAGTAATCTGCATATGTCTGAAAGTCATAGAAAATGACAATTGCTATGACTGTGGCACTTAAGCTTTGAGAAATACAATTTTATTACAATAACATACAAATCTGTAAAATGTTGTACTCTTATTGTGGATCAGAAGACATGCCTTAGTAGCACTGAGATGGACATGAACTATACAGTCCCTACAATACTGACACTGAATTGTGACAGCAAGAGTAACTTCTCCCTGGATTTTGATTATTAATAGGTGAATAAATCACAGAAGGTGTCATAGGGTTGATCTGATATTTTATAATGATAATTATTATATTACAAGTGTCCCTTAGAGAGCCTGAGCAAGTGAAGTGGGCAATCACCTTTTTAAATTTTTAATTAGAAAAGAATCCACAGATGAACTATGTCTGGATGAGACCAAGATTAAATTTAAAGACTAATCTCCGGAATTGACATTTGATGCCTCTTGATATGGGATTTTGACCTGCTATTCCTTCTCAAGGCAATGTCACAGAGAGGAATGCTACATTTCAAGAAATTAAATGACACAGATCGATCCAAAATAAGATAAGCTGTGTAATTCAAATTAGACTCCTCCCATTCAACTCTTGAGTGTTCAAAATAAGAGTACAAATGACGACACATTTATGTAAAAGGTGATCCACAGATGCTGCAATTATTCTGAGAAAATGACCATGTGACCTTAGAATTCATGATTTATCTAAAGACAAAAAGGAACACCATCAAATATAGAGTCTTAAATATCAGGAAAGCTGCTGTTTGGGTCAGAAAAATGCTTTTCTTTTCTACGATAGGTAAGAATTTATTAAATATGCTTGCATGTTTTATGTCCTGCTATTTAAGAAGTAGACAAAGTAGTAAAGGTTCAGAGGCAAAAATCTGGTCCAAATCATGGAAAACAAATACTAAGAGGAGATGTTGATGGAGAAAAGAGATACTTCTATGAATGATAAATATAATAATTGTTCTTTACAACTGCCAAAGACAGGGCTACATATAATGAAATAATTGCAAGAGGCTAGATTTATGGTAAAAGGGATGCGGTGGCTCAGTGGGTTAGGACGCTGAGTTTGTCGATCAGAAGGTTGGCAGTTTGGCGGGTTGAATCCCGAGTGCCGTGTAACAGAGTGAGCGCCTGTTACTCATCCCAGCTTCTGCCAACCTAGCAGTTCGAAAGAACGTAAAAATGCAAGTGGAAAAATAGGGACCACTACAGTGGGAAGGTAACAGGGTTCTGTGCGCCTTTGGCGTCTAGTCATGCCGGCCACATGACCATGGAGACGTCCTCGGACAAGCGCTGGCTCTTCGGCTTTGAAACGGAGATGAGCACCGGTCCCTAGAGTTGGAAACGACTAGCACGCATGTGCGGGGGAACCTTTACCTTTACCTTTACCTTTACCTAGATTTATGGTAACTTTTGAACAATATCTTAATGGTAACAACAGCTTAATAACTGAGTCATTTGTTTGAGGAGATGATAGGTTTTCCACCATCAAAGATCTTGTTGGAAGATCTAGCAATCTATTGAGAATGCTTGAACTGTAGCTTTTCTGCATTAACAGAATCCATAATGGACTGGAATGGGGTTCAATATGATCCTCTCCAACTCTCTATTTTTCTCTGTGCAGAAAAAAAAGATGGTGTTGCAGTCTAGCATCAAGACATTTCTTATGTCACCATCACATTTCTAAGTCTTAAAGAATAGTAGGGGTGGAGATTTCTAACACAACAGTGGAAAGAAAATTAGAACATCCTTCCCTGGTTTGCTGATGCTCCTATCCAGTGCTTTTTTTGTAAAAGAAAAAGGTGATGGAACTCACACATGTCATACAACCCGCCTTGCCTACCCTACAAGGTTCCATCCAAAAAAGGTGCCGGAACTCCGTTCTGAGCGTTCTATGAGAAAAAAAGCCCTGCTCCTATCAACCTTTTTCTACAATGTATCTCTTTTCCTCATCAGACCTATGTTCTGCTGCAAGTAAGGGTTTTAGTTTATAGATCAGAAGCTAGAAATTACATCTGTTCAACTTTTCAAAGCCCAGAGGACTTCTTTGTCAAAAGAGCTATTGGAGTTAAAATATACTGAGTTTAAGCCTGGCCAATCATTTTATCACAGCAACAATGGAAACAGAGGTGTTTTCAAAATTTAAAGTATTTTTTTTTTAAATTGCACACCTGAAATGGAGCATAAATTGCCAGGTAAAGTTACTCTAACTGAGAAAAGTCCCTTCAGCACTACCCCTGTGGTACCTTTTGTGTGAGAACATGAATTAAGGTCTATGAATTAGTTCTTTTGATTGCTTGTGCTGCTTAAATGGAGTGCATATTGAATAATAAGCATACCGTGATTTTGGATTAATGGCCTTAGTCATTTAAATGACGTGAGCTAGCTACAAAGTTCCTTTCCCCTCTTTTTTGCTGTTGTTGCTTAACATTTTCTTGTCTTTCCTAAAGTTGATGGTTTTGCATGTGTTTTACATGGCTGGAAGCCTGAGTACAATAATCTTAGTTACTTTCAGGGGAATGTGATATGTGAATGCTGTTTGGTGCAGGTAGATAAAACCATTAAAATTGCTTCTGTTTAATGTTAACAAGTTGATTTTCTTGTCCAATAAAGCAGAGTAGCTGCAGGCCTCCATTTTTAAAGAAAAGAAAGTTCATTTCAAAAGCGTTAAAATTAAATTACCCTCTTTTTAACAAAGTGCCCCTTGAAGTTTATTATACTTATTCAACATCTGCCTGAAAAATGTAATGAAGGCTGTTAATGTATGGTGATGGAACAGACAGGAAAGGGGATAACTTTATTAGATATTTTCACCCCACAGCATGGAGGTTCTACATAAAAATAATGAATGCAGTGGTTTATTTAAGGAGACCAAGATTCCACTAGGAGTCCTTCCATATACTTTAGTAAAATTTTCTGGGTAAAATGCACAAATGCCATACTGGATAGAGGATGGAAGCCATAGAATTGCTAATCTTCATGTAACCCAGTCATATGATTCAGCTGACCCAGAAAATTAATTTATAAATTAGGCTTGCTATTGACTGGAAGCAGGATAGGGAAATAAGAGATTCCTTTCCCAAAATATTTCATGCCATAAAGGAGCTTCTTATCTAGGGAGCAGAGGTAATTTGGCAAGCTGGTATGATTGTCAAGACTCCAGACTTGGAAATGAAAAAAAAATAGAACTTGGGGTTTCAAGGATGAATTATGTTACAGAAAGAGCCTATGGATGAGAATTTTGTGATTTTAACACTGAGCTCCTTTTCTTTTCCTCCTCTTCCTCCTTCTCTTCCTTATTTTCTTCCTCCTCCTCCTTTCCCCCTCCTTTCCTTTCTTCGTTCTTTCCTTCCTTTGAAAGAAATTCAGGTCCAATTCCAAGCTGGGAGTAAGATGCTAGAAATAAAATGGAGGCTACTTAGGAAAGAAGGTTCTTGTTTACTGATGAGCAGAACCAGCAACAGCATGCAATTCTGGGACAGCTGAGCAAATGGCTGAGTGAATGGATGGATCTTTATAGGTTTCTGATTGAGATGCTCCAGGGCATTGTACAATTTAGTGAGCCTTGTGTCAACGGTGGTGAGGTAATCCTATTATGTCCTAAAGGTCCTGTCCTGTCCTTAGAATTTGGGTGGGGGGAATGTAAATTCTTAATCCCATCAGCTGTGAGGGCTGAAGGCATTTTGTTTATGAATAGATTGGCCCAGTCTTTCCTGATGGATTAGAAAATCTGCAATCCTAAAAGTCGGCCTCCTCAGGTTTCTGCCTGAGGAAAGGCAACTAGGGCTGTTTCTGCCTTTGTTAAGTTTTTTCTCCATTTCCCTTTAGGGGAAATATTCTATCCTGCTCTTTTTTTAATATTCCCCAAAATATTCATTCTCGGGGGGGGGGGGCGATTTCCTACCCTCCCTCCCTCCCTTCCTATGTAAAAATGATAATAGGTATAGAAGAATCTGAAATAAAAATACCAGCAGGAATATGTCAGTAGGAATCAGCCTAGCATTTCAAACCTCATAAATTCAGTCCAGGTAATATACTCTGCTGAATGATTTGTACATACAGGCTGGTAAAGTTTCAATGACTATATTTGCAAAAAAAAATGTGAGCCAAACTCGTTTCTCATGTACTGTTATTAAGAACATAATCCACTATTTTCCAAAGGAAATAGCTAGAGTGAGAGTTCAGAAGAGGAATATTCACGAATAGCAGTTCCTTTAATTATCTGCCTCTCTATTTTCCCCCCTGTCCACTCTTTTCTTTTCTTTTTTCTGTCCTTAAAAAGACAAGGAAAGTCTGTAAAAGTCTGTTTCAGGAAATGCATTAGCCCAATAGCAATTATTTATTTATTTATTTGTTATATTTATTTGCCGACCATCTCTCCAAGGGACTACTCTGGGTAGCTTACAGCAATAAAATGAAAACAATTGATAAACTGTAAACTGTAAGAGCCTTGGTGGAGCAGTGGGCTAATGCCTCCTTAAGTGACACCAGCTGCCTGCAATTAGTGCAGGTTCGCATCCCACCAGGCTCAAGGTTGACTCAGCCTTCCATCCTTCCGAGGTAGGTAAAATGAGGACCCAGATTGTTGGGGGCAATTAAGCTGACTTTGTAATAATGCCGCTTGGGGGTTGTGTGGAAGCCTTAATAAGCAGGCATATACATAGAATGAAGGCTACTGCTAAGCCTGTAAGCTGCCCTGAGTCTTCGGAGAAGGGCAGGATATAAATGGAATTAAAATAAATAAAAATAATAAAAAAACATAACCAACAACAAAGGAACAACAACAACAACAACAACAACAACAACAACAACAACAATAATAATAATAATAATAATAATAATAATAATAATAATAATAATAATAATAATAATAATAATAATAATAAAGTTGGAAGGGACCTTGGAGGTCATCTAGTCCAACCCCCTGCTCAGGCAGAAAACCCTATACCATTTCAGACAAATGGCTGTCCAGTCTCTTCTTAAAAACTTCCAGTGTTGGAGCATTCACCATTTCTGGAGGCAGGTTGTTCCACTGGTTAATTGTTCTAACTCTCAGGAAGTTACTCCTTAGTTCTAGGTTGCTTCTCTCCCTGATTAGTTTCCATCCGTTGCTTCTTGTCCTGCCCTCAGCTGCTTTGGAGAATAGTTTGACTCCCTCTTCTTTGTGGCAGCCCCTGAGATATTGGAACACTGCTATCATGTCCCCCCTCATCCTTCTCTTAATTAAACTAGACATACCCAATTCCAGCAACCGTTCTTCATATGTTTTAGCCTCCAGTCCCCTAATCATCTTTGTTGCTCTTCTCTGTACTCTTTCTAGAGTCTCAACATCTTTTTTACATCATGGTGACCAAAACTGGATGCAGTATTCCAAGTGTGACCTTACCAAGGGATTGTAAAGTGGTATTAATACTTCACGTGATCTTGATTCTATCCCACTGTTAATGCAGCCTAGCACTGTATTGGCTTTTTTGGCAGCTGCAGCACACTGCTGGCTCATATTGAAGTGATTGTCCATTAGGACGCCAAGATCCTTCTCACAGTTACTACTATTGAGCAAGGTACCCCCTATACTATTCCTGTACATTTGTTTTTTCTTGCCTAAATGTAGAACCTTACTTTTTTCACCATTGAATTTCATTTTGTTAGATAGCACCCAGTTTTCAAGTCTGTCAGATCCTCCTGTATCTTAAGCCTATCTTCCTGAGTGTTGGCTATTCCTGCCTGCTTGGTGTCGTCTGCAAATTTGATGAGTTCCCCATCTATCCCCTCATCCAAATCGTTGTTGAAGATGTTAAAGAGCACTGGGCCTAGAACAGAACCCTGGGGCATCCCACTACACACTTCCCTCCATGTAGATGCAGTTCCATTGAGGACCACACACTGAGTATGGCCAGTCAGCCAGCTACGAATCCATCTGGTGGTGATGTGGTCTAACCCACATTTTTCTATCTTATCAAGTAGTAGGTTGTGATCTACTTTATCAAATGCCTTACTGAAGTCCAAGTAAATTATATCCACAGCATTCCTCTGAAGTTTAAATAATGGGAGAAGGGGAACTAGTAGCCGAAGATCCAGAACAGTTAAAAAGAATTTTCTATCATCAAATGTTGCTAAGAGATAAGAGTTCTTGGTCATAAGATAACATGATGGCTTATTGCATGAGTGGCTTTAAGAAGGCAGATTCATGTACAGCATGTCTCTCATTTCCAGAGATCATAAGCCTCATTTTCAGAGATCATAAGCTACAGATTAGCAGCCATGTAGCACAGAATAACAGGGAGAGGATTGCTATCTTCATGGGATTAAGTGGAATACAATCTAGTCATCAACTGCTGGGAATGGGCAGCAGACCAATGGAACTTGGTCTGATTTAGTAGGGTTTTTCCTGGATGGATTTTGTTCTTTTCAACTGAAATCATGAGCTATAATTTTATGCCCTGCCAATTTCAAATGTGGCTTCTTTATGTCCCGTTACTCTGCTTCCTTAGGATATAACGTATTAAGGATCTGATCTTTATTTTATCCAAGCAATTTTAGCAAGTTTCTCTATTATGCCTTTCCCAATCACTTTTGGAGTGCAGAATGTCACCCATATAATTCAACTTCAAGGTAATGGATATTTTGCTGATTAATTACTCCATCTTCTAAGACCTTTGACGTCACTGAGTTGGTTAAGTTCTAATTAACCAAGTCTGCAGCTGTAGAAGGAACCTTTGACCTCGGTAATGACTTTTCATCATGGCTAGTTATACGAAGCATTGAATTGAACTTACTATATACATTGAGACTCCATAGAAAAGTGAGCTGAAGATGATGTAGGCCAAACATGAAAATTCAAATTTTACTGGGGATTTGGAGGAGACAATGAAGCTAGCCTTGTGTTTCTTCAAATTCTAAAATTGATGCACAGAGAAGACTGTAATTTTCTTTTTGTTGTGAGCATGAATTTTAAAATGCAAATTCTAGTTGCTAATCTGTGACAACAGTAAGGATAGTAGAGTTCTTTTACAAGGGAAGCCTGAAATTTAAAACAATCTATGTACTACTAAAACTTTTGTTTCTGTAACATTTAACTAGGTGAAGCAATGCATTATAGGGAAACAATTTTTTGTACCAAAGTATCTCAAATGGGCTAATTTACAGAATGCATCCAAAATCTGGGAATCATAATTCCTTATAGAATTGCAATTTGGCAAATTTTATAAAACATTTTATGATACAGCACAAAATGTCCTAAAAAAATTTGTCTGGTCAACTTGGTCAACCCCTGATATTTGACTGTGCTATAATTTATCTTTCAAGGCAGGATACATCTCTAAAGTTCTCCCTGAATTTGAAGCTCTGCCATTGTTGAAGGCATTGAGGAATCTGGTAGGAAAATACTTTGAAATGATGACCCAACAGATTGCAGGTGTCAACACTGCTAACATCAAATGTTATTGCTTGACAAGAGATGAAGAAGTAGCTACTTCATATGTTAAACTTGTGTATTGCTTTAAGAGATTTAGTTTAAGGTTGGGAGGGGGGAAGAGGAGGATTGTACTTTCAAGGCCATCTCTAACTAAAGAAGATAAGACCTTGGCGGTTTCCTACCGGAAGGGAAACTGATTCTTTAAATTAATTGGAGAATATGATTAATAACAAAATTAGAAAGGTGGAGAATTGTGTTTTAATATATTGTGCAAGGGGCGGAGATTTCAGATTCCAGCTTCCTTCGAGCAAGCGTTTGCCGGTGTATTAGGCTAATAAAGGACTTTTAAGGTAAACAATGCCTCAGAGTCACTTGAAAAGCCCATACATCGGAAACTTGACAGCAGGTTGTCTAGTTGTAAATATAACCACACAAAAATGAATGGAAACTAATCAAGGAGAGAAGCAACCTAGAAATCATAAGAAATTTCCTAACAGTGAGATCAATTAACAGTAGTACTTCTACTAGTTTTCTCATTCATTGGATTCTTGGATTCATTCTTCTGCTTCTTTCCTTTCTTCATGTAAGGATTCCCTTAGGAGAGATAAGACAGATTCAGAGATTTGAAAGCTAAATGTTCTTATCCAAAGCAGTATTCCAGTTAGCAACACATGTATATAAATGGATTGAGTTTTTTTTTTTTTAAAAAAATCTATCTGCAGAGAAAAGTGATGAATTTAGAAGTGGGAATTTTGGTATCATCATGGATTCAATTGGCTTTAGAAAGGTACACTTGGAAAGCCAGGCATGGTCTACATCAAGAGGCAAGTGAGACCATGTCAAAAGTGAACAGGACATGTCAAAATATATCACCCTTGGTCTGAAATTCAAATTGTCCAAAGGGAAAATAGTCCTTTAAAAAAAACAAGTTACTTTTTCAAAACTGACTTTGGTGATGAGTTCCACATTATGGCAGCAAGTGAAGGGTCTGTTGGAAATTGCATTTAACTGGTATATATTATATGCAGATGATATGAGAATTTGCTGGTTTGAGAGCAAAGTTTTTGAGTGTTGAAAAACACAATTAGTTTAAACACATCAGGGCTTTTAAAGTTTTTTTTTTTTGGTAAAATTTGATTTGGCCTGCTTTAGAATTTAGAATAAATTATCCAAGACTCACTTTTTAAAGAGACAAAGACAATCCCAGTATGAGTTTGGAAAGACTTTCTGATCAATCACTTCAAAAGTGCAAAGAAAAACAAAAATCCACCAAATAATTATGTCAGTCTTTGTCCTTTCTATGCTACTTTCTTCACTGTGGCTTCAGCAACATTCTTTGAACACTGATTTTCAGCCAAAGGACAGCAGCCATATTTTATGGGGTTCTGTCAATCAAATGCAGTGTGTTGCCAGGCCTGCTGTGTGTATATTTATTATAAGCCATTTCATCTGTGAAATTGGATGCACAAGCAGATGGTGCTAGTAACAAATGTATGAGGTAGAACTTGGATTTCTCATATCCCTAGCAGCTTGATAAGAGTTCCATAAAAACAGCTGGATTATTACCAGTTATTAATAATTGTTGTTGGTGTGCAATTATAACTGCTTGATTTCAGCATGGTCCAGTGCCCTACAGATTAGCCTGTTTGAATTCTACTTGAATTAGCTCATTCTGGACAGACTTCAGCCAGAGTCTTCAATAGATTTAAGGTTGGATTTATATGCCACTTCATGGTGCTTTACAGCCCTCTCTAAGCAGTTTACAGAGTCAGCATATTGACCCCAACAATCTGGGTCCTCATTTTACTGACCTCAGAAGGATGGAAGGCTGAGTCAACCTTGAGCCGGTGAGAATTAAACTGCTGGCAGTGGGCAGAGTTAGGCTGTAATACTGCATTCTAACCATGGCTTCAAACTACTGCTATTATTGGATATACAGATGAGTAATCCTTTGTTTGTTATGATAGGCAAAAGACTACCAGGTTCAAAAAGAAAAAGTGGAAAAATAGGAATGGTGGGAAATCTCTTGCCTTTTGTTTCAACCTTGTGCTACTGCTCACAGTAAAGTTACTTTTTCAAAGTTTGTTTTATCCTTCAACCCCTCATAGCCCAACTAAACATAGTGTCCATGTCTGATACCTAGAGTGGAAATAGGCTTTACTCCCTACCCAGAGAACTATCATGTATTGTATCTACTTCTACTTTCTCCCATTGAACCTAATGTGAAGGGTTTTAGAATACAGGAGGTCCTCGACTTACGATTGCAACTGAGCCCAACATTTCTGTTGTTAAGTGAGACATTTGTTAAGTGAGCTTTGTCCCATTTTACAACCTTTCTTGCCACAGTTGTTAAGTGAATCAACTGATTAGTTAGTAACCCAGTTGTTAAGTGAATCTGGCTTCCCCATTGACTTTGCTTGTCAGAAGGTTGCAAAAGGTAATCATATGACCTTGTGACATAGCAATGGCATAAATATGAGTTCAGTTGCCAAGCATCTGAATTTTGATCACATGATCCTGAGAATGCTGCATAGGTTATAACTGTGAAAAATGGTCATAAGTCACTTTGACTTACAATGAACTGTTGTAAGTCGAGGACTACCTGTACTTTTTACAGTGCATATTAACTTTAAAGATGAGGATTTTTCCAGTGAATTTACAGGTCTTTCTTCAAATCTGTCCTACTGTCTAAAATTATCTCCATCTTATTTGGATTCAAATAAATCTTAGTCTGCAGAAATGGTTAAGAATTGTTGCAGCTTCTTGCAGATGCTTAATTAGAAACTTCTCAAATTAAATGTCATATCCTATATTGATGTATAGGAAATCTGTTTTCAAGTTAAGTTCCAAATGATTTCTCTCAAAGGAGAGCTAGAATAGTTTCATATACTTGTAGAGATGCCAAGACTACTTGTGCTTATATGTGTCTGTGAGCTGTTCAATCTCTCCAGATGAACATGTCACCAAACTGTTTAACCAAGGTTTGTTCACCAAGGTACAGTATAATGATCAGATTAATACATAACGTTAAACTATAAAGCTTGACTTGAAAACTAGAATGGCAGGGTTAGTAAATGAAAATCCAACCAAACCTCATTATATAATTCGGTAGTCCCTTCCACACAATAGGAGAATATCAGGAGGTAATAACTTGTCTAAATAATATTCACACCAAGGAATTGCCTCATCTTTCTTTCAGGTCTCTAGAAGATTCAGTTTAGCTTTTGTATTTCTTTCAGAGTTCTCAGACAATATATGCTCATGTGAATGAGCAGTAGCTGGCTAAGGACATAAAGGTCCTTATATCATCTAGCACAAGGAGAGTACCAAATGATTAACTAGACAGATGTGACTGACTTAATATATCACAAAATAACAACAACAACAACAACAATACAGAAAGAAAAAGACTGCCTGCCATCCGTGAAGTACATAGCAAACAAGTGAAAGATTTACTAAATGCTGTGAACAACATTTTAACTTCCATCCCATCCAGCACACTGTATGAAACAAACCAACTAATGTACAGTACAGCCACTGTTATAACTGCAGAATTGGGTTATAAAATGCCAAAAAAGAAACCAAAGTGGAAAATTTGACATGAAAATAAAACAACAACAACAAAAACCTATGAGGAGATGTCAGCAAATTGAAATACTTGAAAGAAGGAAAACTAAAGAACAAAAAGCTGAAAAATAGTTTATACAAAATATATAACTTGGAGGAAAAAACAATCACAGAAGTCATGGAAAACCTAAAACAGCTTGTAACAGCAACAGCAAAGAAAATGGAAAGATATGAAGGACGAATAAAACAATAGCGTGAAAACGTCCAGTTCAGAAGAAACCAGCACCTCTTCTATTGGTCACTTGATGAAAATAAAGTCCAAACTACTGTTCTACCATGTAAAGAAAAAACCTTAAACTTTTGGAAAGAACTGTGGGAAAACCCAGTGGAACATAATAAAACTGCCTCCTGGATCAAAGATATCCAAAAACAAGCAACACAAAACAAAATGGAGAATATTCTAATAACCACTGATATGGTTGCAAAACAAGTAAAGAAGGTCAAGAACTGGAGTGCACCTGGCCTGGACGAGCTGCATGGATACTGGTTGAAACACCTAACCAGCCTCCATCACCACATGGCCACTCAGTTTGATGAAATGCTTCAAAATGCCACAAGTGAAGAATGGTTAACAGCTGGTCGAACATACTTGATAATGAAAGACCCTGAAAAGAGCACAGAACCAAACAACTACTGCCCAATTACTTGTCTGCCAGCAATGTTCAAACTTTTTACAAGAATACTGGCAAATTCAGTATTCAATCATCTGATGGAAAACAATTTGTATCCAGCAGAACAAAAAGGAAATTATAAAAAATCAAGAGGAACAAAAGATCAGTTGCTCATTGACAAAATGGTACTTAAAAATGCAAAATGACGAAAAACAAATTTAAATATGGCGTGGATTGATTACAAGATAGCATTTGACTCATTACCCCACAGTTGGATTAATGCATGTTTGGAAAACTTTGGAATCAGCAAAAAACATCTGTACATTTTTGAAAACAAATATGCAAAAATGGAAACCAGTTCTAACAGTAAATGGGGAGAACATTGGTGAAATCAACATCAGACGAGGAATCTTCCAAGGGGACTCACTTTCACCGCTACTGTTCAACATTGCATTAATTCCACTGACAATAATATTACGAAACACAAAACTGGGATACCACATCTCAAGCCAGCATGGCAAGATAAACCATCTACTATACATGGATGTCTTAAAACTGTATGCGAAAAGCCACACTGAACTTGAATCAATACTCAACGCAGTTCAACTGTTTAGCAGTGACATCAGAATGGACTTTGGACTTGGAAAATGTGCTATATTATCCATGCAATGAGGAAAAATGGGAAAAACAGAAGGAATAGAACTGGGAAACGGAAGTATTATGAAAGCACTAGCAAAGGATGATGGTTACAAATACCTAGGGATATTGGAAGCAGATAACATCTTGAATGGAAAAGTCAAAGAGTCAACACAAAAGGAATACATCAGAGAGTCCGCAAAATACTAAAATCAAAGCTGAATGCTGGAAATATAATTAAAGCCATTAATACATGGGCAGTCCCAGTGATACACTACCCGGCTGGAATTATCAACTGGACATTGGCTGAATTGGAACACCTAGACTGGAAAACGCGTGAACTTTTGAATATGCACCATGCTTTACATCCACGAAGTGACATCCAACAGATTGTACCTGCCAAGAAGAATAGGGGGCAGAGGGCTACTGCAAATCCACCAAACTGTAGAAGAAGAAAAACAAAGTTTGAATGACTATGTGAATCAAAATACAGAAAAATTGCTGCAGGCTGTGAAAACAGAGAGCATTATAAAAATAACAGAAACAAAGGCAGAATATAAGGAAAAACGGCTGGTTGACAGATTAAATAGATGGAAAACCAAAGCTTTGCATGGACAGCATCTTAATAATATTGAAGGGAAATGTGATAACACCTTGACATGGGCATGGCTTAAGATGGGAACCATCAAGAAAGAAACGGAAGGTTTAATACTGGCTGTTCAAGAACAAGCACTACAAACTAATGCCATGAAAGTGAAAATACAAAAATCTACTGACAATCCAAACTGCTGCCTTTGCAACAACAAAGTTGAAACTGTTTCACATTTAATATGTGAGTGCAGCAAAATCACGCAAACTGATTACAAAGCTAGACATGACCGAGTTGCTAAACTAATCCACTGGGCATTGTGTAAAAAATACAACTTGCCTGTGTCTGAAAAGTCGTGGGAAAATAGGGTGGAAAAAGTTGTCGAGAATGAGAGGGTGAAGATCTTGTGGGACTTCCAAATACAGACAGATCGCCATTTGGAACACAACACGCCTGATATCGCAGTCATAGAGAACCGAAGCGTACAGTTGATTGATATTGCTGTACCAGGAGATGCCAGAGTCGAAGAAAAAGAACTGAAAAAAATTATGAAATACCGTGACCTGGTCATCGAAACTGCGCGGTTATGGATGAAACGTGTAACAGTGATACCCATTGTCATCGGGGCACTGGGAACTATGTCCAAAAACTTTGCAAAATACATCAAGAAATTACAGCTTTCTGCAATAACTCCAGCAAAGCTACGGAAAACTGCGCTACTCAGAATATCTTACATTTTAAGGAGATACCTGGTTGATACCTAGGATGCTGGCAGCAACCCATGTCAACCATTAGTGCCAGTCAATTTGAGTGTTCAGTTGAGTGAGTTTCATGTTTTATGAATAAAAGTTTTATAATAATAATATTAATAATACTAATAAAGTTGGGAGGGACCTTGGAGGTCTTGTAGTCCAACCCCCTGCTCAGGCAGGAAACCCTATACCATGTTTATTTTTTTCAATCAAAATCAAGCTTGTCAATAGACATGTGATCACCTTTTTTTGTAAATGGGGGGTGGAGGGAAAGATTTGAAAACAAAATAGGTTTGTTGCATATTTAAAAAAATGTCAAGTTGACCAGGAGAAAAGAGGTTTCATCTCTCTTCTATCTTGTCTTATCAATTTCAGTAAGTTGGGTTGTATAAAAATTAAAATCAGTGAACAATTTTTTTTAAAAAAATATTTACAACTCACATATGAATCAATAGCAACGAATCAAGAAAACATTAAAAATTAAATCTCCCATTGATTCACATATGAATCAATAACAATGAATTAAGAAAACATTAAAAAATTAAGTCTCCCATGGCAGAGGATCCTATAGTTTAGATGCCACAGCTGAAAAGACCAATGATTGTTTTTAGCCATGGATAAAGAGTTGGTGCAATGCACAAAAGGATCTTATTATATAGCAGTGCAAAACACACAATGCCATGACACCATAAGCATTGAAAGAAGACATTTAGACCAGGAGACCCCAACTTGGGTCTGCAGACCTGTACTGGTCCACATCTTGTTGGGAACTGGGACACACAAGCGGTGAGTGAGTGTGCAAAGCTTCATTGGCATATGCATGAGATCTAGTTTGCACATTCAAAACCATTCCCCTTCCCTGCCACTTCCGCTACTGCTGCTGTTGGTCCATGAAGCCAGAAAGTGATTTAGACCACTGAGTTCAAGATGCCTGATCAATGCAGGAATTCAAAGCGTCTCTAACAGCATGCCTGTCCAGGCTCTGCCCACACAACATGGTGAAGGGAAGCCCACTACCTCCCAAAGTAATTACTTCCTAATTGTTAAATTTCTGTGATCCTTACAGTTTTTCCCCCTACCTTTCTTTAACTTAAAGATGAGTCTGTGTAGAGATCATCTGATGAAGCTGCATGATACTAAGTTAAATCATTTGTCGTCTATTTCACCTAGTTAAATCATTTGTCACCGCTAGTTATATAGCGGTGATTCTCATCAGATAGAGAGTGATTCCTTTCTGAATCACTGTAGAACTTGCTGGTTGCCTATACCTCCAGAGATTTCTGTACAGCTCCGTCTTTGTACTCAAGTGTCATTGATTTTAGCAGAACATACAATAAGTGCTGCAAAATTGGAGATGGGGTTTACATTGATTTAAATCAATATATACTCAGCTTTTACTTGGCAAATGGACCATGTCAGCTGGGAAAGAATAGTAAGATTCAGTGCATTAGGCAAAGGACAGGTGCTCAGCTTATCAATGAAAGACTCTTTATACTGTATATCCCAGATCTGGAGTCAAGTCTATCCTTAATAAAATGTTTCACAGAAAAAAAGGTGATGTTAGATTCAAAGACATCCATGGGAATGGGAAACTTTTTATGAAATGTACCCTCCAGAGAAATTATTTGAATTACAGATAGTCCTTGACTTATGACCAGTTGGTTTATGACAATTTGAAGTTATGATGGCTACAGAATGGGTACTTTTACAACCCAAAAAACACCCCTTCCCAGCCGCTGTAAATGGTAGCACCATCGCACACAGTCATGTGGCTGCATATCAGGTGGGTCAGCTTTATGATTGGTTGTGTTGTTGTGTGGTCATGTGACCATGATTTGCAATGTTTTTTTGCCAGTTTCTGGCAAAAAAAAACCAACCACACACAACACTCACATAAATGAGTTGACTTAATAACCACCATGTTCGCTTAACGATTGCAGCATTCCCTTACTGACTGCCTTGAAAAAGGCCAGAAAATTACTTCCTGTCTCATGGGTGCCTGGACATATGACTGTGGCAACTTACAAACATATTTCTATACCCAATTATGGTCATAAGCTGAGGACTACCTGTGGACTGTGCAAAAGATAAAGCAAAGGCCACAAAGAATTGCAACTACAAAAATTGCATAGCCAGTAGTACTGGAGAATGTGGCACAGAAAGATGCATTTTGTTTATAAATTATAAAGGTAAGGCTTATAAAGTGCAACCAGGCATGATATTGTACAAAGGACCAAGGGACTAAGCCATGAATGCAAAGGGAAGGCATGAAGAGGCCATTAAGGTAGTTCAGAACAATATTTCTGGCACCATATCAGCTGAAAACAAATATATTCTCACATTCACACATGCTCCTGAGAAGGAGTACGGCATTGATTGCCTTGGTTCAAAACTATTTTAAAAAGTCACTTATTAAATCACTTGGTTTCTACTATTTTGACATTCAAAATATCACTTATCAAGTATTGATTTTGATTCTGCTTTTCAAACTATACTTTGTATAATTATTGATTGGCTGTTCAATGATGTAAAAAATTGATTTTCTTGAGTGGTTAATATTAGATATACTTTGATGTCTTTCAAAATCTGGATTATGAAACAAAGTCTCAACAAATGGCTTTTGTATTATTTCAGTCTTAAAACACAGCCAATTTCTGATGTTCTTGGTCACACTGCATGCATTTATACTTTCTGGCATTGCCTCTTGCTGACTGCAGACTGACCTTGGTAATAATCTGCCCTGCAAAACAGATCTTGCTATCCAACAGCAAAATAGAGAAGCCATCTATCAAGCCAAGGAAATTCTAGTCTTTGCTAAGATGTGCCTGGCCTTGGCAGGTCATTCTTTGTAGAGAAAAAAAAAAGATGAGGGGAGACACCATTTCTGCTTATTCTGTCAAACATATTATAGAGGAAGAAAAGCAATGAAGGGCAAAGAAGACAAAACAAGATGACTATTTTATTTCAGCAGGCTTACCACCAGCACTCAAGGTGCACATTCATTCAACTGTGTTTTCCACTTTAAAATGTTCAGCTGTTATTTGTCCCTTCCTCTGAAAACTCAAATTTGGTGTCGTGATACGTGGCATAGAATTTTTAGTGGCCTGGTATGACTGCTGTTGTGCTGGTGTGAATCGGCAAAAGGAGAGAATAGAAAAGGGGAGACGAAACTCAATCCAACTTTGAAATCTAAGTGTACTGTCACAAGGGCTGATAAACTGACTTATTTGCTAGCCAGTTCTGTTGATTCGTCAACCATATGCCGGTCCCAAGAATGGATAATTAGGAAAAGCATTGGTGAACTACCCTGTAAAAATCTCACCCCCCCAAAACTTTATGGCAATACTATGGACAGCCAGAGCAACCAACGGAGAGGTGCTGAATTGTATAAAACCAGACGCATCACTAGAAACCCAAATCACAAAATTACATTGGATTTATTTTGGCCATGTCATGCTTGCAAATTTGTTGGAGAAGTCAATGAAGCTAGGAATGGTTTTAGTGGAACAAGAAGGGGCAAGCAAAGAATGCATCAAAACTAATGCAAACATTAACATCCAACCACTGAAAGAAGCTGTGCTTGACAGGGTAGCAGGGAGAGCATTCACCTTTAAAGTCGCCAAGAGTTGAACACGACGGAATGGTTAAAACAACAACAACTGTTCCGGGGCAGATATAGACAGCTTTTGCATTGGTCCACCCCCATTGGTGTTAGAGACTAGAACCCTGAGGGAGATCTTCAGTTGCTGGGGGCCACATTGCCAGTCTAACCTAAAACTGGAAAGAGACCAGAAAGAGGGGAGAGAAAAGTGCAAACTGGGGACCCCTGACATAGGCCTTCCTTGATTGTATGCCATAGAGCTGCTCCTACTTCCTTTCTTCTAACCATTTGTTTCTGAATTTTCAAGAGGCACATGACCTTTTGCTCTTTATGAATCCCTTGGGTGTTTGCCATGTGCCTGCAACTCAGACATGCTGGACCATTGTATGGAAAAATAATGCTTATAATGACAAGACAGCCCCTGAGTAATCTTCATACTTATAAAAGATACATGTATATTTACAGACCCAAAATCTTCTCTCTGGGGCAACTGTGTCAATTATAGAATAATATTAAATTGGTATAATATATAGCAATGTATGGACAAGGAAAGAGCATGAAATTTCATAAAAACCTTTTGAAAGCATTCAATATCTTCCTCTTTGCCTACTTATTTTTTAAAAACATTGTTTATTATACTTTATGTTGAAGTCAGAGTTGATTTTTCTTTGAGGGATGATGGCTCATTTGATCATAAAAATATCTCTTATATTGACCCTTTAGAAGAGTAAATATTTTTTTTAAATTATAGTTATCAATTAGCTTTTGTTTTATTATCTGTTTCATGGATGTTACATTGGAGGACGTTTTTATCTTATTTTCATTATTTCAGAGAAGATATTTTTAGAGACAATAACATGTGCTTTTTCATCGTATCAAGGAGAAAGTCAAGGTGAAAATATTTATAAGTTTTTGATGTCTGGATAAACTTTGAATATCTAATTTCAGATCGAGCTCAAAAACCAGGCATAAACAGCTTGTTGCAGTAATCAATTAAAAGAGAGCTATTTCCTCACTGTAAGAAAATTTGCTTTTTTAAGAGAAAGAAACAGTATGCATGCAATTATTGAGTTATATTTTAATGCCACCTGAGACAGCAGCAGGAATTCATAGACTGCAAACTCAGTAATATCCACTGGGAAGAAGAAATAAAAAGTGAACTTATTAAACTTTGGAGGCAGGAACAATTTAGTGCTGTGACTCTTGCAATTACTCCTCCTTCAGTTGGGGTTGGATTGTTTTTTGGGTCATCTACATGACCCCCTTCCCCCCCTCAAAAATGCATAACCAAATTTTCACCTATGTCTCTTGCAATTACAACCATGTGCCTCTTGTTGCATGGTCCAAGATTAGGTTACAAACACAGCTGATGCCATGTTATACGCAGCAACAAGCAGCAATGTTGTTTAGAGAAATACTGACACAGTGGCACTTTAGAAAATGAAAGATCATAGTGTAAATCTCGCTTAGATTTTTTCAAAAGGCATTTAGCTAGCTGCTAAATGTAATACTTTTTAAGTCCAGAAGACCATTTCTTATTGTTTTCCGTTTAAAATGAATTTGGAGTCTCTCTTTATCTCCTGAAACATTTTTTCTTCCAAATTCTTACAGGATATCTGCCTTATATTTTGGAAAGTGCAATCACCTTTTACAATCTCCCCTCTTAACCTTTTGGCTTATTTTTGGTTTACAAGTACAGGTAGTCCTTGACTTAAGACCGTAATTACGCCCAAAATTTCTGTGGCTAAGTGAAACATTTGTTAAGTAAGTTTTGCCCCATTTCACCACATTTCTTGCCACAGTTGTTAAGTGAATCACTGCACCTTTTAAATTAATAACACAGTTTGTTAAGTGAATCTGGCTTGCCCATTGACTTTGCTCGTCAGAAGGTGGCAAAAGGGGAAATCACATAACCCTGGGACACTTCAACAGTCATAAATACATGCCAGTTGCCAAGCATATGAATTTTTATCATGTGACCATGGGGATGCCACAATGGGCATAAGTGTGAAAAACAGTTGTAAGTCACTTTTTTCCAGTGCCGTTGTAACTTTGAACAGTCACTAAATGAACTGTTGTAAGTCAAGGACTACTTGTACTAGAGAGGGTCTTCATTCTTCAGTGTTATGCTTTTGCACATATTATTATTATTATTATTATTATTATTATTATTATTATTATTATTATTATTATTATTATTATTATTCAATTTGTATACCGCCCTATTCCCGAAGGACTCAGGGCGGTTTACAGGGCAAAATTTAAAAACAATACAGTATAAAATTAAGTTAAAATAAAATTAAATTAAATATGGCCCCAAGAATTAAAATCTCAATTTAAAATCATTAAAACCCCTCAGTCCAGACCTGATAGCTCAAAGAGCCAGGTTTTTAGGTCCTGGTGAAATGAACGAAGGTCAGGGGCAATCCCGAGTTCCGTTGGCAATTGGTTCCATAGGGCAGGCGCGCCCACAGAGAACGCCCTCCCCCTGGGGATCGCCAGCCGACAATCCTTGACCGGCGGTACCCTGAGGAGGCCCTCCCTGTGGGAGCGCACAAGATGATGGGAAATTGATGCTGGCAGCAGGTGCTCCCTCAGATAATCCAGGCCCATGCCATTTAGGGCTTTATAGGTCATCACCAGCACCTTGAATCTCACCCAGAGGGCAACTGGAAGGCAATGCAGCTCGCGGAGAAGAGGTGTTACATGGGAGTATCGGGAGACTCCCATCACAACTCACACGGCTGCATTCTGCACCAGCTGAAGCCTCTGTGTGGTCCTCAAGGGAAGCCCCATGTAAAGAGCATTGCAGTAGTCTAGCCGGGAGGTCACGAGCGCATGAGTGACTGTGCGTAGGGCATCTCGGTCCAAATAGGGCCGCAACTGGTGCACCAGGCGAACCTGGGCAAAAGCCCCCCTGGTCATGGCTCCTATATGATCTTCCAAAATGAGCCGTGAATCCAGGAAGATGCCCAAGTTGCGAGCCCTATCAATGGGGGGTAACACCTCACCCCCCATAGTTAACGATGGAAAAACTTGGTTACTCCGAGATGCCGGTATGCACAACCACTCAGTCTTGGCAGGATTGAGACGAAGCCTGTTTCTCCCCATCCAAACCCGGACTGCCTCCAGGCAACAGGACATCACGTCGAGGGCATCACTGTGTTGGTTCGGGGTGGAAAGAAAAAGCTGGGTATCATCAGCATACTGATGATACCCCACCCCGAAACCACGAATGAGCTCACCCAGCGACATCATATAGATGTTGAACAAGAGGGGAGAGAGGACCAACCCCTGAGGAACTCCACAAACGGGAGGCCTCGGGGCGGGCCTCTGCCCTCCCATCAACACTGACTGCGAGCGGCCCAGGAGGTAGGAGGAGAACCACTGTAAAACAGTGCCCCCCACTCCCAAACCCCTGAGATGCTGCAGTAAGATACCATGGTCGATGGTATCAAAAGCCGCTGAGAGGTCTAATAGGACTAGGACAGAGGAACAACCCCTGTCCCGAGCCCACCAGAGATCATTCACCAGCATGACCAATGCCGTCTCCATGCTGTACCTGGGCCTGAAGCCCGACTGGTACGGGTCCAGATAATCAGTTTCTTCCAGGAACAGAGGGAGCTGATGCGCCACCACGCTCTCAAAACCTTCGCAAGAAAGCAAAGGTTGGAGACCGGACGATAGTTATTCAAAATAGCCGGGTCCAGGGCAGGCTTCTTGAGGAGAGGCCTCACCACCACCTCTTTCAAGGCAGCAGGAAAGGTACCCTCCCTCAAAGAAGCAGTTATTACTGCCTGGAACTAGCCTCATGTCTCCTCCCGAACTGCATATACCAGCCAGGAACGGCACAGGTCCAATAAACACGTGGTGGAGCTCAGTCTCCTCATGATCCTGTCCACCTCATCAGGGGTCATGGGATCGAATTCACTCCAGATAACGTTCTCAACACTGCTCAATTCCTCCCCGCCAGTCTCTGCCCAGTCAGAATCCAAACCGGCCCGAATCTGAGCGATTTTATTTATTTATTTATTTATTTATTTGTTTTTATAAACCGCCCTTCTCCCGAGGGACTCGGGGCGGTGTACAGAGGAAGGAAGGTATACAGATTGAACAATAAAAAACAATAGTAAAAACAAACTGGGACCCCAATTAAAGCTATCATGCCAGGCCGGACTGCTGGAACAGGAAAGTTTTTAAGTCGCGTCGGAAGGTGCGGAGGTCGGGGGCCATCCGGATTTCGGTTGGTAAGCTGTTCCAGAGGGCTGGCGCACCCACTGAGAATGCCCTCCCCCTGGGGGCCACCAGCCGACATTCCTTGAGCGGTGGCACCCTGAGGAGGCCCTCTCTGTGGGAGCGCACAGGACGGTGGGGTGCTGACATTGGCAGAAGGTGCTCCCGTAGGTAGTCCGGACCCATGCCATGTAGGGCTTTGTATGTCATTGTTAGCACCTTGAACTTCACACGGAAGGCAACCGGAAGCCAGTGCAGCGCACGGAGGAGAGGTGTGATATGGGAGTATCGGGAGGCTCCCAAGAGTGTTCGTGCCGCTGCACTTTGCACCAGTTGAAGCTTCCGAGTGGATCTCAAGGGCAGCCCCATGTAGAGAGCGTTACAGTAGTCTAGGCGAGAGGTCACAAGGGCATGGGTGACTGTACGTAAGGAATCCAGGTCCAGATATGGCCGTAGTTGGCGAACTAGTCGAACCCGGGAGAAGGCCCCCTTGGTCACAGCTCCTATGTGATCTTCCAGGGAGAGCTGCGAGTCTAGGAGGACACCCAGGTTGCAGGCCCTATCAACAGGGGGTAGTAACTTGTCCCCGATGTTAAGCAATGGGACGTTCTGAATATCCTGGCTTGCCGGTACGTACAGCCATTCAGTCTTGTCCGGGTTCAGTTGAAGCCTGTTCCTCCCCATCCATTCCCGGACCGCTTTCAGGCAGCGGGACATCACGTTGAGGGCATCACTGATATTGTTTGGAGTTGAGATAAAAAGCTGGGTGTCATCAGCATACTGATGGTACCCTACTCCAAAGCTGCGAATGATCTCACCCAGCGGTTTCATGTAGATGTTGAACAGGAGAGGCGAGAGGACCAACCCCTGAGGGACTCCGCAAGCGAGAGGCCTCGGGGTCGACCTCTGTCCCCCTGTCAGCACCGACTGCGAGCGACCCTGGAGAAAGGAGGAGAACCAACGCAGAACCGTGCCTCCCACTCCCAGTCCCCTGAGGCGTCGCAGCAAGATACCATGGTCGATGGTATCGAAAGCCGCCGAGAGGTCTAATAAGACTAGGACAGAGGAATGGCCCCTGTCCCGGGCTCTCCAGAGATCATTCATCAGAGCGACCAATGCCGTCTCCGTGTTGTAGCCCGGCCTGAAACCCGATTGGTACGGGTCTAGATAAACCGCTTCATCCAGGATCTGAGGAAGTTGGTGCGCCACCACGCTCTCAACAACCTTCGCAAGGAAGCGAAGATTGGAGACAGGACAAAAGTTATTCAAAGAGGATGGGTCCAAGGTGGGCTTCTTGAGGAGAGGTCTCACCACCGCCTCCTTCAAGGCGGTGGGGAAGTGACCCTCACTCAGAGAAGCAGAGATGACCGCTAGGAACCAGCCTCGTGTCCCCTCTCGAGCTGCATAGGCCAGCCAGGAAGGGCACGGGTCCAGTAAGCATGTGGAGGCGCTCAACCTTCTCATAATCCTGTCCACTTCCTTAGGAGTTACAGGATCAAATTCCTCCCAGATGACGTCGACAAGACTGTCCATGTCTTGTTCTTCCATCTCAGCCCAGTTGGAGTCCAGGCCAGTTCGAATCCGAGCAATTTTATCCAGCAGATATTGACCGAATTCCTCGGCTCGACCCTGCAAGGGTTCCTCCCTCACCTCTTGGTTTAATAGGGAGCGAGTCACCCTGAACAAGGCAGCCGGGCGATTATCTGCGGACGCGATGAGGGTGGAAAAGTAGTTGGATTTTGCCACCCTTATCGCAGCGAGATAAGACCTGGTGAGGATTCTTAGTCGCAATCGGTCGGATTCGGATCGACTGGATCTCCAACGGCTCTCTAGGCCCCGTCTCCGACGCTTCATCTCCCGGAGCTCCTCGGTGAACCATGGGGCTCGCTGGGATCTGCGCCGGGTCAGAGGCCGCAAGGGTACAACTCGGTCCAGAGCCTCCGTGGCTGCCTTTTCCCAGGCTTCCACTAAGGCATCCGCCGAGCTGTGAGCAGGGAGTGCATGTGTGTCCCTAAGCGCTGCCTGGAACTTATTGTTCTGAACCAGCCTGCTACCGGCCTTGCAATAAGGCAAACCCCTGTTCAAACAGTAGAGACTGGAGAGCGTCTAAGGCTGGAAAGCGTCTGCCAAGATTTATTACTCAAATAACAGAACAAGAAACAAAAACACTGGAACTTGAATCCTCAAACGGAAGGGTTGCTTTCAGCAACCAGCCCTTCCCCAAACACTCCTTTTATTTAGAGATCAGGGCGTGGCCTCCCTGTGCCTCCTCCCGAGGAGTCCCACAGCCTTTCTCTGTTTGGTCCTGCTCGACTGCCTCCTGCGTCGGGCGTCCTTGAACAGGGCCAGCTGTGGGTCATCATCCTCCGCACTATCGGGCTCACGCAGCTGAGAAGAGGGCCCCGGCTGGGGGCTCTGCGAAGCCTCCAAACCATCATCACCTGGTTCGTCTCCCACACACTCCTCCTCCCCCTCATCTGAGTCATCCGAGACATCTGAGCCGGCTGCCGGACCCACAGGCTGGCCCTGAGTCACAACACTTATCAGGGTCCATTAGGCGCCTAGGGCGGTACCATCTGACTGGCACCATGCACCCACGGTGGGGGGTGGCAAAGGGGAAGTCTAGCCGCAGGAGGTGGTGATCGGTCCATGACAGGGGCGTAACAGTTGTGGCACCCCCACCGATATCATCACGCCACCGTCCAGACAAGAACACCAAGTCTGGGGTGTGGCCTCTCTCATGAGTCGGTCCAGAAATTATTTGCGACAGGTCCATGGCCGCCATGGAAGCCATGAACTCCCGAGCCAGTTCGGACGATCCTCCCAGGGACGGTAGATTAAAGTCGCCCAAGACCATGAGTCTTGGGAATTCAACCACCAACCCTGAGAGGACATCGAGTAGCTCGGGCAGGGCCGCCGCTGCACAATTAGGTGGTAGGTACGCCAGCAGCAGGCCCAACTGCGCCCCTGGGCCGTATCTCAGTAGGAGAGACTCACACCCGACCATCTGGGGGACGGTGGTCTCTCGCGGGCTAAGGGATTCCCTGATGATAACTGCCACTCCCCCGCCCCTCCCATGGGCCCGAGGCTGGTGCAGCACCTGGAAACCTGGCAGGCAGAGGTCAACCAGAGGGACACCACCCTCTGGGCCCAGCCAGGTTTCCGTGATGCAAGCCAGGTCCGCATGCTCGCTCTCCACTAGGTCACGAATGAGGTGAGCTTTGTTAGCTACGGACCTTGCATTCAGGTAGACCAGCCTTAGCATGGGAGGGTGCATACCTTCGCTCCCGGGTCCTCCGGGGGAGTACAGAGGGTCGGAGCGTCTCACCGCTTGTACAGAGCGGAGATGACACTCCCGGTGATGATACGGCCCTCTGTCTGTGCACCTTCTGCCATTCCCCACCATCCTGGGAATGGGATGTTTGTCAGTACGCCACTGGGTATTATCGGCGACTGGTCCTTGTTGTACACCGTCGCGAATGGTCGTGGGCCTGGCATGCGTTATGGTGGCTGGAAGGCATGCCTTTCCCGCGCAACCATAGTCTTCTCCCTCCCCCCTCCCTAACCCCACAAAAAACTTAACTAAGAACTTAATCAGGGGCCTCTTGTTGGGCTTATGCTGGAGGCCCCTGACCCTGCCCGGCCATCTCTCAGAGGCCCAGTGGTTGGGCCCGTCATCGAGATTGGATGTGGTGCAGGCGGGTCGCACCCAGGAGAGTGGGGAGCCCCTGATGGCGTGTAGTACTGTGCTGGAGTATTGAACGAGCATAGTCACAAGGGGTTCCGTGAAGGCAGTCCCCTGGATGGTGAATTTGCAGGAGGGTCGAGTCGGGTAGGTGCGTTTCTGGATCGTCGCCCTGCCACTGCCACTTGGCCGGGTGAACCCCCAGAAGCAGGCCACTCCTCATCCTCTCACGATGGGTTGTGTCTCTGCTTCCGGGGGTGGTCCAGAACGTACTCTGGGTGAAGCATACCCCATAGAGCTCTCACCTCTATGGGGTTGCAGGTGTAAGGCCAAGCCACTCTGCCACCGTGGCTTGCACCCAGGCCCGTTATGTCCTGTGGGGAGAGAATGGGCAAGGGTGGTTGAGAGTGGGCAGAAGGCAAGATGGAGGGATTCATTAATTGGCGTCAGCTCTGGTGGTTCAGCCGCCCAAACAGTTCCCTCCCTGATCCTCTGGGCGTTGTTCCCGGCCGCAGCTCCATAGGCCCCTATTGATTGGGGACCGTCCGGAGCGTGGCCTCCCAGAGGTAT
This sequence comes from Vipera berus, assembly GCF_964194415.1. Lineage (NCBI taxonomy): Eukaryota > Metazoa > Chordata > Lepidosauria > Squamata > Viperidae > Vipera > Vipera berus. The sequence goes on from NC_138202.1 coordinate 20,988,122, forward strand.
GGGAGTCCCTGGTGTCATGTCGCTGCTGTTGCCGTCTCCGTTCAAGGTGCCTCGAAGAGGTGGCTCAGGGTGTGAGCCGTAGATGCCTCGCCTCCGCCGCTACCGCCGCTGTCAGAGGGCCCTGGGCAAAAACGGTCGACCGGGGCCCGGAGAGGCTGTCACCGCCGTCCTCGCCTTCGTTGCCGCCGCTTCCGCCGTATAGGGCATAGAGGAGTCGTTGGCACCCATTCGTGGCGGTTGCAAACGGCTCAGAGTGCAGGCCGGAGACGCTACGCCGTGTCCATTTTTGCCGGCGTCAAGGGATCCTGGTGAGAGTGGTCGGCCGGGGCCTGGAGAAGCTTTCGCTGCTGCTGTGGCCCACGCCGCCGTCGCCTCCATTGCCCAGCGTCTCCCTTGGTGCGAATCTTACGGAGGCACCGCCGCCTAGGAGCAGCCCAAGGTGGTCTAGGAAGAACAAGGCACCGGCCCCACTCAAGATGACTGTATCGGTTCAGGGGGCGGGCCGGAGACGCCGCACTGCTGTTGCTAGCGCCTCTGTCAAGGCCTCTGTCAAGGCCCCTCGGAGGACGGTCGACCGGGGCCCAGAGAAGCTGTCTCACCGCCCGCGTCTTCGTTGCTGCCGCTACCGTCGTAAGGCTGGTCTGCGGCGTCTCCTTGATCACTCGGAGACGCCGCCGCTATCCGGGAGCAGATTAGGCAGCCGAGGCAGAACAGCAACTCCGGCCCCGCTCAGGATGGTTGTAACGGCAGCAGCGGCTCAGGGGGCGGGCCGGAGATGCCACGTCGCCAGCGCTACCGCCGCTGTCAAGGCCCCTGGTTGGCGAATGACTGGGCCTGGAGAAGCAGTCCCGGCCGCCGTCGTCTCCGCTGCCGCCTCTTCCACCGCCCAGCTGATCCGCGGCGCCTCCTCTGATCCTCGGAGACGCCGCCGCTGCCCGGGAGCGGGCCAGGGGAGCCGAGGTAGAGCGGAGGCGTCGGCCTCAATTCAGCTGGCTGTACAGCCGCAGCGGCTCAGGGGGTGTGCCGAAGATGTCACCGCCAACCGCCTCCGCTGTTTCCAGCCCCCTGGGAAGATGGCCGGCTTTGGGCTTGGGGCGCTCTCACCGCTTTCGCTTTCGCCGCCTCCGCCTCACATATGATCTGCGGCGTCTCCTTTGATCCTTCGGAGACGCCGCCGCCGCCGCCGCCCAGAGTAGATCAGGCGGCTGAGGCAGAGCGAGGATGTTGGCCCCATTTAAAACGGCCGCCAACGGCCCAGGCGGTGGGGCGGAGATGTCCCGGCACCCCTACAGCTGATTCGGGGCGGCAGCGGACAGCACATTGCCCATCTCAGCTGCCCAACTTCTGACCCCACCCCAGGGGTCTGTTGACATCCCTGGGGGGCTCCTGGGGGGACGCCTTACCACTGGGGGTTACGGAGCTCTCCCCAGCACGTCCGCCATCTTTGGAGCCGGCAAAAAAAAAAAAAAAAAGACTCTGTTTCTCAAGCATCTCATTCCAGGCATATGGAGCTTGCAGTCTCTGCCAGATCTCCACCAGATCTGGCAGAGACTGCAAGCTCTGTATGCCTGGAATGGGGCACTTGAGAAACAGAGCCTTCTGCTAGATCTCCATTGGGATAAAAAATGTTTCTGCACCTATGGAGTGCTTCCAAACGCAGGGACTAGCTGTGTTTGGAAGCGCTCTATAGGAGGTAAAAGACTTTATCCCAATGGAGATCTGGCAGAGACTGCAAGCTCTGTATGCCTGGAATGGGGTTAGGGTTAGAGAGAAATGGAGCACTCCTTTTCATGCAGTCACACAGGGTGCTTCAAAATGCAGGGAATCTTTGTGTTTTGAATAGCCCCACCAGAGCACAAACATTCCACAATCCACAATGCCAAACTCTAACGCCCACCACAACCCAGGGCATCTACAATGCCAAATCCTAACCCCCACCCCAGGGCAACCACATTCTTTCACTAACCTCCTTTTCAGCTCCGTTCTCTGTTCTCCTTCTCATGAAAAAAAAATCTCGCAAAGTTGGAAGGTCTGGTTAACCTTTTTTTTTAACTGGTAGTCCCACAAGCTTCTTTTGTTGCCCTGCACGTGGTGGTGGGATGCCCACAGTGATGCTCGCACTGAGGGACGCTTGCAGCAGCTCTAGCACGAGTGGGGTGTGTGTGTGAGTACATGCACACACATACGCACACACATCAACAGGCCATGGCTCAGTAGTGGGCCATGGCCCACAGGTTGGGGACCCCTGCATGTGGCAGAGGCCCTCTATTCCTGCAAAAATTGTGCTACTTTGCCTGTAAATGGTTGTTCACCTATGTAGTAAGCCCTTACTTTTTGGTTCATATGTTGGCAAATGTTCTAAAAACCATCCTTAAAATTTTATAGCAAAGAAAAAAGAAGAAAGTAACAGAGATCAGTAGGAACTTTGTGATTTTAAACCAATAAGAATAATTCTTTTACTTATTGCTCCATTATTCTTAGGTGTGTGTTTTTTCTGCAAGTTTTATTTTTATAAAAGTACACCTTAACCCCAACCCAATTTATGCCTTAATGTTTGATCATTTGTATTGCTGGTTCCTTCATATCAGTTCTGCCACATATTATTTGCTATTATGTTCCTTCGTTATTGCCTTTGTGACAATCACATTATTATTACTTCATTTATTATGCTCAAATCTTTTTATACAATGCTTTCATTGCTTTAATGAATATTTATAGCTTATCACATTTTTGTCTGTTCTCTTAATACTTTATATGCTGATTTAATTTTTTAGTGAGGTTTTGCTTGATCATGTTTCATACTCTCACTGGAGGGAGTAGGACAACCATTCTTGTAGTTATAATTAGGGTCACTGGGGAAATTCAGTGCTTGAAAAATCTTCCATAAAAGTTGGATTTAGGCTTAATCTTGGCTAACTTAAATCTCTCTTTCATCTTGCAAATAGGCTAAGGATGCTCTGAAATCAAGCCTGCTGGGACAGTAATCTTTTTTTCTTATATAAACTGATTGATAGTTGTAAAGAAATGTTAATTGAATGAAAGTTGTAGGGCAACATACAAGTTTAAATAATAATGATAGCATCTGCCTACCCCAGGTCCTTGGGAAGGACTCAATAGGTGGATAAAAATGCCAAATCCAGTCTAAACATTTGGGTGACTGTGTGATAGCACTAGCACTTAGACTTACATACCACTTCACAGTGTTTTACAGCCCTTTCTAAGTAGTTTATAGAATCAGCATATTGCCCCCAACAATCTGGGTCCTCATTTTACCAACCTTAGAAGGATGGAAGCCTGAGTCAACCTTGAGCCCGTGAGAATCAAACTTCTGGCAGTCGGCAGAATTAGCCTGCAATACTGCATTCTAATCACTGCGCCACCATGGCTCTTATTATGGTGATGAAACATAATAAGTATGAAGCATCTGTCATACCCTAGATTTAACAATTGTTAATAAGAAAGACAACAAAATCTGGATAGTAGACATTGTAGTATCTGGAGACAGCAAAAGAGAAGAGAAAGAACTGGAGAAAATACCAAGATCTGCAAACAGAAATGGAATGTCTATGGCAAAATAAAGCAAAATAGTAACAATATTAATAGGTGCCGGGGATATAATCCCAAAACATCTAAAGTACCACTTGAGCACCATTGGCATTGACAAAATTACCATTAGTCAATTGCAAAAGGCAGCTTTACTAACTTGGAACACCATCAAATAATAACATCTACTTATCCCAGGTCCTTGCAAAGCACTTGAGAGCTGCATAAAAATGCCAACATCAGTCTAAACATTTGGCTGACCGTGCAACTAACCAACATAATTTCTCTTCCTGGAATATCTAGTTTTGCTCTTACAGCTTCAGGTAAGCTTCCCTTCCTATAATCTTTCTAAATATAGGAAAACTGTACAAAGATTTATGTTGGTGTTATTATTAAAACACACATTTTAAGTAATTGGAACCTGCCTTGAATAAGGCTATGGAATCATGGGTTATGTTCACATAACACATGCAAACTGGTTGCTGAACTAAAGCCTTTTTTTCTTGGTTCAGAGACTACTTAGTATTATAAACTTGTTAAACAGGCTAAATTTGCAGAACATCTTAAGCCACAAAAAATTAAGATTATTAATAATCATACTATGTGTCTTACGTACATACAGCCACTAGATTTTTAACTAAACTGGTAAAACATCTCATGGAAATGCAAAGTATCATAGGTGACTCTTAATTTCAACTCCTGACTCTATACAGCAATCCACATCTGGTTATTCTGTTAAATTAAAACATCCCTGGCTTATGGTTGTTCATCTAGTGCAGGTGTATCAAACTCAATTTCTTTGAGGGCCGCATCAGCATTGCGGTTGCCCTCAGGGGGCTGGGTGGGTATGGCCTGGGTGGGCGTGGCCTACTGGGTGGGCGTGGCTAAAGTACATATGGCCTACTGGGGTGGGCGTGGCCAGCTCTACATCGTTCGCATCAAGGGTGCCTATGGGGGCCTGGGCAGGAGTGGGACAGATCTGAGGGTCTCTGGCAGAAGGAGGGTCTCTGGGCCAGGGCCAAGGCAGTAGGGGCCGTTCCCTCACTGTTTCCAGGATGGCTTCACGGGCCACATGAAACCACTTCACGGGCCACACCAGCCCCTGGGCCTTGTGTTTGACATGTCTGATCTAGTGAATGAAGAGTTCCTTCTAGTTCAGTGTCAACCCCAACAGGATGCACACCTCATATTTTGATCATTCTGGGAGTTATGGATGCAAAAACTCTCCAGTTGACTATGAGGTCATCTCATGCTCCATTGGTGGAACCTAAAGACACCATCTGCTAGAAAACCAGCCAGAGGCCAATAGATAACTTCCACTTCCTCCTCCTCCTGTTTCACTGTGAAGTGGTCAAATAGGATGCCACAAAATATACTGCAAAACCTTATGCCAATTTTTGTCTGAAGTTTAAAATTGGATAGAAGGTTCTGATCTGTATTTGTTTCATTCTGCTAACCTACTGTGGTATCTCTGTTTTGGCTTTAAGGCAGACAAGCAAGAATGGCTGTGGATGCCTTTTCTGACTGGAAAGGTTTTGTGTTTGGCCTCTCCCTGTTTTCAGTAGGATTTGCTCCTACACCGCTGGGCTTCTTCCTGGTTGTATGTGACAGAGTGAGCGCCTGTTACTCGTCCCAGCTTCTGCCAACCTAGCAGTTCGAAAGCACATAAAAATGCAAGTAGAAAAATAGGGACCACTACGGTGGGAAGGTAACAGCGTTCCGTGCGCCTTTGGCGTCTAGTCATGCCGGCCACATGACCACGGAGACGTCCTCGGACAAGCGCTGGCTCTTCAGCTTTGAAACGGAGGTGAGCACCGGCCCTTAGAGTTGGAAACGACTAGCACGCATGTGCGGGGGAACCTTTACCTTAATGAAAGAAGAACAGAAAGGGTATGAAACACTGTGCACTTGAGCAACTTAAAATAAAGAGGTATTTGCTTAACAAATGAGATTCCCAAGGTCATGCCTTCTACTAAGAAAAGGGCTTTTAGGACCTGGAGGCTAAGCCTAAACTGATGATGCTGTAAAACAGTTGCTGTTAGAGGAGACAGGACCTAGTTTTCTCTCATAAATAATGCTTAGACAGGTTGCGGAATGGGACTTAAAAGACCAAACTGGCTCTGGGCAAAAACCTTTGAATACGCACACCAACATAGAGGCAGTTTCTTACATAGTTGATGAGAACTAAATGCACACTCAGAGCTCCCAACAACATCAATAGAAGCTATTTTGTCTAACTGCAGTGCAGGAGGGAAAGTTTTTTTTTTTTGGAGGTACAATTTGAACTTTTCAGAGGGAAAGTCTACCTTTTCCATTGAAGCAATAGATACTTTTCTTTTTTTTATTTTTTTTATTGAAAAGTTTTAAAATACATTTTATCTTTAACAATCCCCCCTCCCCCACCCCTACCTATCCCTCCCTACCCCTCCCCCCCATTTCCCCCTCCCCCCCGACTTCTCAGAGCTAAGTACAAGGTATAAAAACAAAGGACAATCATAAACATCCATATGCTAACAACAATAAACTCTTAAATCTATCGCTCTCTAGCTCATATAAGATAACTACAAGCAATATTAATATTACATATAAAAAGAAGGAAAAAAGAAAAAAGAAAGGAAGACTTATTCAAATGCTAAATGAAACTTTTTAGTCCCGTATTTGTTCTGGATATAATCAATCCATTTTTTCCACTCCATAATATAACGTTCTTGCGAATGATCTTTCAAATAGGCCGAGATCTTTGCCATTTCCGCCAGGTCAGAAACCTTTAGAGTCCATTCCTCTATAGTCGGCAGTTCCTCCTTCCTCCAATATTGACCTATTAAAAGTCTTGCTGCTGTAATTAAATTCAACATCAGCTTAGTGTCCACAACAGTAGCATCTGTAATTATGCCCAACAAGAACAATTGCGGACAAAACTTTATCCTTTGCTTGAAGATCTTCTGCATATTCCACCAAATTTTTATCCAAAAAGCCTTAACCTTTTTGCAGGTCCACCATATATGAAAATATGTTGCATCTTCGCCACCACACCTCCAACATTTTGGCTGATAGTTCGGATACATACTTGCAAGCTTTTTAGGATCTAAATGCCATCTATAAAACATTTTATAAAAGTTCTCTCTTAAATTTTGAGCTTGTGTAAATTTTACGTTCCTCACCCAAATCTTTTCCCAAGTGTCCATTGTAATAACTTCTTGAATATTCTGGGCCCATTTTATCATACAATCTTTAACAAGTTCTGTTTCTGAGTCAATTTCTATCAATGCAAGATATATCCGTTTAATATGTGCTGGACCCTGGTTTCTAATTTGCTTTATCAAATTTTCATCGGTCATTGAAAAGCCAATTTTCTGATCTTCTTTCCACCTGGCCCGTAATTGAATATATTGAAACCAAGTTTGAACAATCTTCTCATCTCGCAAGAGGTTATACGGCTTTAAACACCAGACGTTTCCTTCCAAGCTTAAAATCTCCTTATACGTAGTCACATCATGTTTAAAGCCAACATTTATGTTTTCTATTGCGTGTTTTGGAATTGCCCACAACGGCATCTTGAAATCTAACTTATGTCTGTACTTCTTCCAAACTCTCAACAATGCCTGTCTTAAAATATGCACTTTAAACACATTATCTACCTTCTTATCATACAACAAATATGCATGCCAGCCAAATAACAAGTCATGGCCCTCAAGATTTAATAATCTCTCTTGTGTCAAATTAATCCAATCACTTATTCCTGATAACGCAGCAGCTTCATAATATAATTTAAGATTAGGCATTTTAAGACCACCTCTTTCACGAGTATCCTGCATAATCTTAAGTTTAACTTGTGGCCTTTTCCCTGCCCAGACAAATTTATTGATACCCCGTTGCCATTCTTCCAAATTAGAATCTTTTTTAAGGACCGGTATCATTTGGAATAAAAATAGAAATTTAGGCAGGACATTCATTTTCACTGCTGCAATTCTCCCCAACAAAGACAATTGCAATTTTTCCCAGCTCTCCATTTCTTTTTGAATTTTTCCCCATAACTTTTCATAATTATTTTTATATAACTTTGTATTAGAGGGTGACAAAAACACCCCCAAATATTTGACCCTTTTAACAATCTCAAATCCAGTTAATCCTTCTAAAAGGGCCTTTTGCGATACTGTCATATTTTTGGCCAGAATTTTAGTTTTTTGTGCATTAACTTTAAATCCAGAAACCTTCCCATATTGCATTATTATCTCCATCAGGTCCACAACAGAGTTTTCTGGCTGGGTCACCGTAACAACCAGATCATCTGCGAACGCTCTCAGTCTATAATCCTGATCTCTAATTTGTATACCCTTAATTCTTTCCGAATTCCGTATTTTTACCAATGATATCTCCAACGTTAAAACAAATAATAAAGGTGATAATGGACACCCTTGTCTTGTGCCCTTCTCAATATTACATACTTCAGTCAAACTATTGTTAACTATTATTCGGGCAGTTTGTTTTTGATATAATGCCCTAATTGGTTGCAAAAATTTATCCCCAAAATTCATTTTATCTAAAACTTTCATCAAAAATTGCCAATTCAATTGATCAAAAGCTTTTTCAGCATCTAAAAAAATTAGCGCCGCAGGGATCTGGTTGTTCCTTTCCAAAAACTCCACCAGATCAACTATATGCCTCACATTATTTTTCATTTGCCTACCACTAATAAACCCAGTTTGATCCCCATGAAACACCTGTTGCAGAACCCTCATCAATCTGTTAGCTAACACCTTGGCAAATATCTTGTAATCTGTATTTAAAAGTGATATCGGTCTATAGTTTTTTACTTGAGTAGCATCTTGATCTTCCTTTGGAATCAAAGAAATAAAAGCAGTTCTCCAAGACGGAGGCACCTTTCCCCCTCTCTGGATTGTCTGGAACAGTTCCTTTAACGGCCGTTAAAGCAATAGATACTTTTCAAAAGTTTGTCCTCAGCACATCAATAAAGTGTCAGTTTCCATTGAGAACAATGGAGGTTATTTTGAAGGTTTGTAAAGAAAAGCTATTAAAAGAGCCTTGGTGGAGCAGGGGGCTAATGCCTCCTTAAGTAACACCAGCTGCCTGCAATTAGTGCAGGCTCGCGTCCCACCAGGCTCAAGGTTGACTCAGCCTTCCATCCTTCCGAGGTAGGTAAAATGAGGACCCAGATTGTTGGGGGCAATTAAGCTGACTTTGTAATAATGCCGCTTGGGGTGTGTGTGAAAGCCCTAATAAGCAGGCATATACATAGAATGAAGGTACTGCTAAGCTTGTAAGCTGCCCTGAGTCTTCGGAGAAGGGCGGGATATAAATGGAATTAAAATAAAAATAAATAAATAAATTATCTCCAGTTGGCTTGTTCCTGGAGTTTTCCAGTTCCACTGAAGGCAATTCAAGAAGAGGTGGCAGAACTGGACTTTGGGGAGAGAAAACTGAGCCAAAGGAAAAGAAGGGAAATTGGACAGAGATAGGAATGGAGACAAGGATGTGGAAATGCTATCTGAAGGATGTTTGTGGGTCATATTTATCTCCCTTTAGGAGAATCCCAATGCTTGACATAGATAGACATAAAATTTCCAGCTCCTGAAAGCTGGGGGGGAAAAAAGAGAAAAGACAAGAAAAAAAATTGTTATAATCTTTCTAGTGTATGGTTGGCCAGTTTATTTAATTCTCAATATGTTATTTGAACTGAGCCCGCGGAAAAGTCAATATTTCGCTACAGTAATAGCACACCACAACAGAAATAACCCAGCCAGTAACACATCCAGTGTCAAATCCAGGTAATTAAAAACCTCAGCTCCTTTGCAAGCTCTATAGTTTTTTATTAACAGCATTAAATTGGGTAATTTTTGTTTGTTTTCATTTTTATGCCACAAAGCCAAGCTAAGCCAAGCCAAAAGAAGACTGGATTAGACATACAACATCTTGTCAGAAACGGAAGAATACTGTATAGGAAACCCAGAAGTTCATCTACTTTGAAATCCTCCTTTTGAGCATGCCCGGAGAAGACTATAAAAATCACAGGAGTAGGAGGAATCACTTCTTGTTGGCCTCTATCCTCCATGGAGCTGTTTCCCCCCCCCCCCAACTGCCTCCATATTGTCTATCACATCTGCTAGTTCATGGTTGACTTTGCTCATCTTCTCTTGTTTTAATTCTTTTCTGAATGCCATCGAAGTCTATAGCCATTAGCACATGTTTATTGGTCTTATATTCCCATCTTTTATCAGCACCACAAGGGGTGATCATTATATATGTTAACTATGTGTTAATACAGAGTCCCATTCTATTCCTTTTTTCCTTCCTTTTTCCAAAGACTCTTCTGACTAAACAGATAGCAGTAGCAATAGCATTCAGACTTATATACCTCTTCATAGTGCTGTACAGTACTCTCTAAGTGGAGTCAGCATATTGCCTCCAACACTCTGGGTCTTCAATTTACTGACCTTGGAAGGATGGAAGGCTGAATCAACCTTAAACTGGTGAGGATCGAACTCCTGGCAGGGGGCAGGGTTAGCCTGCAACACTGTGACTAGAATTAGTGACTAGAATTAGTGACTAGAATTAGTCACTACACCACCAAGGCTTATGTATGAAGTGTACCTCATGCATATGTTTTAGATGAGCTATGTTGCATCAGTCATTTGGTTTGACAGATGGCTTGCAGATCTGCACTCATCCTTCTTTCCGGTTTTTCAATTGGCAATACAAAATGTAATCTGCAGGTGTCGCCATTGCCACTCTGATGGCCAGTCCTTGAAGCTTTCTTCTCAGCTTACTAAACCCATAGAAGTTGTAACTGTCAAGTAAGTAGCTTTTAGCACTGAGTTCATACATGAATGAACTCTGAAGCTGGGATGATGATCTCCTTCAGGGGGCAACCATTTCAGCTAATGTGTGAATTCATGCCAGAAGAAAGGCATTTTGTCCCTCTTGAAAGGGAGGAGGGAAGCCCCACTGGATTTCTAATAAATGTCCTCTGCCTTTGAACAAATATAGATGCAGAATTTGGTATTTGCATCTGGGACAGTCCATTTGGTATTTGGGTTTATTTATTTTTTTATTTTTGAAAGTATCAGCCAGACAGCCAATTCAATGGTTATACTGGACTAAGAGAGGAGAGATCTAGGTCATAATCTCCTTTAGGTAGGAAACCAGCCATGTAATTTTGGGCCAGTCACACTCATCTCCAAAAAGCAGCACCAGGTTCAGTGACAAATTGGGTGAAGACAAACCCCTGGTTGTGCCATGTATTGATGACTTTGCCATGTGAACTAGGCTAGCACAGAGTAAACAAACAGACCCTACAGTTGAGTGGAAAAAAGGCTAAGAAGACTTCATCACCTGAAACAAAGCAGTCCCCAAACCAGCTCCGAAGAAATACCTAACAGTTCTGCAGGCTGTACATTTCATTGTTTAATTTTTACTGAAAGGACATTCTATGTCTGTTTATCTCATTTATTTTTTGCTCTTCCTCCCAGGTGCTCTGAATGGCATACATGTCCTTCCTTATTTCCCAGGCTCTTCTTACTACAACCTACATTTCAGGTAGGGACTGAAAAAATAACTGCTCCAGAGTCATTTGGTGAGTGTCATATTCAAGTAGTGGTGATTTAAAACGAAATCTTTGCATCTTGGTGCAACATTCTGAATTTAACACTGGGCACTGTTTCTTGGCAAATTTGTGCTAGAGGAGATCTTTCTCAAATAAATGTCCTTGTCTCTTAATATTCTTCATATTGTTGTTGGGAGAACTGACTTCAGGGTATAATTACTACTTTCGTGACCTCCTTATAGTTTTCCTACACATTTCTGGTGGCTGTTGCTGATACCGACTGGAAAAAAATAGTTTTTTGCTTAGAACAGATGCTCTCTCTCTCCCTCCCTCCCTCCCTCCCTCCCTCCCCCTCTCCCTCTCCCTCTCCCTCTCCCTCTCCCTCTCCCTCTCCCTCTCCCTCTCCCTCTCCCTCTCCCTCCTCTCTCTCTCTCCCTCTCCCTCCCTCTCTCTCCCCCCTCTCCTTATTCTGGAAAGATGTGAAACAATCTTCTATGTAAGCCTGATCTTTGGATTTTGGGTTTCATTTGCTATCACTGCAGTTCATAAATGGGCAGGATGTTTTGCCAATTTTGGATAAGTGCAGGTCAAAGAGAGTTCCTTATGGTTGCTTAGCAACAGAAAGAGTCACATGCAACCCATTTTGGGTTACCTGTTGGGATGTGGTTTCTCTCATCTCATCTTTCAAAGCATTTAAGTCAAAAGAAAGGACATAGAAGAGGATAACAGGAAAAAGGAGAAAGAGATTAAGAAGATGCAGGAATCTGCTCTTTTTTTAGGTACTCCATTTTTATTTTGGTTACTGGAAACCTAATTATTTCCACTGGTCATTAAAAAAAAGAATCACATGTGTTCCTATTTAAAGTTATGCTGAATTATAATTTGTATTATTTTTACTTGCTATAATACACTGCTTTTGCCTTTTATCTTAATTGCAGGTGACCGCAGTTGCTCAGTTGATTTCAGCAACTGCTAAATTGGTGGCTGCACATTTCTTTTCCCAGAGTGCATCATGTTCTACATTATTCCAGGGAATTTTGGAGAAAAACGGTGCTGTATTACCTTGTTTTGCAAATATCTTGGAATTAAGTTATTAGCAGAAAAAAAACAAATTTGCTTTCAAAAAGGCACTCATGCATGAACTGACACAAATTAATTTTTCACATATGCATCAGTTAACCTTGGCCGGTGTTTGGTAATGCAGAAAATTCCCAAATTGAACATGCATATTATTTAGTTCAGTTTCTTATCTGTTATTAAATGAACATGGACGTGAACATGCATACCTAGGGTTGGGTCACACAAGCTATTTATAAAGCAGATCAGTTACACACTGAGCACTTACATTCTCACAGCTTGCTGTACTTGATGAGAGTTAACCTTGATTAGTGTTGGTGTGTAAGTGTAGTTTAGTGTACAACACTATGTAAACCCAGAAAATTCATTAGTGCTTCTTCTCACCCTTACTCCTATGCTCAGTTTGATCAAAAACTGGTTTTCTCTTGTTTGTTTACTTATTTGTTTAAATAGCCTGACCAGTCAGACAACATCATGTAAAGGAATAGCTGCATTATATTTTGCACTGGTTCGATTCCATTTCCTGTGTCATGTTCAAAATCTGAGGATTCAGAAAAATTCAGAGGGGTTGAGAAAATGGCAACAAATAATCAAGGCTTGGAAATTTAAAAATACATGGAAGGAAGGAAGTCATTCTGTTAGAATACAGAATAAGGAAGGGAAGTCTTCTAGCCCAGATATGTCAAACACAAGGCCCAGGGGCCGGATCCGGCCCGCGAAGTGGTTTCATGTGGCCTGCGAAGCCATCCTGGAAACAGTGAGGGAACGGCCCCCACTGCCTTTGCCCTGGCCCAGAGACCCTCCTTCTGCCAGAGACCCTCAGATCTGTCCCACTCCTGCCCAGGCCCCCATAGGCACCCTTGATGCCAACGATGTAGAACTGGCCATGCCCACCCATACACACTCTAGCCACACCCACCCAGTAGGCCACGCCCTCCCAGGCCATACCCACCTGGCCCCCTGAGGCCAACCGCAATGCTGATGCGGCCCTCAATGAAATTGAGTTTGACACCTCTGTTCTAGCCCAACCCCCTGCTCAAGCAGGAGATGCTGAAAATGGTGGTTGGATGAGAGCAGCAAAATATAGCAGTTACCTTCAAGTACCTGAAGAGTATGGCACAGGAGAAGATCTATTTTTTACCATCTCGGTTGCAGAACAATAGTCGTAAGTTACAGAAGATAGATTCTGTTGAAAAGTGGTCACAATAAGAACCATTTGACAGTGAACTACCCACTTCACTGATATGATTAAGCAGATGAACAGCTTTCTCTTGGGAGATGCTTCAGTTTGAATCCCTTCATTGAAAAGAGATTATTTATTTATTTAATTTAATTTTTATACCGCCCTTCTCCCGAAGGACTCAGGGCAGTGTACAGGGCAATACAATAAAATACAATATATAAAAATTAAAAAAAATTAAATACAATAGCCCATTTTAATAAATTACAAAACGTTAAAATACCCCTAAACCCATCAGACCAGGCTGGCTTGTTCAAATAAATATGTTTTTAGGTCACGTCGGAAGGAGCGAAGGTCGGGAGCCATCCGGAGCTCCACTGGTAAACGGTTCCACAGGTCTGGCGCGCCCACAGAAAATGCCCTCCCCCTGGGAGCCGCCAGTCGACACTCTTTCACCGACGGCACCCTAAGGAGGCCCTCTCTGTGGGAGCGCACTGGACGAAGGGAAGTTGATGCCGGCAGCAGATGTTCCCGTAAGTAACCCGGACCCATGCCATTTAGGGCTTTATAGGTCATAACCAGCACCTTGAATCTTAGATTAGACTAAATGATCCAAATGGCTCATTCCATCTTTATGATTCTATAAATTACTAAATTTCAACCATTTTCCCAGTAGAAACTGCTTGCTTTGAAATGTACAAGATATATTTAGGGAGAATTGGTCAGCATTATCAATAGTTAGCTAATTAGAACTTCAGATGCAGAAACATATGGAAACAGCAGAAGCTGATCATGGATAGTTCCTTGCCTCCATTCCCCTTTGAGGAGTGGCTTCCTAGGGGGCTACAGTGAAAAAAAGGAAAGCTGGACAAGATTTGTTAGTAGTACTTGCAATGCATTGCAATATAATACCCACCCTGCTTGTTGCATTTTAACTTATTGCTTAGAAATGAACCCTTAGCAAACAAATGCGAGTTATGAGCCTTATCTGTTTTAAAATATGCCTCTTGGGGTTGATTGCCAAAGCCCTGTCTCTCAGGCCTTAAACCAGATAAGCACAAATTTCCACAAATTGGAAGCCTCCTGATGTGTTGGGAGGGAACTTCCATAATTCTGAGTTCCAAGATGATTAAAGTGTAAAAGTAAAGGTAAAGGTTCCCCCGCACATGTGTGCTAGTCGTTTCCGACTCTAGGGGCTGGTGCTCATCTCCATTTCAAAGTCGAAGAGCCAGCGCTTGTCCAAGGACATCTCCGTGGTCATGTGGCCGGCATGACTAGATGCCAAAGGCGCACGGAACGCTGTTACCTTCCCACCGTAGTGGTCCCTATTTTTCTACTTGCATTTTTACGTGCTTTCGAAGTGCTAGGTTGGCAGAAGCTGGGACGAGTAACAGGCGCTCACTCTGCTACGCGGCACTCGGGATTCGACCCGCCAAACTGCCAACCTTCTGATCAACAGGCGCAGCATCCTAACCCACTGAGCCACCACGTCCCTTGATTAAAGTGTACCAGACTGGAATTACACAGTCTGAGGTTGGAAGCAAAACTGTGTTTTATGTGCATTTTCCAACAGTTTGGAAATTTTGTTTTTCACTTTTCTGCATGTGGTGAAATTCATGATAGTAACACTATAACATCATTATTCAAAAAGCTTTTGAAAACAATCCCAACTATGGAGTCCTTGGTGATTTCTTTCATTACCAAACTAGGTAACATCATCAGTGTATCTTCAGGGAACATGATAATGCTACCTAGTTTGGTAATGAAACATTTGCAAGAAAACCACCAAACTCAGAGAGCACCAAAGACCCCACCATTCAACCCTGAGCTACAAATATTGTGGGATGGTCTCACGAGGTCGATGGATCGTTAAGGTGCTTCCAAGTGAAAGGCAGAACGCAGAGATGCAATCATATGAAGCTTTATTCAACGATAGATTAGAGAGAAAGAATTACTTGGCATGGAGGCATCCATGCCTGCGTGAGAGAGAGAACAAAAGAACAGAGAGCAAGCTAGCATAGCATAACTAGAATAGAACTAGAACAAAGAGCAGCCCCTTGAGCAGAGGTATTTATGGGGGGTCTCAGCCCCTCCCTAACCATAAAACTCTCTCGCCAATGGGGCTGCAGGGGCCGGGGACCCCTGACCCACCAGTGGAAGCAAAGAAGCCTCTTTGCTCCCATCTGATGACCTTTTTGGGGAACTGCCAATGGCTGGCACAAAACATCTAACAAATATTCTCTTCTATCACTATCCCTACTTTGTCTGTTATGAATAGCTGCTGACCATCTGAAATTTTTACACTGAGATGAGCACAGAGGTTGACCCTACCTTGAAGTGGTGGTCCTGAAAGTACCATGGAGTCATGTTGACATAACAGAAAATATAATGGGAGATAAGCAATATTGGTTTACCTTTTAACATTTATAGTATCTTCACACAGCTGAATATAAAACTGCCAGCTAAACAATATGTAGGTGAAAGGGAATGAAGGTGAGGAAAAAGAAAATTAGGTATTTGCTGCTTGCTGTTAATTTGGTTACAATGAACTTTGTGTTAAAATCTTGATTGGACAAAACAGTGTTTGTCCAGGAGAACTTTTTTTCCTAAGAGATATTATTAAAATGTTGCATGAGAATAATAAAACATGGACTAGCAATTCAGCTATTTTATCACTACAAGGGCCTAACCTTTGGCATCAACCATCTTATTAAATCTGCCATTAAGTACAGCTGAGAATAAAATATTAAAGTTCACTAGCAGTAAAACTCTGCAGTGCCAAAGAAAAGTATTCAATTGATTTATCTGATCAAAGTGAATAAACAATTGCATTCAAGTGACTGCCTAACTTGCCTGTGTTTCATGTAAGATTCCATACCCAGTACTTTTGGCTGAATGCATAGCTCAAAATCACAACTGCTTAAATAAAGAATCCATAGAATCAAAATTTATCCTTGCATCCAACAGACTAAAAAAGGCCACAAGAAGAAAGAGGCCACCCTTGTGGGTACATATTAGTTTTAGCCAATTTTTTCAATGGATAATCCATATCCTTTTAAAAGTTTGGTTAAGCCCATCCTAAAACCAAAATAATCAAAACTGTTTAATGTTAATCAGGAGTAGAAAACAAGACTGAAGGAATGTATCATGCTGAGTTCTAGTTAATTTCAAGGACTACTTTTGCTTTTGAATCTGAACTTAGGCAAGGCAAAACTGTAAGCTTCTTGCTGTCTATGTCCTAACTGGGAGGAAACTTGTCTCTTGTGAGAAGGTGATTAGCCTGTACCTGGATATTGCTTACATATATCAGTTACTAGCTTCATTATCAGTGTGAGTATACAATATTAAAGAGAAACATAGTAGGACACCCAAGCAATTTCCTTAAAAGTTAAGACTGAGCCAGCAGTGTGCTGCAGCTGCTAAAAAAGCCAACACAGTGCTAGGCTGCATTAACAGAGGGATAGAATCAAGATCGCGTGAAGTACTAATACCACTTTACAATGCCTTGGTAAGGCCACACCTGGAATACTGCATCCAGCTTTGGTCACCACGATGTAAAAAAGATGTCAAGAGTCTAGAAAGGGGAGAAGGGTGAGGGGTGACATGATAACAGTGTTCCAATATCTCAGGGGCTGCCACAAAGAAGAGGGAGTCAAGCTATTCTCCAAAGCACCTGAAAGCAGGACAAGAAGCAATGGATGGAAACTAGTCAAGGAGAGAAGCAACCTAGAACTAAGGAGAAACTTCCTGACAGTTAGAACAATTAACCAGTGGAACAACCTGCCTCCAGAAGTGGTGAATGCTCCAACACTGGAAGTTTTTAAGAAGAGACTGGCCAGCCATTTGTCTGAAATGGTATAGGGTTTCCTGCCTGAGCAGGGGGTTGGACTAGATGACCTCCAAGGTCCCTTCCAACTACTACTACTACTACTTCTTCTTCTTCTTCTTCTTCTTCTTCTTCTTCTTCTTCTTCTTCTTCTTCTTCTTATTATTATTATTATTATTATTATTATTATTATTATTATTATTATTATTATTATTATTATTATTATTATTATTATTATTATTATTATTATTATTATTATTATTATTATTCCATACATGGTAAAATCAATTTGTAGATATAGTTGGGTACTGTATAGATCTGTGCCAGTATCTTGATCTCAAATAACTAGATTGTGGCTGGGATATGTTTAACTCCTCTAATTTGTAGAACAGATAGCACAGTGATTTGTAAAAGAGATGGTCATTTAGAGTCGTTTTTGATGAGATGAACTAACAGAAATTTATATAGAAAATTCTATCATTTGGCCTTTTATAGTATTAAAATCTCCACCTAGAATCACACATGTTTGTGAGTAGCTGGCTGTCCAATTGGCCAATTCATACTCTAAGCTTTCTCATCTTTCAGTGATCAAAGAGTTCCTACATTGTTGGGGAAGTTCAGTATTTATTGACAAATAACAATCAAGGTGGCTCCAGATATTTCAGGCTGCCAAAAGTACAATTCAGTGGTTAAAATGATACTATGGATTTATTTTTTAAAAACTCAAAAGACTAAATTGCACCTATCAAAACAATCAAATCAATCAAAGCTGTCTAGCCCATTAACTCTAATCAAAGCAGTTAATTTCACCCTCTCTTCTAATTCAGTCAATTCCAAAATCCATTCTTCAACAGTTGCATATCTTTTTCTTTCCAGTGTTTGGCAAGTACACTCCTTGCAGCCATGACCACATGAAGGAATAGCATCTCAAATTGTTTTCAACTGACTTGTCCATCTATTTCTTTGCTTTATCACAAGTCCACCAAATACATTCTGCCCTTAAGTTCTCAGAGAGTTTTCCTTTATTAGTGATTTGCAGCATCAGTAGAATGGCCTGGCAAACAGTTATACCCTCTGAATGGATTATGCTGGCTATGTCAGAGCCCTATCTTTCTATGGGCATGGGGTTCTTGTTCTCTTAGGGTTCTGCCATTCTCCTGGGGGGGGAGGGAGGGAGAAGCTTGGGGTTGCTGATGTGTATTTCCTTTGCTTTGTTCCTGACTTTATCCTCTTTGATGTTTCTCTATCGGGGTGAGAATGGAATGTGCCTCTGGCCATCTGCCTTATCTCCAGGCATGGAAGAAGTAGGGCAGAGAGACCTAACATCCTTGGAAGCGGTGCCTTATCACTCTTGTCCCACAGTATTTTTTACACCTGCTGATTGGCCTGCTTGAACTGTCCAGATGGACAGTTGGGGTGGGTTATCATTGACTCTTTTGACTTATTGATTTGTGTGGGAAGTCCTCAGATCCTGCCTTCTATTCCTGCTGTCAACATCCCCCAATAAAAGTTCCTTTTGAAATGATGTCCATTTCAAGAGTTCTGCTTTCTTGGGAGGACTGAAGGAGGCAGGTCCTTATAGGCTATGGGGCTGCAGGAAGAAATATATAGAATAAACCACTGAAAACATCATATAGGAAATGGAAAACACAACCCAGGATATATGATAGGTAAAAATAAAGAAATCCCACCCACCAATGCACCAATTCCCTGCATTATGGGATGATAATAGTAGAAATCATGTATGACCTTGTCCATGGGTATTGGCATACTGTAACATTTATGCCCTTCTGTTCTAAGAGTGTAAGGAAGGTGTGCTGGATGTACATTCTGATGGGCTCTCTCTCTATATCTCCTGAAATCACTTGAGTTCCAGAACCTAACATTCTGTTTATTTTGTTGCTCAGTTGCTAAATTGTGTCTGACTCTTTGCAACCTCATGGACCGTAGCATACCATGTTCCTCTGTCCACCACTGCCTTCCAGAGTTTGCCCAGATTCATGTTCTTTCCCTTGATAACACTATCTGCCTTCCACTTCTCCCTTTGTCTTCCAGCTTTCCCAAGATCAAGGTCTTTCCCAATGAATCATCTCATCTCGTTTGGTGGATAAAGTATTTGAGCTTCAGCTTCAGCTTCAATATCTGTCCTTCCAAAGAACAGTCAGGGTTGATTTCCTTTAGGGTTGGTTGATTTGATCTCCTTGTACTCCAAAGGACTCTGAAGAGTCTTCTCCAACACCACAATTCCAAAACATCAGTTCTTCTGTTTACTGTCCAGAGCCAATACTCTAGAACTAATGCACTGTTTACAGTCATTTAAAGTTCAAAGTTATGTGAATTCCATTTCCCCAGAGGATAATACCTGGCTAACCACCTGTTATGAACCCCAATAAGATTATGTCAGACATGTGGCGCATCCTGGTGGCCAATATAGCGGAATATCAGGTTGGATTTGATGGTCTCAAGGATCTTTCTAAATCTATTATTTTCCTGTGCCCTAAATGCTGGGCAGAGAGGGAGGTTGCTTGCATCTCTCTTTTTTCCTTAATGCAATCAAAGCTACCTTCCCTCTGCACAAGATCATAAAACTTTGGAGAAAATAAAAGATTAAGTCTTTTGTAAGCCATGATGCTCATTCAGTGAGTAACATTTTTTCCAGCCTAATCAACATTGTGAGGTTGCTGTGAGGATAAAGATGATGGAGGTGAACCATGGAAATCATCATGCATTCCTTGGGGATGACATAAAATGTGATTAATTAAGACAAGTGTGAGCTGAAAAGGAGGACAACTATAAAAATCACCTTTATCCCCCTGGCTACTTTTGAAGGTAGGCAGTTCCTGCTGTTCATACTCTTTCTATGAAGCCTCAAGGGCCAATTTTTCACCATTCCTTTTAAATCATCTGCCTTGCAGTGGTGTCATCTTTCCTGACAACGTTTGGGATAATAAAGATAAGTAATGGGACAAGTTATAAAGTGGCAATATTAAGCACCAGTGAATTATAAAAAACTAATTCTATATAACAGGGAGCCCCCTCTAGTATCCTAGCTGGGTTTATTCTTGTTGATATAAAAAAGTCAGAATCTTGTTTAAGGATATATTCTGCTAAAGATTGTTTTTTTTTAAACTGGAAACTGAATGATCTAAATTAAATTAAGGATCTTAATTTAAGGATCTTAATTTTCACTTATGGGTAGATTCTCTCATCTCTCTCTCTCTCTCTCTCTCTTTCACACACACACACACACACACACACACACACACACACACACACACACAATCTATTTTAAACTTAAATTAATTAATGTTTTTATTTTGGAAATTTATACCTCTATACCTGCCTATAGCTATCACCAGTTGGATAGACAGACTTCACTTCCCAGAATTCCCTATATAGCCCAGCTTTCTATGGAATTTTGCACACTAAACTCCACAAACCAGGAGTCAACTCTACAAATGAGCATGGCTGCAGCCATTTTTCCTACTCATTTTTGGAGGGAGAGAGGTTGCCCAGGTGCTTCACTAGTGAAAATAATCTTTTGTCCCATGGGGACCAAGGTCATTGCCTCCTCCCAAGACTGCAGCCTGGGCACTGTGTAAAAAGCCCACCGAGAAGATGTATTGGAGAATGTAGTTGCTTGAATAGTTTTAGGGGTGGGATTTTTTAACTTTGTATTAGAGAAATGTTACGTGTGTCTCCAGACTTGGTTTCACTTTTGATGTGCCAATACTTTGTAACTAATAAACATGTTCTTTGAAGAATGTGCAAGCCTCAGAGTTCTGCTTTATTCATCTCTGTCGGAACCATGACACCAGGACAATATAGAAGTTGTGGAAGGATAATCTATATTCTAGATATCTCTACTAATGTCTAATAAATTCCTTGATTTTGTTTTAGGACAGATTATTTTATTTAAAAATAAAATCATGGCAAGATGGGATTTGGTAAAGCAAAACACCAGCTGGCAGCATGAGTCCTTCGGGAGAAGGGCGGTATAGAAATTCAATTAATAAAATAAAATAAATAAATCTTTATTTCCAACAGAGCTTTCAATCCCCACAGTTCTCATGGTAGATGGCTGCTGAAGCCCAATGCATTGATTGGAAGTGTGTCCACTTGTCCAGAAAAAAATAGAGGTCAGCTATGGTGTTAAAGAATATCCCAAGGCTTTTCTACACAGCTGCCTTTTTATCTTCTCCTCTCTTCTAGGAGGAGCAGAAAATCTAAATTTTGTTTCCTCTACACCACATCCTTATGGTGCACATGGAATCAACCTAGGTCGTGCAGCTCTCTATAGAGTTTAAACATGCAACATCCTAAGATCCGTGATAGATTTCCTCAGTTGAAATTCATACCCTGTTCAACATAATGTAGCACATAAAAAACCTAAATGGCACATACTATGCTATTTTCTCCAAGTAAATCTTGGAGAATCTTCCCTTTTCCTGTTGTACTCCAAATAATTGATTTAAAAAAAAAAACACTTGTCCTGTTTACTGCTAAATAATTTACTTTAAAAAAAATTCCTTGTAACTATGGGTTGAAAACTTGATTGTGACATATATCCATTAGGTGGCACCAAAGAGGTAAGGGTTTCTGTATCTCTTGCCTGCCCCCTAGTGATCATCAAGATTTGTACAGTTAAGTGAGTGGGTAAATCCTGCAAAAGAGCAGAAGCGCAAGAGATTATTTTTCATTTCCCCCCACAAATTTTCATTCTTTGAGAGAAGAAGAGAATTTTAGTGAGATTTGCATGGGTGGACTATCTGTCAGAACTCATTCTTTCCCTGTGAGGGGACCTATTTCATTTCTTCTTCAATTCTTTCTGAGGGTTCTGCCATTCTCTTGAGGGGGAGGGGGGAAGGCTCTATGGTATGTTTCTCTGCTCTGCTATAATGTATCCTTTCCATTGTTTCTACCAACTTGCTCTTTGAACTGTATCTCCCTTGATGTTACCTTGGGGTGAGAAAGGAATGTGCCTCTGGACATCTGGCTTATCTCTCACTGTGGAAAGGAAGGTGCAAAGACCCAACAACATCTTCACAAGCATGGGAACAGACTCCGTTATCAGCTCCTTTCCCACAGTGGACTTAACACCTGAGGATTGGGCCATTCAAGCTGACCAGATGAACTACTGGGGTGGGGTTTACTTGGGACTCTTTTAACCTATTGATCTGAGTGGGAAATCCTCAGATCTTGCCTACTATGCCTGCTATCAGCTTCTCCTAATAAAAGTTCCTTTTGAAATGAAACTGTTCCAAGAGTCCTGCTTTCTTGGGATGAGGTTTTGATATCACAGTTGACAAAATATATGATTGTTCTTCTTTCTTGTACAATCCTTTTTCCAATGAGCATCACACAACATTTCTCCAGTTTCCCCTTTTCCCACATTTTCATTACATTGCAAGACAGGATAAGCATTGTTTTTAAAATAGACTTATTATCCCTATTATGTAGGACCCTTGCACTTCAAAAAATATTAGAAAAATGTGTAGAATTCCCCATTTATTTTCTCTTACCATAGATTTCATGGAGAATGACAAATGGTCACATGAATCCTATTCTATTGTTAAAAAGGCTGTGTGTTTATGGGTAACTCAAGGTCCATTTTGGATATCTTCTGTAGACACAAAATTAATGGGGAGAGGAGTCACATCCATGCAGATCTGCAAGTTTGCATACACTCCAGCACTCATTTTTCTATCTGGATCCCAATTAATTTATTTTGGAGAGATAAAATATGCTCCTTTTCAGAGGCATCAATTTTTTCCAGTATTTGGAAAATAATAAACAAGCACACATAGCCAACCCACAAATAACTATAAATCCTGATACAGTTTACAAATATGCAAAGATATTACAGCAATCATCAGAGACATTATTGAATTAGAGTATTTTGCATTTTGAAAATGCATTATGGATTTATGTAAATTGCATTAGCATTATCTATTTGAAATTCTTTGCATTACAGCATTTGTCTTTCTATTATTTCTCTTTCTAAAATGCATTCATTTCACCTAGCTCTTAGGACAGAGACAGAAGAAGTTTCCCTTCCCTTCCCTTCCCTCCCTTCCTTAATTGGTTTGCTGCCAATCTACACCAATGATGCAAACCTATGACATGTGTGGAAAAGGTGATATTCCATGACATTTTGGGTGATATGCTAGTTTTCACCAACACCAGATAGTTATTATTGAAAGTGCTCCCTATTCTAACATGATTTTTGAAGGAGGCAGAGGGTGTTCTCTTGCATGGCCTCCAGACCCTCCAGAAGTTGTGTGATAAAAGTACATATTTTCAAGTGCCATAGAGGCTGAGCAAGAATGAGGTGTGCTCTTATGAGGACACTCGTCCTTCCAGAAATCACATGATTCTTGCACAACCTTCAGAGCCTCTGAAAACTACATGAAAATGGAACATGCTTTCATGGAGGCTGCAGAAGCCGCAGAAGAATATTCTCTCAAGGAGCTTAAAAATGATTGTCTTGTGTGACCCAGAGCTGCCTCAGGTAGGCCATATAGGCCTGTCAATTGGAATACTGTGGCATACATCGGATACTGGAGATCACAAATATGACTGGATTTTATTTTATTTTTTAAAAAATAAATGAATATGTAAAGAATTGTTTCTCTTTTGTTTAGGGGGTGGGGTTGACACTCTAAAAAAGCCAAGTTAGGCATTTTCCAATTTTTGACATACCTCGCTCAAAAGGTCCACCATCATTGGTCTACATCAACTTTAAGACTGTTTCTTACAAGCAATTTTTTTCCTGTGTCCTGCACTGACCGCAGTTCTGCTTCACGATTTGATTGAATCATTTACATTCCCCAGAATGGAAGAAAAAAATCATGTCCAGTTCCAATCTGGGAGAAAAGGTGCTGGAAATAACATGGAGGCTAGCTGCTTTGGAAAGAAGGTCTGCTTATTGATGAGCAGACCCAGCAATAGCATGCAATTCTGGGAGAGCTGACAAAATGGAATTGAGAGTAGGTAGGTTTTTATACAGAAGGGACGTGGTGGCTCAGTGGGTTAGGACACTGAGCTTGTCGATCAGAAGGTCAGCAGTTTGGTGGGTCAAATCCCGAGTGCCGCGTAGCAGAGTGAGCACCTGTTACTTGTCCCAGCTTCTGCCCACCTAGCAGTTCGAAAGCACGTAAAAATGCAAGTAGAAAAATAGGGACCACTACGGTGGGAAGGTAACAGCGTTCCGTGCTAGTCATGCCGGCCACATGACCACGGAGACGTCCTTGGACAAGTGCTGGCTCTTCGGCTTTGAAACGGAGATGAGCACCGGCCCCTAGAGTCGGAAACGACTAGCACGCATGTGCGGGGGAACCTTTACCTTTAACTTTAACTTACCTTTAGGTTTTTATACATTCTTTGTGGCTTTGTGTTTGAGATGCCTGTTGTGAAATGTACTTTGACTTGTGCTTGAGTGTGCCCTTTTAGTATTCTAATTATTGTTGTCTGACTCCCATTGTGGCTGGGAGGTCATGCCCTGTCCTTGGAGCTGGGTGGGGAATGTATATTTTAGGAGTCTTTGTTTTTCTAATCCCATCGGTTCCAGCCTTCTGTGGGAGCTGTGGGTGAAGGCATTTTGTTTAAGAATAGGGTGGCCCAGTCTTTTTGAATGGATTACAAAATCTCCATTTCTAAAGACTTCAGGCTTCTGCTTGAGGCTGTTTTTTCCTATTTCCGCCTTTAAGAATATGTTTCTCCTCTTCTCCTTTAGGGAAAATATAATATCTTGCCTCTTTCAATATTCCCCAAAATATTTCATTCTTGGGGGGGGGGGGAAACAGTTTGAAACTGGCCTGTAGTTTACTTTTACCTAATTTGAAACAAGAGGACATCATGAGCCAATCAGCAGTATCTCCAAATAAAGAAAGAGAGGGATTGAATTGCTAGGGAATTTGTCCGAAGCTGAGCTATGAAAAGTTCCCCTTCAGTGAAATTTGAGGAGGGGGACCAGCAGACAGTGTTTCTTACCTTCTTCCTACTGAAATAATCTTCTCCTGGAAATTTGAATAGTGTTCTCTAAAATGTGCAGGTTAAAAAAGTCAAGAAGATGGCCTCAACCATAAAAGGACCTGCCATGGCTTTGGCTGCCTTCTTGATTTTTTGATGCCCCTGTCATCCATCTTAATATGTAAGAAAGCAGAGAAAACAGAACTAATTTTTTTGGCAATACAGAATTATCTTTTTTTAATTTATAATATGTTATCGGGAAGGTGGTTCATGGATATTTAAAAAAAAAAAGATTTTATGTTGCAAACATGATGCTCTTCTTTCTACCACTTCTTTTGAGGCCTTATGGAAGATGTTGGTCCTGAAAATCAGAGTAATGGGATTTATAGAGTTAGGCCAGGCAGGGAAAGAAAAGGGAAGAAAAGAAAAGAAAAGAAAAGAAAAGAAAGAAAGAAAGAAAGAAAGAAAGAAAGAAAGAAAGAAAGAAAGAAAGAAAGAAAGGAGGGAAGAAGACAAATAAAAAATAAATGAAGGAAGGAAGGAAGGAAGAAAAAAGAAAGAAAGGAGGGAGGAAGGAAGGAAGGAAAGAGAGCTGCCTTAAGCCAAAGTTCCTCAAACTGTCTCCTTCTCTATCTACCCTTCATCCATTCTTCGCCCCCTGGCAACTCATGGAAAGTTTCTGTGCATCAACAGAAATTCATGTCTCTGGCAATTGGGATGAACTATGCCTGAGCTGCATTGCTCTGGCCAGCCCCTATTCATCAATGAAAGAGGACAGTAATGAGTCATATTTCACATTTGCATTAATGCTGACAAGATTGACCATCTCCTTCTGGCTTGTACATTGTAAAATGGCAGGAACAGCAAAGGTCAACTTGATGGCAATATTAGTAGCAGTGGGGAAGGTTGAAGTATCTCAGGCTGTTATGGTTTTCCTGGGCAGAATCCCAGAGGGGAAACTCTTGTATTCTTTCCATGGTTCTTGGAGTCCTACAGCCCGAGACATGTGCTCTAGTTAAGGATAATGTTAATTAAAAGTGAAAAGAGCTTGGTGCAAACAAACAAGTAAATAAATATGACCAACTAGAAGAGGTTGCTCAAGGTGTGCATTCTAGTTGTCCTGGAACTGGCATTGGAGAGTGGAATCTGACATTATTTCTTGGCCTAGCCAGGCCATTCTAAGTACTCTTTCAGAATGATTCTGCTGATTATAACATTTCCCCTTTCTTCTTCTCCTTCTCTTTTAAAACAAAATATTTTTGGGTCAGTGATGATGATGATGTTATCCATTCAGCCAAGTCCAACTCTCAACAATTCTATGGGCCAGGTCTCTCCACATCTTCCAGTTTTGCACTATTTCTTTGAGTTTTTCTGTGCTATGGCTGGTGTCAGCTTTGATGGTGTCCATCCTATTTGAGTTTCCTTTGAGTCTTCATGATAGTGAACAGGGGAAAAATTGGGGAAGAAGGAGAAAGAAAATACTCTTATTTCTTTGGTAAACAACAGGTTGAAAGAGTCTTCAGTCTGGAGAAAATAGAACAGAGATAGGGTTTGCTCTCCCTTACCTTTGGTTGTCAATACAATAAAAGATGGAAAAAGCTGGTGCTTCGGATCTGTATCTCCAATTTATATGATATCTTGCACTTCAATAAGGAATGCGGTGGCTCAGTGGGTTAGGATGCTGAGCTTGTCGATCAGAAGGTCGGCAGTTTGGCAGGTCGAATCCCAAGTGCCACGTAACAGAGTGAGCACCTGTTACTCATCCCAGCTTCTGCCAACCTAGCAGTTCGAAAGCACGTGAAAATGCAAGTAGAAAAATAGGGACCACTACGGTGGGAAGGTAACAGTGTTCCGTGCGCCTTTGGCATCTAGTCATGCCGGCCACATGACCACAGAGACATCCTCGGACAAGCGCTGGCTCTTCAGCTTTGAAAGGGAGATGAGCACCGGCCCCTAGAGTTGGAAACGACTAGCACGCATGTGCGTGGGAACCTTTACCTTTTTACCTTTTGCACTTCAATGTGCTATCATTTTGCTGCTCAACTTTTCCTTCTCAGATTAAACATATTTTTATAAGGGAAGATTGAAGGAAATGGATGTATTTATTCTTGGAATAAAAGGCTGGCTTAGGAGTCCTCTGCTCATCCTTGCTACTCGTATTTATTTATCACATTGTATAGTTGCCCCTCTCAACAAGAGAGTGACTGATTAATTGTTGCAATTAAAAAAACATTGAAAACAGTCACACTTATAAATAAGTATCAAAAGGCACACAAAACAAGGAAGGATACTATTAACTACAGTAAGGGAGCCATTACAAAATCTCCCTGGTGCTCTGGGATCTCCATACCTGTCTACATGGCTAGGTCTCAAGAGACAAGTGGAATACTGAGAGGGATGGCGGGGGAAAAAATTCTACAAGGCAAGTGTCACAACAGAGAAGGCACAGCTCCTGGAACCCACCAGATGTAATTCCCTGGCAAATGGGACTTTCAGCATGCCCTCTCTGCCAGACCTGATGGGAAGGCAGATGTAATCAGGGGGAAGAGGTGGTCCCTCAGATAACCCAACCCCATGCCATGAAGGGCTTCAAGGATCAAAACCAGTACCTTGAATTGGACCGGGAAACAATTGAATTATATAGAATCCTTCTGAATCTTTAAAGCATAATGCCCAGAGTTTATAATACTTCAGGTAGGGTTTGAACACTTTCTTATTCTGGAAAGTGATTGTAATATACACACATGCATACAATCACACACTGAAATGGTTTGGATGTCAGGAATACCAATTAGCTGGCATTTATATCTTTGTTCATGACAAAACATATAGCTTAGAAACTGAGAATGGTGAGCATCAAGAATGGTATTAATGGTGTTATTAGCTTACAAGATGTTTAGCAATCAATTCTCTCTCTCTCTCTCTCTCTCTCTCTCTCTCTCTCTCTCTCTCTCTCTCTCCCCTCCCCCCAGGAAAACTGAATCAATTCAGTCTCCATTAGAAGAACAGCTGACATAGAGAAGTTTTGATATGGAAATCTGGGTTTATTATCAGATTGTATGTAGCGGTTATATGTTTATTGCAAAAAGGATTTCAATTTTGTTCACCATCTATTCTAAGACAATCAGTAAAAAAAACCCTCAGATATGCTTCAAGCAGCTTTTGGAAAACAACAACTTTTTTATATTTAGCTTAAGGCAAACACTCTAATTAGAAATTCCAGATTTATAAATTGAAATTTATCCATCTGTTTGTTTTTCATGTACTATATTCTGTTTAATGTTTGGGATGAAAACTGGATTGCTTGTATGCATCGATCTTTCTGTGCTATTTCTCTTCTAGACCTGGGTTAATACAATTCAGGTATGCTAATACATGGGAGCTAAAAGTTCAAGAGCAACCATTATTCATGTCATGCTATTGAAGCTTTGTTTCTAAAAAGAGGGAAACTTTATCTCCAATCATGCAAACTTTTAAGAAAATTTAATAGTCAATCCAGTCATGGGTAATTTTAAGAAGCAGGACCATACTGTCTTTAACTTCTGTCAGAAATGAATTATGCTGGTCAAATATTTCAAGCAGCAAAAGGTGACTGTTTTTTTTTTTTACTTGCAGGGTAGTGATGGTGGTGTGTTTTCTTATTCTATTCTTTTTTCTTTGTATCTTTTTTTTTAAAAAAAATGTCTATTATTGTTTTAATTGTTGGGCTTAATTAATTTAATTTATTTTAATTTTATATTATCTTTTATATTGTATTTTATGTTGCCCTGTAAACCGCCCTGAGTCCTTTGGGAATAGGGCGGTATAGAAATCTAAATAAATAAATAAATAAATAAATAAATAAATAAATAAATAAATAAATAAATAAATAAATAAATAAATAAATAAATAAATAAATAAATAAATAAATAAATAAATATTGCTACAGCTTGGTAAATTGTTCAAACAACTAGAGTGGCATCTTATGTTAACTTGCCTCCCAGCCTACATGGCATCTAATAAATACTGCAGATTTTAAGGGATAATTTGTTCAGCTCCTGCACCTTTCATGTTTTCCATTTTGTTCTCTGAACAAATTCTTAATTATCTCTGAGCATCTGAAATGCTCAACAAATCTTCCAGTGACCGAGAATTATTTCTGTGCATAATGTGCAAACCTAATATCAGAGGAGGTTATCTAATATAATTATATTATATCTAATATAATATTGAGGAATATTGAAATTGTAGAACCACTTTTCAAATATCATACAGTAATGATTCTTAAATGTAAACATATTTTAATATTCCAAACATTTTGAGGTTTATGATAATCAGAGAATCACAAAGTATGGGTGGAGCAAATGAACAGCATCATCCTTCACTTTCCTTCTTTTTCTATTCTTCTCCCTTCCGTTACAAGAGATAATGGAATAGAAGTGATAATGGATAATTTTAGAGATCAGTTGAGGTTGGCTGGGTGTATTTGCTCAGGACTGGAAGAATAAAGAAACACCACTAGATGAAGAGATAATCAAGAAGATATTGGACTGTGCTGAAATGAACAGACTTACATTGAGGATCAAAGAGAAAGAAGATAGATAATATTTTCCAACATGGAATTTATTTATCAATGATTGGAAAAAAAGGGTAGAGACTAAGAATGCAACTTGTATTATTAAGCAAATAAATTAACCCAGACAACACAATGTTTATTAAACACTTATCAAATGTAATAATAGAAAATTAATAAAAAAATTGAAAAAAAGGACAGAGAATGTTTTGCAACATTTCTGAGCATGTATCTTCATTTTGTCTATGGCAAAAAACCCCACAATCATAATATACTGGTGATTTCTAGAAGGGGAGCTGAAATAGCTACAAGCCACCCTTCCACTTTAAAGACATGAACCCAAGAATCCAGAAAGGATGAGACAGGATGTCTTTCATAGAAGCTACATACAAACCTCCCAAATAAAGCTAATTTACTGGGTTTCAAGTATACCAGGATATTCCAGAAATAATTTGACTAATTTTTTGGGATCACATAAGTTCCACAAGTTTTGAATTGCTGCAGAAAACTCATGAGGAAATGCCCTGTATATTGAATGAGGAGGAAGAAAACAGTGTTCCATTTTGTACACCCCAATTATTAGGCAGAAAACTACCAGAGGAGTCCCTTTAAGAGTGCATCATATTCAGTACATCACCATTGGTCATGTGTGTTGGAGGAAGGTTGTGTAATACTTTAATTTATATATGCAACCCATAGTCCTAAAACTCTAGTCTAGTAGAATCCTATTTATGTAGTCCTTGAACGTCCTCATCTTCTTACCAAAAATTGATGGAACAGTTTCCTGTCATTGTAGATGAAAAATGCCCTCCATAATCTACCATGAATTTTAAAATAGACTTCATGTAACTTTTTTAAATTACCAAATACCCAAGAAAAATAAAGCAAAATCTGAGCCCACCCTTTTGCCCTCTTTGGACAACTGTGCAGCCATCAGCCTACCTTCACTTTAGAAGAAAACAAAGAGACCCACAATTTGTCAGATCAAGTGATACACAAGCCCATACACTCCTAATTGACACATTACTTAGCCTACTTCTTTCCTGCTGCCATTAATGGTGGAAAACTAGCAATTTGTGTTATTGTGCTTGTTCCAAGAGTATAATGAAGTTGGCTCATATTCTGGCAGACTTTTCTAAATGTAGTGATAATCCTGTGCAAAAACTCAACCACCCGACACTCTACTCAAACACAACTTTATGCAAAAAAACACAAAAAAAACCCCACCAAAAACACTCAAACACAAACACACATGAATGTTCAGATTATCTCACTGGGGCAATTGAAGAAATATTATTGAGTAACAAGATAGCGAATACAAAAGGCAGATTAAGAGTAAGAAAGAAATGAGTTAGATTTTTGGAAAAACAAGTATATGAGTACAGAGTGAGGTGAGTGTAGGTTCGTTGAGAATTCAGGCTGTAACTACTGTACAAATGCTTGGATAGACCAGGAGTAAACTCAATAAACAGGACATCACAGACTGCATATAAAGCAAGACAACTCTTGTGGGTAAAGAACATGCAAAGAAAGGATGCAAAGAAAAATAAATGCATTTATATAGCAGATATTTCTCTGGCTAAAGAAAGGTACTATGGCTGAGAGACAGAAAATATAAAATTAAGTGACTGTGTTTCCAGACCTACCCATTGGTTTACCTATTACCATAGTTAAACCATAGTTAAGTGGTTGCATGTCATGCAGAACAATAAACATTCTGAAGCTGGGTGCTCACAAAAACCTTTTCTGTGTGGCATTTGCCCTCTGGAACATCATCTCTTTAGATACTGGATTGGTTCTACAACTCTGCTAGCCTTCCACAGGGTCCTGAAGACCTGATTTTGTGCTTGAGGCCTGGTCTGTTTCCTGATGATCTTGAGTTTCTAAAAAAGAATGGGTCATCATGTGTGAAAAAAACAACACACTCATTCAGCTAGGTACCTACACCTCTGTATTCATCCACAAAGGTTAAACTCATGGAAACAATTCCTCTCTACTTCATCCCAATTTTGCTTGATGAAGTGCAAAGTTTACTACTATAAGGAGTCATGTCTGTAGTGATTCCCCAAGTGATCAGTTTGTTGGGTAAATAAACAAAGCTTTCACAGAGCTTGCTAATTACAGCAATTGGTATAATTTAGGTAAAGCAGAGTGATGGCCTTTATTGAACCTCTTCTTGGAGCGATTAAGGGAGATCAATGAAGCTTCACATTGCATTTCCTTGGGGAGTGCTAGTTGGGGCAGAGTGGGTGGGGTGGAGGAATTTCTCTCTTCCCTCTACTTGGCTGAATTCTTCTTTTCTTTTCCTTTCCTTGGGGGGGGTAATGTGTGCAAGCAAAATGACCCTGCAGATTGATGGATTGAAATAGAATCTTCTTTATTGTTATTGTCCTACTTCATGGAGAAAAAAGTCATTGACTGAGATGGGCAGCCATAGAAATGAATGAACGAATGAAAATGAATGAATGAATGAGTGAGTGAGTGAATGAATGAATATATAAGGTGGTGCATAATTGAACCATGTGGCACTTTGGATTCAGTCTCCCAAAAATGCTTCATAGTGTGCAGGAATGCAAATGGTATACCTGCCCATAATATTTTAAGGAAGCCATGTCATTTGGCTCAGTCTTTAATAAGAAAGCATATGATATTCCATGGGACAATTGAAAAGAAAAGAATGAAGGGGCAGGACTGAAGATTGGGAGATTGATTTCACTCTTGTTTCAATCAGATTTGTTCGTCACTCTTCTCCAGAAGAACTTTCTCTTTTACTGTTCATCTCCTAGAATGTCTTGAACATCAGAGGTCTCCCCAAGATCTACTGACAATCTGCAGAGGTATGACCCAATATAATATTCCTGAATACTCCTCCAGGAATAATATATTCCTGAAGCTCTGATGCACAGTTCAACTGTGGTCTTAATCAGAGCCTGGAATGAGGAAAAGTAACAACATGCTGTTCCTCATTCCAGACTGATTAAGACTGTTATATTGCAAGCCTGGACTGCGTGGACAGCATGGATGACTCGGACAACAGGTTACAGCATCAGATCACTGTTTATTGAATGGACACGCCGGACTAGGAACAAAGGCCACTGTTGGTCCTTCTTATACACCTAGCCAGGTGAACCTGGGACCAATTTCCTTGTCTGGATTTCCCGCCATGGACTATCCAGCCAATCCGGATAGAGTATGTCGCCACCTGGTGGTGTCAGTGGCTCAATGCTGTAAGAACTCTATATACATAACACCCCTTCCCCCCATAAGTAATAAAGACACAACAATTGACAACATACAAATGTATATCTGATTATTTGGACACGACTAGATCCTAAGTGACCCTTGCCTCAAAACCTCACAAACTCCTCTAGATACGCCGGTGGCCTATGAGTCCTGGCGGACTGTTTCACTGTTTGCTCCTTGTTCATGTCAACCAGATCCACAATTTGGTCATCTGTTTCGCCCTGATCCCATGTCCTATTGACCCCCTCATCTTTTTGGGCCTGGGCCTGTTGTTGCTCTGCCCAACCAACACTTCTTGGTAAATATCTACTGTCAGTGTGTTCTTCCACCTCCCCCCGACCCAAAGGAAATGAGAAAGATGGTTGGTCATGTTGAGTTGCTTGAGATTTTTCAGGGGCCCGCCTCCTCAATTGATCTAGATGTCTCTGACCTGGCGGCCCTCCTCCACCTCTACAACATATGATACAGGACCCGTTTTATCAACCACCACCCCTTGAATCCACATGTGCCCAGGACCATAGTTCCTGACCCAAACCATATCACCTATGTGCAGTTCTCTAGGAGTGTCGGGTTGCTCCATTTGTGCAGCCACTCTGTCCGGGTGAAGTCTGTCCAACTTAGTGATAAGGCGACGTCCCCAACGTAACTCAGCAGGACTCTTTCCCATTGAAGTGCACGGAGTGCTGTGTTGTGCTAAGAGGAATTGAGCCAACCTTTGGTGCCAGTCTCCTCTGATGATGCGCCTCAATGCGTCCTTAGTCGTTCTCACCATTCGTTCTGCTAGGCCATTAGACGACGGGTGGAAGGGCACAGATGTGACATGCCTAAACAATTTGGCCCTGGTGAATGCCTGGAAATCAGCAGATGTGAATTGTGGGCCATTGTCAGAGACTAACACATCAGGTAAACCATGAGTTCCAAATAGTCCCCTGAGCACCTGGATAGTCTTTGCTGTAGTCATACTAGCAACAGGAACTACTTCTAGCCATTTTGAATGACTGTCCACTACCACCAAAAACAGCTGACCTTGAAAAGGACTCGCATAATCGATGTGTACCCTTGACCACGGAGTATGAGTCGGTTCCCACTTGTGTACGGGGGCTTACGGCTGTTCAGGCCTTGACCTTTGGCATGTATAGCACCCAGCTATCTGCCACCATAAGTAACTTCGAGCTAGTGCCTTCATCCTGACTATGCCTGGGTGACCCTCATGTAGCGACTGCAAGACTCTCTCCCACAATTTCTCTGGGATGATAACTCTACTACCCCACAACAGCCATCCCTTATGAGAAGACAACTCATGCCTTCTCATGAAATATGCCTGAAAATCTGGGCCAGGACTCTTTTCTTGCCACCTGGATGCCACCCACTTTAGGACTCTGCACAGTACCTTGTCCGCCATGGTGCCAGCAGCAATGTCCTTCACCTGAAGTGGACAATCTGGTAGATCTTGGATGGCTAGGATCTGCTCCGCAGGTGCTGGGTCTGGATCAGTGATCATTAATGGTAATCTGCTTAATGCATCAGCGTGGCCCATACTCTTCCCTAGTCCCGCCATGGACTATCCAGCCAATCCGGATAGAGTATGTCGCCACCTGGTGGTGTCAGTGGCTCAATGCTGTAAGAACTCTATATACATAACAAAGACCACAATTGAACTGTGCACCAGAGCTTCAAGAATGACCCTCAGATTCCCTCTGGAATTGATCAAGAGTCCATCAGACATCTGAGATAGCCAATTAACTAGGTTCTTCCTCTCTGCATGCATAGGAGGAAGTGTCTGAAGAGAACTTCGAGGCTAAAAGAGAATGAACTGATTAGGTTCCCAAACTACAAATTGTGGCTCCATTGTCCCAAGATAAAACAGGTACAGTGTTTGATGCGAGTTGGGCCCATGATAGTTTTGCTGGGTCAGGTAGGAAAGCCACCACTCAGTGGGGAAGCTGGTACATTCCCATCTGATCGCTATTGTCCAACCTAATCAGGGTTTCATATTTAATTATCAGTAGGGCAGTTTCTTTAAAAGTTATCAATATCTCTCATGTTCCAACAGTCATCCTACTATTTCTACCCTACCATAGTCATTCTGCTGTCACTCTATTACCCTTACCCTGCCATAGTCTTGCAAATGATGCCATATTTGACACCCAGTTTGGCACATTTCTGAAAGGAGCCCACATATCTCCATGCCTGTTTGGTCCTCTCCTCCATTATTAAATTATGAATGACAGAGGCCTTATTACAAACTGGTCTGGTATTTAGCAATGATGGCTCACAGCCTGGGTCACTGATGGTCTGATCATTAGGTAGGGTCAAGTCCAGAAGGCTGGAACACTGAATCAGAATAACACACTGAGACAGCCTTCCCTCAAGAACAGACTGTTCTCATCTCCCACCATATCTTCCCCTGCTCATTAGCACCGTTATGTTACTACCTACTCCATCTCCCCAGATACTCCAGAACTTTCACTTCTGTCAACCTCTGGGTCAAAGGCCTTTATCACTCAACCCAATTAAACCCAACTAACCAGCTGGCTATTAACCACATTTCTGGGATGCTTCTGCCCAGCAGTTATTAGACCCAGACACCCACCTTGCTATCCCCAACTAATCATTCCCTAATCAATTTCTCGACTAACCTTGTGCTCGCCTAGTTAGCTAGAGGTCTAAACATACCCATTATGCCTGGGGTGGGGGGGGAGGGGGACTAGGAGCCATTACACCTTCCCTCCTCTCTCACCTAGGCAGAGAAAGAGTCACTGATATTCCAGCAATATCAGTTTCTCAGGATCAGCCACCAAGTTTCCCTTTCTTTGCAGTTCTCAAGTCCTTCAATTTTCAACCAAATTGTTGGTTGAAAGGATGGAAAACTTTGAGTGACCTAAAACTCATTCCAGTCCATTCAGGTCTCCCTGAAGCATGAGAGACAACATGGCTACTATCATCATGGTAGGTCTTGGGAAAGGAAAGGAATGGGAAAGGAAAAGGAAAAGGGAGACGAGAGAAGAGGAGAGGACAAAATGCAAAATAGTTATAGTTAGTTATAGTTTATTCGATTTCTATACCGCCCTTCTCCCGAGGGACTCAGGGGGGTTCACAGGGCATATATAAATAGCAGTACAAAAATTAAAAAGAAATTAAACCAATGCCCAATTAAAATACAACAACGATAAAATAGCAAAAAACCCATTAAAAAACCCATATTCCCCCATCAGGCCAGACCAGCTAGTTCAAATAAGTGGGTCTTCAGCCCGCGGCGGAAGGAGCGAAGGTCCGATGCCATCCGGAGCTCAACCGGCAGTTGGTTCCATAATGCCGGAGCACCCACAGAGAAGGCCCTCCCCCTGGGGGCCACCAGTCGACATTCCCTGACCGGAGGCACCCTGAGGAGGCCCTCTCTGTGGGCACGCACAGGGCGGAGGGGAGTTGACGCCGGCAGCAGGTGGTCCTCGAGGTATCCCGGACCCATGCCATGTAAGGACTTAAAGATCATAACCAAAACCTTGAACCTCACCCGGAAGACAACTGGTAACCAATGCAGCTCGCGGAGCAAAGGTGTAACATGGGAGTACCGGGAAACTCCCAAGACAACTCTCGCGGCTGCATTCTGTACCAGTTGGAGCCTCCGAGTGGTCTTCAAGGGAAGCCCCATGTAGAGAGCATTGCAGTAGTCCAGGCGAGAGGTCACGAGCGCATGAGTGACCGTACACAGGGCATCCCGGTCCAGATAGGGCCGCAACTGGCGCACCAGGTGAACCTGGGCGAAAGCCCCCCTAGTCACGGCCACTATATGATCTTCCAGAGTAAGTCGTGAATCTAGGAGGACTCCCAAGTTGCGAGCCCTATCCACTGGGGGTAAGGACTCACCCCCCATAAGAAGAGATGGAATATTTTGAACGTCCCGGGATGCCGGAATGCACAGCCACTCAGTCTTGTCAGGGTTGAGTTGAAGTCTGTTCCTCCCCATCCAGGACCCAACCGCCTCCAGGCAACGGGACATCACATCGAGGGCATCACTGGGGTGGTTTGGGGTCGAAATAAAAAGTTGGGTATCATCGACATATTGATGATACCCCACTCCAAAACCACGAATGATCTCACCCAGCGGTTTCATGTAGATGTTGAACAGGAGAGGCGAGAGGACCGACCCCTGAGGAACTCCACAAACGAGGGTCCTAGGGGTCGACCTCTGTCCTCCTGCCAACACCGACTGCGAGCGTCCCAGGAGATAGGAGGAGAACCACCGAAGAACTGTGCCTCCCACTCCCAATCCCCTGAGACGCCGCAGCAGGATACCATGGTCGATGGTATCGAAAGCCGCCGAGAGGTCTAATAGGACAAGGACAGAGGAATGTCCTCTGTCCCGAGCCCTCCAGAGATCATTCACCAGAGCGACCAATGCCGTCTCTGTGCTGTACCCGGGCCTGAAACCCGATTGGTACAGGTCTAGATAATCCGCTTCATCCAGAACCAGAGGGAGCTGATGCGCCACCACACTCTCAACAACCTTCGCAAGAAAGCGAAGGTTGGAGACTGGACGAAAGTTGTTTAACACAGCTGGGTCCAAGGCAGGCTTCTTGAGGAGAGGTCTCACCACCGCCTCCTTCAAGACGGTGGGGAAACTACCCTCGCTCAAAGAAGCAGATATGACTGCCTGGAACCAGCCTCATGTCCTCTCCCTAGCTGCATAAGCCAGCCAAGAAGGGCACGGGTCCAATAAACATGTGGTGGAGCTCAACCTCCCCATAATCCTGTCCACTTCCTCAGGGGTCACAGAATCAAACTCCTCCCAGATAACATTGACAAGACCGCCCGTGTCCTGATCGCCGGACTCTGCCCAGTTGGAGTCCAAACCGGTCCGAATCCGAGCGATTTTATCCGACAGATGTTGACCAAACTCCTCGGCATGACCCTGCAAGGGATCCTCCCTCACCTCCTGATTAAGAAGGGAGCGAGTCACCCTAAACAGGGCGGCCGGGCGATTATCTACGGACGCGATGAGGGCAGAGAAGTAATTACACCTCGCCGCCCTCATCGCTGCGAGATGAGACCTAATATAGGTTCTTAGTCGCAACCGGTCGGGTTCGGATCAGCTGGACCTCCAACAGCTCTCTAGGCCCCGTTTACGACGCTTCATCTCCCGGAGCTCCGCGGAGAACCATGGAGCTCATTGGGATCTGCACCGGGTCAGGGGCCGCAAGGGTACAACTCGGTCAAGTGCCTCAGTGGCTGCCCTTTCCCAGGCTTCCACTAAGGCATCGGAGCAACGGAGGCAGGTGGGGACCCCAGCGCCGCTTGGAATCTATCAGGATCCATTAAGCGTCTGGGGCGGTACCATCTAATTGGCTCCGTACCCCCACGGTGGGGGGTGGCAAAACGGAAGACCAGCCGCAGGAGATGATGATCGGTCCATGACAGGGGCATAATAAATTGAGAGCCCCCACCAAGATCATCAAACCACCGTCCAGATAAGAAAATCAGGTCAAGGGTGTGGCCTCCCTCATGAGTTGGTTCAGAAATTACTTGCGTCAGGTCCATGGCCATCATGGAAGCCATGAACCCCCGAGCTAGCTCAGATGAGCCTCCCAGGGATGGTAGATTGAAGTCCCCCAAAACTATAAGTTTGGGGAACTCAATCACCAACCCCGAGAGGATATCGAGCAGCTCGGGCAGGGCTGCTGCTGCGCGACTAGGCGAAAAGTACACCAGCAGCAAGCCCAACTGCGCCCCCGAACCAAATCTCAAAAAGAGAGACTCACACCCGACTATCTGAGGAACGGTGGTCTCCCGTGGACATAAGGTCCAGTTCATGAGAAATAACAGTTCCACTTTATATGAACTGATCAGAGCCTATGCTGAATACTGGAATCCTTGAGAATGGGCAGAGAGGGCCATATGAACATCTGTGGACTTTCTTCCTGCCTTATTTAGCTCCTGAAACAGATGTCTACTGAATCTCATGAAAAATCATTGAATAAATTGGGAATATTAACCCAGTGAAGAGAGTCCTTGGAGCAAATATGACACAACTCTTCAAATTTTTAGGCTGATTCTTGATTGTCCCAGAGTGCAGGACACAGGTTAATGGATATATGTTACAAGAAGGCAAGTCCAATTCAATATGAGAAAAAAAAGTCCTAATAGTAAGAACAATTTCATAGTGGATTCAATCACAAAGAAAAGGCTTCTGCAAATTTATTAATTTTTTAAATTTATTTGCCACCCATCTCTACTACAAGGTGCTTTGGGCAGTTTATAACTTTAAAAATAAAAAAAAACAATGCAACCATATGTATAGAGTAAAATGCTATTAAAACATAAATTATACAAATGTACAATATTCTTTTGCACAACCTATGATAGATTTTTTTAAAAAAAATACAAAATAAAATTCCTTTCTTCCTCAATCAATCAATCAATCAATTTTCTTATAAAATCATGAAAACTAGTGAAAATTGCTGCAGGATCTATAACAACTCACCACAGCTAACTTGTTGTTACCAACTTGTCGCTACTAGCTTGCTGCTCCAAGTCACTTCCACCAACTCTCTGCTGCCGACTTGTTGCCGGACAGTTTGGCACAACCAACTCACCATGGGGGCAACTCTGCCCACTGTTCAATTGCCCAGCCGGGTGAGCAAGCAGTGAGCAGAGCATAAAGGGTGTGGTAAGCAGGTGGGTGGGCAGAGCACACAGCAAGAGGGTGGACTGAGCCGTCAGCAGCAGCAGCAGCAGTGTCCAGAGCCATAGAGTGCAGAACACGTCCACCACACCAATGTGAGTGGGCCATGCCAAGTTGTCTCATTCTGTGCTGCTGCAACCTATCTGTTCTTGGCTTGTGTGTTCCCTCTAGGACACGGGTAGGCAACCTCAGCTCTTTTATGACTCATGGACTTCAACTCCCAGAATTCCTGAGCCAGCCAAGCTGGCTCAGGAATTCTGGGAGTTGAAGTCCATGAGTTATAAAAGAGCCGAGGTTGCCTACCCCTGCTCTAGGACAACTAGAATCCTTCAAATGCTGTAAGGCAGGGTTGTCAAACTCGCAACATCACGTGACATGTCGTGACGTATCACAACTTTTTTGCTATTGAGGGCAATGGTTTGGGCACGGTTTCGCTATGATGCATCCAGCCTGTGGGCCGGCAGTTTGACACCCCTGCTCTAAGGAGAGTCAAATTATTCCATAAATAAATGTATTTTTCTCTTTCCAATGCTTCATTATTAGTGTCTTTATTTACTAGTGACAGAATGTTTCCTAACAGGCAATCTGAAGAGGAAAATGTTCATTGAGGAAAAGGACAGACCTTTTTGTTATCATATTTTTCAGACTCGGACACAGTGGAATTAATGTCCTCGGCTTTCAGCCTTATTGATTAAAATATACTGTGGTTGTTTTCATTTGTCTCCCTCTCCATATTTTTGGCTCTTTGTATGGTAATTTTGATGGATTTTTTTTTCTTATTTTAAATGGGTTTGCTGTTTTATGCAACATTTGCAACTTTTTTTTTTAAAAAATGCAATTTTTCTTTTTGGCAGAGAACACTGCTAGCAAATGCTCAGATAAGGAGCAACATAATTATATTTAAAGTTGGTCTTTTGGAAGGAATGGCACGTTTGTAGGATTTTTATTTCACGTTTTATTGTGACTAGATAAAGCATTCCTCAGGAGTTTCTTTTTATTTATATGGCTTAAGAAGAAAACCTTTTCATTAAGTTTATATGGCAGTATTGTGATCCATATTAAATGAAGAATGGCAACATTTTAGTGCCTGTGGAATATACTTAATATTAGCAGTGGCTTTCCCAGGCACTGTACAAGGGAAAGGTGACCTAGGGAGATGAGCATCAAGATGAGTTTCCTTCCCACTTATGATGGACTTCTCCTTCTCCTATACATTATTGATACAAAGATGATTAGGGGACTGGAGGCTAAAACATATAAAGAACAGTTGCTGGAATAGGGTATGTCTAGTCTAATGACCATCTTATTTGTCTCTTGAGAAACCTATATGCAAGTCAAGAAGCAACAGTGAGAACTGGACACGGAACCACTGATTGGTTCAAAATTGGGAAAGGAATCCGGCAAGGCTGTATACTGTCACCCTGCCTGTTCAACTTATATGCAGAGCACATCATGAGAAAGGCAGGGCTAGATGAATCAAAAGTTGGAATTAAGATTGCCGGGAGAAATATCAACAACATAAGATATGCAGATGATACCACTCTAATGGCAGAAAGTGAAGAGGAACTAAAGAGCCTCTAGTTGCAATTGAAGAAGGAGAGTGCAAAAGTTGGGTTGAAACTAAACATTAAGAAAACCAAGATCATGGCATCCGGCCCTCTCGATTCCTGGCAAATAGATGGGGAAGAAATGGAGGTAGTGACAGATTTTATTTTTCTGGGCTCCAAGATCACCACAGATGGGGACTGCAAGAAATTAAAAGACGCTTGCTCCTTGGGAGGAAAGCCATGGCAAATCTAGACAGCACACTAAAAAGCAGAGACATCACCCTGTCAACAAAATTGTGTATACTCAAGGCTATGGTCTTCCCAGTTGCAATGTATGGCTGTGAAAGTTGGACCATAAGAAAGGCTGAGTGCCAAAGAATTGAAGCCTTTGAACTATGGTGCTGGAGAAGACTCCTGCGAGTCCCTTGGACTGCAAGGCGATCAAACTGGTCAGTCCTAGAGGAGATCAACCCTGACTGCTCTTTAGAAGTCCAGATCCTGAAGTTGAAACTCAAATACTTTGGCCACCTAATGAGAAGGAAGGACTCACTGGAGAAGAGCCTAATGCTGGGAAAGATTGAGGGCAAGAGATGAAGGGGACGACAGAGAATGAGGTGGCTGGATGGAGTCACTGAAGCAGTAGGCGTGAGCTTAAATGGACTCCAGAAGATGGTAGAGGACAGGAAGGCCTGGAGGAACATTGTCCATAGGGTTGCCACAAAGAAGAGTAGTTCAACCTATTCTCTAAAGCACCTGAAGGCAGGACAAAAAGCAATGGATGGAAACTAATCAAGGAGAGAAAACAACTTAGAACTAAGGAGAAATTTCCTGACATTTAGAACCATTGATCAGTGGAAGGGCTTGTCTTCAGAAATTGTGAGTGCTCCATCACTGGAGGTTTTTAAGAACAGATTGGGCAACCATTTGTCTGAAATATTATACATTCTTCTGCTTGAGCAGGGGACTGGAAAATTTCCAAGGTTCCTTTCAATTTGGTTATTCTATAATTCTGTTAATGTTCCTAAGGCAATATTAAAAGCAGAGAGATGGGGCATGGTATAAACTAAGGAGAAATTTCCTGACAGTTAGAACAATTATTCAGTGGAATAGCTTGCCTTCAGGCATTGTGAGTGCTCCATCACTGGAGGCTTTTAAGAAGGGATTGGAGAGCCATTTGTCCAGAATAGTATAGGATCTCCTGCTTGACCAATGAATTGGACTGGAAGGTCTCCAAGATCCCTTCCAACTCTTTTATTTTGTATTCTCTATTCTGAATTTTCTCTCAGCTCTAGAAAGAAGAAAGCAAAATGTTGCCAAGAAAACCTCATGGACTTGTCCATGTGGCCTCCAGGAGTCAAAAGTGACAAGAGAACAGGCATTTGCATTACATTAAAGACAAGAGGTGGAACAAATAAAACAAATAGTGGTCCAAAATCAGAAAGATATGACAGGTCAGATGAAAGAAGTGACAGATAAGCATTTGTTCCATCTTCCTTACCTACAACTGAAGATTAGTACAAATGTTGCAGGTTGCCACTGTTTTCTGAGTTATTGTTACTATATTAATTTATATTTATGTAATTTCATGGCATTTTATGTCTGCATTATGTCCATGTGTCCACAGAATCGCTGAGAATTGGACAAGATTGAACAGATAGCAATATCATGTCTACACTGAATTACATTAAGGACTGCAATAAGCAGTGAAGTGATGTCTAAGAAGTAAATCTTATGTTTTACTTTAATTTAATTTAATCTCACTTAAATTTTAAAATCTGTTAAATCTGTTCCATCATTTTCACTACCAGTGTTGTCTTCTGCCTCTAAAGGACAAGAAATGGTGCAATGAGAGCCAGTTCTCATATAGTCACCAGAAAACAACCAGTTCAGCAATTGTGAGAATGAGATAAAGGTGGAAATAATCCCTCCCACCTTCTAGCCAATTACATCATGTGAACATGAGAAAGAAGCACTAGAATTAGAGTTGTCATTTCAGTACAAATAGGGTTTTCTTTATTTATTCATTTATCAAATTGGAGGCCATCCATCTCACTCACAGAGAGACTCTGGGTGATGTAGAATTAAAACATAAGCCATATACCGGTAAATATTATATCCCAGTAGGAAGTAGTTAAAAATAGGAATAAAATAAATAGAGTTTAAAAGGTGGGGAAAGGGCCTTCAAGGTACTAACCAACCCCAAAGGTGCCTGTTCCTTTGACACCCTCAAGTGAACTGACAGAGCAAGATCTGAAAAGCCAGAAAGGTGGGGCCCACTTCACCTCTGTGGGAAGAATCTTCCAAAGGATGGGGGCAGCAGCAGAAAAGGCTCTCTTCTAGGTCCCACCAGTTGAAATTCTTTAATGAAGGGGTCTGTAACACATCCTCCCTGCCTGACCAGGTGGGGTGGGCCGATGTAATGGAGAGAAGACAGTTCCGCAAGTAACCTGGCCTCATACCATGTAGGGTTTTATAACAAATACATAATCTGGTTATCTTGGAACTATCAGCATCTCTTGCAACTTTCCTGAGTACAAAAAAGGGTTTTAGAAGAAGTACTCTAACTGTAGCAATAGTTTTAATTTAAGAATTTGTAGTATTGTTGA
The DNA here is from genome assembly GCF_964194415.1 of Vipera berus. Lineage (NCBI taxonomy): Eukaryota > Metazoa > Chordata > Lepidosauria > Squamata > Viperidae > Vipera > Vipera berus. The sequence goes on from NC_138202.1 coordinate 21,031,910, forward strand.
CTCAAAACCAACTTTATAGGAAAGGCTTACATAAGCCCTTTGGTTAGCTTTTCTAGTATACTTCTACTTATCAGAGTTTTTGTGTCATTGGGAGTTTCTTCTTGTAGTTTCCTGCCAAGGTGGCTGAGAGAAATCATGTGCCATGGATTTTCAGCAAGGAAGTCTGGGAGTTTCAAATAAAAGGTATGGCAGATGTAACTGTGGATCCATAGGCTATAATCCCCTGGCATACAGTCAGGAGAACCAGTTCAGATAACTTTATGGACAGAAAGTCCTTGTCCTTTCCAGATATTAATATCAACCCCTTATAGAAAAGTTTCCTGGATGTCTTAGAAGAAGAGAAGAGAACAAATAAAAATCAAAATACTAAAACCATAAAACGTGACACAGTATTGAAAATTGGCAATAGAAAACATATAGTTACAGATTAACCAATAACAATTTTAAAAGCACATTTGTATGAAGATACACAACCCGGTCAGCTTGGAAATATCAGCATCTTTTGCAATGTTCCTGAGTGCAAAAAAGGCTTTACTTCAAGAAGAGTAATGAGTCAGTTTACTGTAGCAGTAGTTTTAATTTAAGGATTTATAGTATTCTTGATTAAAAACCAGCCTTCGAGCAAATGTTTAGAGTCATCGCCAGTGTCCAAAATCTGCACTGCAGTCCCAGAAGTGATTCTAAAAATTGGTACTGAATTTTGTGCTTTCAGATATGCTGTCTGAAAATGATGGCAGAAAAATACTGGAAAGCAAAAAGTCAGCCTGTGAGCAAAAGAGACCCTGTCATACTCAAACCCCTGTCAGATTTCCTGTCCTAAAAGATACAAACACTGCCAAAGGATCCATGATCAGTATGAAAAATGGCACTCACAGTGGAATAGTTAGGTAAAAGAATTGGCAATCTAATGCTAGATTGCCACTGCCCTGGGACAAAACAAAACAACCAACCCAGAACCAATGCATGACCCTCCCTATGAACTTAAGTTGTCAATAACTTCGTGATGGTTGTGAACTCCTTCAAGTCCACTTCTAAGCAAAGTAGTTTGAAGTCCTGCAGTGCCTTAAGCACAGAGAATTTCACTGCCAATCCAACTGCAGACCTAGCAATTCAAGCCAGGGAGGTTGCTCTGCAATACACAAGCAACGTTGCTATCCAATCCCTACTAAACTGTTCAGATCTGGCCTGCAAAAGACTCTAGATGTCTACTGGATAGCAGCAAAATTTAGAATTTTTGGAATCTCCTTGCTGCCTTCCAATGATTCTCTAGATTTTTGTACCTTAGCTCTGGTATCTCTGCCATACAGTTTTGTAGGCAAAGGAACAAAAGATGAGGCAAACAGTCCTGTCCAACACTGCATATGTGCCTGTGAAATGTAAAAATTCTATTCTCCAAGTGTGTAATAAATTGTTGTTGAACCAGTATGTGGTTTTCCTTTCTAAATAGTTAATAGAATTAATAGAACAGGCCATGCATTTAATTAAACTGGCCAGCTCAGAATTCCATTCATCTGGCCCTGCTTTTTGGAACTGTTCTTTATTAGATATCAATTTATACATAAAATACATAAAAATACTATTGGATTAAATTTAAAATGAGAGGATATTTTTATTGTTATTTTGAATATTATTAGCATTTTCTATTAAACATTTTTATGTGCTTTTTATTATTGGAAAATTACTTTGGAAGTTTTCTTTTTTTTAAAAGATAACTGAAAAATTGATTTTGGGATTAGATGATTTAAATCACTTTTGATTAGAGAAATACACACAACACACACACACACACACACACACACACACACACACACACATATACACGTTTTATTTTTATTTAATAATTAGTATTTTACCTATTGGTTAAAGTTAAAATGAGAAGAACAGAGGTTGGACTAGGATACCTCAAAGATCCCTTCCAGCTCTATTATTGTTATTGTTATTGTTAAAGATATTTTCATTGCATTTCTTTAGTATGTTTTTGATGTATTTACTTAAATTTAGAGTAGGAGGTTGCTATATCGTAAATTTCTATCTATTGGAAAAAGTCAGGAGTTACTTTTTTATATATTTGTTTTATGTATTTTTCCCCCACTATCTTTTAAATTCTCCCCTTCTTTTACCTTCCCCAATTTTCCCCATTTGTTTTATTTAGTATTTTATTATACTTTTGGAACTCAGTAGAATTACTTGCACAAAAAAAGTAAATATGAATTTATTATATTCACCAACTGGAAATTTTACTCCTGCATTTTTTCTTTTGGTACAATGTTCTATACATTGTACAAGGTTTTTTTAAAAAAATAAAATAAAATAAAATAAAATTCTTGTAGGAGAGAAATATAGGCAGCACCTTATTGTGGAACTTCTGGCCTTCCAGGCCTGGATATGTTAAAATACATTTGGGCAAAAAGAATTAGAACTGTCCTTTAGGGCTTTGCAAACCTTCAAAGGGATATGTCATTATCAGGTTCAAATAAAGCCCTCCTTGAGGCCAACTTATTTCTAAGAATTTGCTTTGATCTGCTTTAAAGCCCCTTGCTCTTCTCCAACAGCACTCTTTGTCTTTTCAAAGTCAGAAGACCCAAATGTTAGAAATAGTCACCTCTGGCAGTTAAACTCAAGAATATTAGGTATTTCATTCTGGCTGGAGAGAATTTTAGTTAGTCCCAAGTACCTTGGAACACCCTCCTAGGGATCATAAGATTACTCTTTATAAGGAAAAAATAATAATAAAAAGAAAGTATTAGAGCAAAGGAGAGTTAAACCTGCTTCATGTTATACAAAATAGTTTCATGGCCATTTCTGAAAGATGCTATTGATAAAGGATTTGTGAAAATCCACACACCTATTTCAAATATCTATGAGTATTATTGGTGTTCTGAAAGATCCTCTTAGCTTTTAATTCATCAGCCATTTGGAAGGTTAAACCTCAAACCAATACATTTCTCCAATAAAGCATAAAAACATGTTTCTTATTCTAATCTTCTAAAATGTTGAGGTAATAATGACTTTAGACCACATCATATGTTTTTAATGCAGTGCATATCAGCAACCTGGAAACTATTTTTTTTACAAAAGATCTGAATATATATATATATATATATATATATATATATATATATATATATATATATATATATATATATATATATATATATATATATAATTTATTATATTGGAAAACCTGATAGGTAACTAATATTGACAAAAAATCAAAAAGTGAACAAAATGTATATTGTAATTAGCTCAGTATTCTGAAAGGTGCCTGTGAATGTTTCCTTTGCTTAGAAAATGAACAGAGTGATAGGTTGGTGAGGGTCAACTGCACCTTTAACATTTAAAGGAAAGCATCTAGATTCTATCTGGGGATGATTAAAAAGTAGCTACACAATCTTTCAGCTTCAAGATTTGCTTATTTCCCAGTATTTATATCCTAAATAATAGGTTAGATAATAGTATGATAAAACATGCAGTACAAAAATCACATAAATAAGAAAAGAATATATAGACAATGGGCCTAAAAAGAATTCAGATGAGAGTCATTTTGGCCTAGTAGTTAAGGCACTAGGCTAGAAACAGGAGACTTTGAGTTCTAGTTCTGCCTTAGCCATGAAAGCCAGTTGGGTGACCTTGGGTCAGTCACTATCTCTCTGCCCAACCCACCTCATAGAGTTGTTGTGGGAAAAATAGGAAGAAGGTGTGTCGAAATATTTACTGCATTGAGTTACTTGTAGAAATAATAAAGGTGGGATACAAATAAATAAATAAAATAAATTACAGCTCAAAAAACATCAAGACAGAATGGTTTCACTTGTTTATGCAAAGGTCTATTCCACAAATAATGTACTATTAAGGTCTGTTAACTGTTCCATATCCTATGAAGCTGATGAAAAGGATGAGACTCTCAACAGGCCTTCTCTGCATGTCTGAACCAAATAGGCTGATTCTATCCTGGCTACATTCTACTTGCTATCCTGGTTCTGTGTCATATTGTCACTCATAGCCTGACAATTTAAAGATCCAGGAAGGGCCCAAGTATGGATTAAGCCTACAAGTAGTAGTGCTCAAATTATAGAAGAATTTATCTACTTCCTAGGATTCCACCAACACAAAAGAATTTCAGATTGCATTACAAGTTCCTTTGCTCACCATAGTAAGCTCTGTCAAACTTGAAGAGCTCTTTCTTTCCCTTGAAGAGAAACAAGCAAGGTAAGACAACTCACAGTTCATAAGAAACTATAGATTGCCAGTCCATGATTTATGGAACAAATGTCAAATGACTTGTAAAACAATCATCCCCAGCTTATAGACCAAAGTAACTAGATTCATACCAATAAAAACCTATGGTTTAACATGATTTATGGACCGGGTTATAGATAAATTCCATTTCCAAGTAAATGCCTAATTATTTATCTGTAAAATCTTGCAGCTACTTGAGTGAGGGGGCCTTTATAAGGCATTCAAATAGTGTTACCATATTACATATTTGAAAAATATGGACATCTGGAAGGAGGGTTTGGAGAGTCATGGAGGTAACATGCTATGAACAAGGCCATGCACCTTCCTTCCTTCCTTCCTTCCTTCCTTCCTTCCTTCCTTCCTTCCTTCCTTCCTTCCTTCCTTCCTTCCTTCCTTCCTTCCTCACTCACTCTATGCCACAGTGAAACTGAATGGTTAGTTATCCCCAGTGGTGGGATTTAGCTGGTTCGCACTAGTTTGGTAGAACCAGTGGATAATATTTTGTTGACTTCGGTGAACCAGCTGATGCCCTAGCCTTTTTTGCAAGGCCCAGAATGGACTGCTGGATGGATGCCACTTCCAGAAATCTGTTCTGAGCCGTGGCCATAACAGCTCACCGGAAGCATGTGGATGCCACTTCCAGGCCTCCGAGGCTCAGAACAGACTTCTGGAAGTGGTGTCCCTGCAGAGAACTGGTTGTTCAGGTATTTGAATCCCACCACTGGTTATCCCCCCAGCTAACTAGGAAAATTTCAGTATTTTGAAATCAGGGTAATGAATACAGCTTTGCATGAAATCAAAGGGACCATTATCACTTAAATCAATATTTATTACATGGTTTTTTTTCTCTCTAACACCTTAAGTTATTTGAGGACACAATGTCTTGAAGCGAGAAACTCCACTAATTAAACCTAGCTTAAAATGTCCAATCTTTGAGCATTAAAGGTCAGCATTGGATGATGGCAATATCACTGATCATATTGGGGAGGCACGGGGAATGGGACAGACTTCCAATCAATAGGGAAGGATACCTTCCCAATTGGGAACGATACCTCACCCTTGTTGCTATCTGATTGGTAAACGTAGGGAGAAAGAAAGTAACAGGATCAGACTTGCGAGAATCTGTTTATGTAGCCTTGCAAATAAAACATAATTAGCTCATCTGGTTTTGTTTCCGGTCCATTCTACTTGGAAGGCTGACATCAATCTTGCAAGTCTCTTAGTAGAAATCACCTGGTGTCTGTTTTACAGTCTGAGGTTCTTTTCTGAGACTCTTTCTCTGCCCATTATGCAACCATGGGCCATGCCATCTCTTATCTGATCGTTCCCTAGGGAACATCTCTCTCCCCCCCTCCCCCCCATTTCCCAAGGTCATTTCCATATACCATTATTCCTGGGCAAGGAAACCTGGTTGTGTAGAACAGGCAACATTACTGGAGCACCTCAAAAACCTCTGGTCATAACTCAAAAGATTTAACTACTATGCTTAGCTGTGCCTCTTTAACAGTTGCCAGTGATGGTCAGTGGGATAGACAGCAATATCATTTCTATCATTGCTTAAATAAAGATAGAAGGTTTTCTTTCCAGGTTTATGTTAGAAGCAGACCTCTTCAATTCTCTCATCTCCATGGAATTCTAGGTATTCACTGAGTTGAAATTCCACAGTACCTATGATTGCCAACAAATGTGTAAATACAAAACTCTGGAAAACAGGGGAATACTAAATTATTATTGGGCATGTATGTTAAAACTCTAATTGATCAAAGTAATAATGTTAATATCTACAGCTAATTTAATTTGTCATTCTTCCATCCCCCATTTGTATTTATTTATGCAGAAAATCTATTTTTATTTTACTGCCTATCCCCTTAACAGTTTATTGTGCATTATGCTGCCTATTCCCTTAACAGCTTTGAGCATCTTGCTAAATTGCACTAAAACATTTGTAATAAAATGCTAAAAAAAGAGAGTGAGGAAAGAAACATTAAACATTTATTTTAGCACTCTTTAAGTGTCTTTTTCAAAATCAGCCAAATTCAGCTAGGTATAGTTACCTTATGTGATTATTTCTAGTACCTTAGAAGTCTATCTATTGTTTGCTGCTTTTTAAAACAGGAGGGGAAAAAATTATTCTTGAAATATTGCCATGATGAATTGGCTGACATTACATAGAGTTTATTCTCAGTACTCTATCGTGAAAAGCAATGAACTGCTTTTGCTATGCTTGACTTTGCAAAAGTAAGATAATTGAGGTTTTGCTACTCTTTTCATGTCTACCTGCACCAGAAGACTCTTCTCTCTCCCAGTCAGGTTTTGCATACAGGAGCAAGAACAACCTCCAAAAATACACAGCAAGTTTACTATCACTATCTCCAGAAATCCTCCTAACAATACTGGAACAATAGTTGATTCTTTTCTTTCATTACCAGCTTTCTGGTCACATGATAAATTATTAAAATCTGGAAATGAAATTGCTTTGGCATTTCAATCAAATGTGGAACTTGTATCATCTTTCAGTCTCCTAACTGTATTAGTTCTCTCCTGTGTGGGGTAAAACAATAACTGTTGCCACAAAATCTCATTGTCAAGTTGCTATATATATTATTTTTCTTTCCTGATTGAACTTTTAAACAGATAGGAACAAAGCCATGACTTTTGAGCAGTGTTGCAAAATGCCTATGAAATTCATTCATCCATCCATCCATCCATCCATCCATTCATTCATTCATCCATTCATCCATTATTTTTTTCTGGTGGCCTTAGCTTCCTTCAATGCTATCCCTACAACAAAAACCCAATGAGGCATACTGGACCAATTCTATTGAACCTGAACTCAGAATGGTACTATGGTTTGTTTTCTAATTACAACTGTGAGTACTCTGCCAGTTTATTTATTTATTTATTTATTTATTTTTGGGACTTATATGCCGCCCTATCTCCCGAAGGACTCAGGGCGGCTTACAACAATAAAAACAACAATACAAAAATTAAAAAAGAATTAAATAACAGTCCCAAAATAGATTAACTACAGTTAAAATTAAAACATATTTAAAAACCCATCATCAATCCAGGTCAGCCTGATGGAAGAGAAAAGTTTTGAGGTCGCAGCGAAAGGACCGGAGGTCCGGGGCCATCCGAAGCTCAAGGGGAAGTTGGTTCCAAAGGGCTGGTGCTCCCACAGAGAAGGCCCTCCCCCTGGGGGTCGCCAGCCGACATTGTCTGGCCGACGGCACCCTGAGGAGGCCCTCTCTGTGTGAGCGCACATAGTTCCTAGTTTGAACTATAGCATTAAAGCCACTACAGAATATCAGAGTTGGAAGAGACTTTGGAGGTCTTCTAATCCAACCTCCTGCTCAAGCAGGAGACCCTATGCCATTCTGGACAAATGGTTGTCCAATCTCTTCTTACAAATCTCTTATGATGGAGCACCCACAACCTCTGAAGGCAAGCCATTCCACTGATTAATTGTTCTAGCTATTAATTAATTGCTCTTAACTATCTTCAATGGGAGCTCCATTTAGTGCATATTACACTAATCATATTGAGAAATGACAAGGGCATAAGTAACCATCTCCAGTGCCATAATTGGTACATTAGCTAAAACTGTGCAAAAGCCCTTCCAGCCATGGTTTTCAACTGCTATTTGAGCGGGAGCTTTAAGTACAGGAAGTACTCCCCACCGTCCACCAGATTGTGAATGTGTTCTTTCTTGTGTAACAAAACTCCATCAAGAATGAAGGAAGGTATAGTCCTGAAATCAGACAACTTCTGAATCAACAGCCAACGCATTTTGCTTTATTCCTATTTTTTATTTTTTATGTTGATTTTCCCATGTGTTCATTGTCCTGAACTGACCAAGACAATATACAATTTCTAAAAAGAGACAAGAAGATCCAAGTGGCAGCATAATATCAGAACTTCTCTCCAGTTGTCCTTACGTTTCCAGAGTTTGTTCCTGTAACATAATGAAACTTAAAACCAGTAGAGAGTCATTCTACTTTCTTTGAAAAGAAATTAATCTTCTTGTCCAAAATGTAAATTCCTTATTCTGTATCAAGGCAGTGCTTTCACTGAACCAGCTAAAACAACAAAGGAGGAATGTGATTATGACACATTATGTTACCTGAATGTCTATATGTGTGAGAGGGGAAAAGAGTAAAACTGCAAACAAAAGAAAAAAAACCCTCAATTTTGCAAAACCAAAGCTTCATGAATACTCTGTGAGAAATTAGTCATATATAAAATCTAAGGGAAAAATGAGCTTTTAAGTAAAGACAGTTTTGATAAGAAAATGAGTAGTTAAATCATTAATGATATTAAATTTTTATCATAACAATTAATTTAATTTTTTAAAAAGGTGGTGTTGAAAATTACAGCCTTTCATTTAATCACAAAGTCTGGCTGATCTTTGGTGTCTAATGTCTAAAGAAAAAGTAGAGCATCACAAAACAATATAAAACACCTGCATAAAACGTATGGAAATGGAAGAGAATAATGCAATATAAATTAAAATGGGATTTATACTTGATTAGTTGCTAGAATATATATAGAAAAACCAAATAAAACTTAAATAATAGATGATGAGCATCAGTTTTTTTAAACAAAATTCTTGGATTACAGAAATGATTGTTGAGAGGGTAACTAAGAGCAACTAAGATGATTAAAGGCCTGGAGACTAAAACATATGAAGAATTGTTGCAGGAACTGGCTATGGCTAGTCTAGAGAAAAGAAGGACTAGGGGTCTTCCGGTGGTGACGCGGCGCCGAAGACAGCCGCCTCCGGGCTGTCCGCTCCGCAGCTGTGTTTATCCACCTAAAACAGCGCCGATCAGCTGTTTAGGTGGATTTGAAGCCCCCTCCTCAGGAGAAGACGAGGGGGTGAGGCCCCAGGTAGGGGTTGAGCTCTCCGGGGCCGCCTGAGCTGAAAGTTTGGGCGGCTGAAGGATTGAGCCCCCCCGAAGCCTGGGTTAGCTCCGAGCTGCGCAGCGTCTCTGCTCCGTGATTTTTGGAGCAGAGCCAGGCGTTAGCAACCACCCCTGCCAGAAGGAAAGACTTTCGAGTAATAAGGTGCAGGCAGAGCGGTACAAGAGGCCAAGGTGAAGTGGACTTTTATTTTTACTCCCTAGCTCAATGGATTTTATAGCTTTAAAGTGAAAGTACGCAACAAGTGAAAGTGGGAAAGATGGCGGCTAAATCTTCCTCTAAAGTTCTTCGGAGTGCGGGAACTTCCCCAGTGCAATAGACTTCGTTGCAAGCTCTGCTTCCTCCTGCACCTCCTCTGGCATTGACGCTTAAGGACTTACAAGATGCCTTTGCAAAGGAATCCCAGGTAATGTCAGATATGATGGATGATAAGATGGCAAAGCTGGAGGAGAAATTGGAGAAATTGGAGGAGAGGATGGAAGAGAAGTTTAGTGCAATGAGGGTAGACATTTTGTCTACAATTGAAAGCGTGGCTGAATGTGTGCAACGTTTGGATGAAAAAGTGGAGGATCTTAGTCAAAAGAACTCTATATTAGAAGTAAAGGTACTAGAGAATGAAAATATAAGGGATAAAATGGACGGAGAATTGAGTCTTGTCCAGTACCATCAGATGCAGTATGCTATTAGAATCAGGGGCTTAAAAGAGAATCCTAAAGAAGACTTAAAGCAGCTGATCTCTGAGGCTTTGGAAGCAGTACTGGGCCAGCCAGCATCTGAAATAGAGGGAAACATGGATAAAATCTTTCGTGTAAATTCATGGATTGCAAGGCAGAGGAAGCTACCTAGAGATGTGGTGGTCTATTTCACAAAGAGAGCAACTAGAGATGAAGTTATTCAAGCTGCTTATGATACTAAATTTGTGGTTGCTGAGCAAGAAGTCCTGGTTCTAAAAGAGATTCCTCCAAAGATTTTAAGAAGAAGGAAAGATTTTGCATTCCTTGCACAGGAACTTAAGAAATGTGATATTAAGTTTAGATGGGAGATTCCAGTCGGAATGGTGGTGATGTATGAAGGTAAAAGATATCGTCTGGTTACCGTGACTCAGGCACGTGATTTCTACAGCAATGTTTTAAAAGCAACCCCTCTATCACTCTTGGAAGCTGCAAAGGGATTTGGAGAGGGAAAACCTCAAGAGGCGGAAGGTGGACAGACAGAGGAGAATGGTGCTGGAGGGGATCAAACTACAGCTTCATCGACTGCTGTTGGAGAGCAGAGGTTGACGCGTGCCGCCTTAAGACGAGCAAGACAAGTACAAGAGCAAGACCAGCAGAAAGTTATGGAACTTCCAAAGCGTACTTACAGTGAAGCTGTGGGAGGGGCGCGGCCCAAGGAAATTACAGGGGCCATTGAAGATGTGCTCCAAAAGCTTCGGGACGCCAAGCATGGCGACTAAATTTCTAACCTGGAATGTCAATGGATTAAATTCACCACAGAAGAGAAAGAAAGTTTTTCAATATTTAAAACAATTTAAGACTGATGTTATCTGTTTGCAAGAAACGCATATTAGGGTTATGGACCAAAAGTACTTATCGAACTCAAGGTTGGGCACGCAATTTGTTGCCTCTGCGATGAACAAGAAAAATGGAGTGGTTGTCTACGTTAAAAGTACTCTAACAGTGGAACTAATTGAAGTAGATAAGCAAGGAAGATATGTCATGATAGATTTGCTGTTAGAAGGTAAAAAAACGCTTCTAATTGGATTGTATGCTCCTAATCAACAACAAGCTGATTTTTTTAGTTTACTTCACACAAAGGTTACCCAATTGGATTATAAATCATTTATTTTTATGGGGGACTGGAATGGTGTTTTAGACGTACAGATGGACAAGGCTGGTTCTTTTAAGCGCGTTCTGAGTCATGCTAGATTGCCTAAATATTTTTTTGAAATGAAGGACGATTTGGAACTGCGAGATATTTGGCGCGATACACATCTATACGAAAAGGATTATACTTTTTTCTCTGACAGACATCAATCTTTTTCCAGGATTGATTTTATTTTGCTGACTAATGACTTTTTTTCTAGGATTAAGAAGGTAAAGATCTGTGCAAGAACTATTTCTGACCATAGCCCAGTTTGGTTAGAGATCAATAAGGACAATAGGGATAGGCGCTCGTGGCGCGTAAATGAGAATTTGTTTAGAAATCAGAGAAATGTGGAAGAATGTAAACAGCAGATGAAGGATTTCTTTGAAATTAATATGAATAAGGATACCTCTATGGACATGGTTTGGGATGCTAGCAAGGCCTACATGAGAGGGGTGTTGATATATATGAATAATAAATGCAGACGTACTTTGGAAGCTAGAAGGAAAGAACTGGAGAATGAAATTAGGGAAAAAGAAAAGGCCCTAATCTTGAATCCATTGGATGTGAAGACTAAGGAGGTTATTAATCTGTTAAGAGGACAATTTGATAAGTTGATGGCTGATCAAGTGGCAACCAATTTACGGTTTGCTAGGCATAATACTTTTTGCAATGCTAATAAGCCAGGTAGATGGCTAGCTTACAGACTAAGGAAAAAGCAAAGGGCTTCTAATATAGATAAAATTGAATATAAGGGAAAGGTTGTGTTTCAACAGGATCTTATCAAGGAAGCTTTTGTGGATTTTTATTCTAAATTATATGCCAAGGAGAAGATTAATGAAAAAGACATTGATGTATATTTGGAGAAGGCTAGCATCCCGGTGCTTACGCAAGCACAAAAGGAGGAGATTAATCAATTGATAATAGAAGAAGAAATTCTTATAGCAATTAAGGAATTGAAGGTGGATAAAGCGCCAGGCACGGATGGTTTGACTGCAGCTTACTACAAAAATTTACAATTGGAGTTGATAAAGCCGTTAAAGGAACTGTTCCAGACAATTCAGAGAGCTGGAAAGGTGCCTCCGTCTTGGAGAACTGCTTTTATTTCTTTGATTCCGAAGGAAGATCAAGATGCTATTCAAGTAAAAAACTATAGACCGATATCACTTTTAAATACAGATTATAAGATATTTATAGGGACGCGGTGGCTCAGTGGGTTAGGATGCTGAACTTGTCGATCGGAAGGTCGGCAGTTTGGCGGGTCGAATCCCGAGTGCCGCGTAGCAGAGTGAGCGCCTGTTACTCGTCCCAGCTTCTGCCCACCTAGCAGTTCGAAAGCACGTAAAAATGCAAGTAGAAAAATAGGGACCACTACGGTGGGAAGGTAACAGCGTTCCGTGCGCCTTTGGTGTCTAGTCATGCCGGCCACATGACCACGGAGACGTCCTCGGACAAGCGCTGGCTCTTCGGCTTTGAAACGGAGATGAGCACCGGCCCCTAGAGTCAGAAACGACTAGCACGCATGTGCGGGGGAACCTTTACCTTTACCTATAAGATATTTGCCAAGGTGTTAGCTAACAGATTGATGAGGGTTCTGCAACAGGTGATTCATGGGGATCAAACTGGGTTTATTAGTGGTAGGCAAATGAAAAACAATGTGAGGCATATAGTTGATGTGTTGGAGTTTTTGGAAAGGAACAACCAGATCCCTGCGGCGCTAATTTTTCTAGATGCTGAAAAAGCTTTTGATCAATTGAATTGGCAATTTTTGATGAAAGTTTTAGATAAAATGAATTTTGGGGATAAATTTTTGCAACCAATTAGGGCATTATATCAAAAACAAACTGCCCGAATAATAGTTAACAATAGTTTGACTGAAGTATGTAATATTGAGAAGGGCACAAGACAAGGGTGTCCGTTTTCACCTTTATTATTTGTTTTAACATTGGAGATATTATTGGTAAAAATACGGAATTCGGAAAGAATTAAGGGTATACAAATTAGAGATTAGGATTATAGACTGAGAGCGTTCGCAGATGATCTGGTTGTTACGGTGACCCAGCCAGAAAACTCTGTTGTGGACCTGATGGAGATAATAATGCAATATGGGAAGGTTTCTGGATTTAAAGTTAATGCACAAAAAACTAAAATTCTGGCCAAAAATATGACGGTATCGCAAAAGGCCCTTTTAGAAGGATTAACTGGATTTGAGATTGTTAAAAGGGTTAAATATTTGGGGGTGTTTTTGTCACCCTCTAATACAAAGTTATATAAAAATAACTATGAAAAGTTATGGGGAAAAATTCAAAAAGAAATGGAGAGTTGGGAAAAATTACAACTGTCTTTGCTGGGAAGAATTGCAGCAGTGAAAATGAATGTCCTGCCTAAATTTTTATTTTTATTTCAAATGATACCGGTCCTTAAAAAAGATTCTAATTTGGAAGAATGGCAACGGGGTATCAATAAATTTGTTTGGGCAGGGAAAAGGCCACGAGTTAAACTTAAGATTATGCAGGATATTCGTGAAAGAGGTGGCCTTAAAATGCCTAATCTTAAATTATATTATGAAGCTGCTGCGTTATCAGGAATAAGTGATTGGATTAATTTGACACAAGAGAGATTATTAAATCTTGAGGGCCATGACTTGTTATTTGGCTGGCATGCATATTTGTTGTATGATAAGAAGGTAGATAATGTGTTTAAAGTGCATATTTTAAGACAGGCATTGTTGAGAGTTTGGAAGAAGTATAGACATAAGTTAGATTACAAGATGCCGTTGTGGACAATTCCAAAACACGCAATAGAAAACATAAATGTTGGTTTCAAACATGATACGACTACGTATAAGGAGATTTTAAGCTTGGAAAGAAATGTCTGGTGTTTAAAACCGTATAACCTCTTGCGAGATGAGAAGATTGTTCAAACTTGGTTTCAATATACTCAGTTACGGGCCAGGTGGAAAGAAGATCAGAAAATTGGTTTTGCAATGACTGACGAAAATTTGATAAAGCAAATTAGAAATCAGGGTCCAGCACATATCAAACGGATATATCTTGCATTGATAGAAATTGACTCAGAAACAGAACTTGTTAAAGATTGTATGATAAAATGGGCCCAGAATATCCAAGAAGTTATTACAATGGATACGTGGGAAAAGATCTGGGTGAGGAACGTAAAATTTACACAAGCTCAAAACTTAAGAGAGAACTTTTATAAAATGTTTTATAGATGGCATTTAGATCCTAAAAAGCTTGCAAGTATGTATCCGAACTATCAGCCAAAATGCTGGAGGTGTGGTGGCGAAGATGCAACATATTTTCACATATGGTGGACCTGCAAAAAGGTTAAGGCTTTTTGGATAAAAATTTGGTGGAATATGCAGAAGATCTTCAAGCAAAGGATAAAGTTTTGTCCGCAATTGTTTTTGTTGGGCATAATTACAGATGCTACTGTTGTGGACACTAAGTTGATGTTGAATTTAATTACAGCAGCAAGACTTTTAATAGGTCAATATTGGAAGAAGGAGGAACTGCCGACTATAGAGGAATGGACTCTAAAGGTTTCTGACCTGGCGGAAATGGCAAAGATCTCGGCTTATTTGAAAGATCATTCGCAAGAACGTTATATTATGGAGTGGAAAAAATGGATTGATTATATCCAGAACAAATATGGGACTAAAAAGTTTCATTTAGCATTTGAATAGGTCTTCCTTTCTTTTTTCTTTTTTCTTTCTTTTTATATGTAATATTAATATTGCTTGTAGTTATCTTATATGAGCTAGAGAGATAGATTTAAGAGTTTATTGTTGTTAGCATATGGATGTTTATGATTGTTCTTTGTTTTTATACCTTGTACTTAGCTCTGGGAAGTCGGGGGGGGAGGGGGAAATGGGGGGGAGGGGCAGGGAGGGATAGGTAGGGGTGGGGGGAGGGGGGATTGTTAAAGATAAAATGTACTCTAAAACTTTTCAATAAAAAAAAAGAAGGACTAGGGGTGACATGATAGCAGTATTCCAGTATTTGAGAGGCTACCACAAAGAGGAGGGGGTCAACCTATTTTCCAAAGCACCAGAAACAAGACAATAAACAATGGATGGAAACTAATCAAGAAGAGAAGCAATCAGGAATTAAAGAGAAACTTCCTAACAGTGAGGACAGTTAACTAGTGGAACAGCTTGTCTTCAGAAGTTGTGGGTGCTTCATCACTGGAGGTTTTTAAGAAGAGACTGGAAAGTCACTTGTCTCAAGTAAATCTCCTGCCTGAGCAGGGAGTTGGACTAGAAGATCTCCAAGGTCTCTTCCAGCTGTATTCTGATTGAAGGGTTTAAATGGCTTTAAAAGATGTATCTTCTATTAGATCAAGTCTACTTGATCATGACGTAGATGTGGTTTTAAGCTAGCAGAATGAGACAATGAGACCTCAGCTTTATTGGTCTAATAATTAGAAATGAAAACAACTCTAGGACTATAATTTCAATGTAATAGTTGTTCACAAATATGCTGGTCTATTGCTATTCTATTGGATAGTCAGTAAAAATCCTTTGAATGAGTACTAAATACAAATCCCAGTTTTTCACTTGCTCTTCTTTCTGTTGGTTATAAAATGACTAAATCAGAAGAGAGCTTAGAAGTCAATTAGTTCAATGCTTTTCTCAAGATAGGCTTTCCAAAACCAGTTATTGTAAACCAATTACTTTACAATTGGTTTATAACCAATTATTTTAAGGATTTTTCTGAACAAATAGAATGTCATTTGTCTAATTCACAACTGTAGCAATATGCATACTTGAAGCACCTTTTGATAGGTTGGTATGGGTCCGACACTTTAGCTGCTTCAATGAAGTTGAGGTGCTTTCTATTTTCATGAAATGTACATCTGAAAATAAACCTACATCACATTTGTAAAAAGAAAATAAAGCAGAAATTTAAAGCTGAACTAAAGAACTGAAATTAGCAGCAGCCAAAAAAGCCAATGCAGTCCTATGCTGCATTAACAGGGGGATATAATCAAGATCATGTGAAGTGTTAATACTACTCTATAATGCCTTTGTAAGACCACACTTGGAGTACTGTATCCAGTTTTGGTCAGCACAATATAAACAAGATGTTGAGACTCTAGAAAGAATACGAGAAGAGAAACAAAGAATGGTTGCTGGAATTGGGTATGTCTAGTTTAATGATGAGAAGGACTAGGGGTAACATGACAGCCATGTTCCAATATCTCAGGTGTTGCCATAAAGAACAGGGAGTCAAGCTATTCTCCAAAGCACCTGAAAGCAGGACAAGAAGCAATGGATGGAAACTAACAAAGGAGAGAAGCAACCTAGAACTAAGGAGAAATTTCCTGACAGTTAGAACAATTAATCATTGGAACAACTTGCCTTCAGAAGTTGTAGAGTTGTGTTCCAACAGTGAAAGTTTTGTCTGAAATGGTATATGGTTTCTTGCCTGAGCAAGGAGCTGGACTAAAACACCTCCAAGATCCCTGCTAACTGTTATTTTGTTAAATTTGTAACAATAGAACATCAATTGTCACAAGTTTTTTTTAAAATGTTAAATTGATCCTGTTGATTTTAAGATTGAAATTGGTTCATCAAAAGATTCTATGTAGAGTTTCTTGGAAGCACTGAAAAAGCCACTCATTGTGCTGGGCAGCCATATAAATTGGATAAATAAATAAGTAAATAAATAAGTTTGGATACCAAATTGTTGGAGATGTGAAGGGTCACATCCACAAATGAGTTGGTTCGATGAGCAATTAGTATCTTTTGGCATTATATTATTATTAGCAACATTATTTCCATAACTGTGGGTGTTATTAAAGATATTTTGTTGCATTAATTCCAAAAAAATGTGGAATTTTACAATTTTAGGAACTTTGGTTATATGGGACAGGTGGAATGGGTAAGGTAATTATTTTGAGAAACAGGAAAAAGTATTACTATTCTAGATATTAACAACTGATTCAAAATATGCATTATTTATCTAGTTGAAAAAGTTACATTTTCTACTGGTCGGAAAACAATGCAGTATGTTTCCTTTTGGCAAAATTTCATGATGTTGTACAACAGTCTCTTAAGGTATAATTTTATATGCAATATTTAATATTTGATAAATAGATGAGATGCTTGGATTATTATTGTTTTTCCTTTGTGGGGTTTTGTTTGTTATTGTTTATCAGTTGATATTTAAAATTTTAGGGGGGATTGGTATTTGTGCACTTTTTAAAAAGTAGTAAAATAAAGATATATTTTTTAAAGACAAAACAAAACATCCAAAGCATCTACTTAAAGACATATAATAAAGATTGCTTTGTTAATGCCCTCAACATCTCTCCCACAAAATCACAGAAACATAGGCCTGGAAGTGACTTTGGAGGTCTTCTAGTCCAACCCCCTGCTCAAGGCAGGAAACTTCATACTATCCCAGACAAATGTTGTCCAGTCTATTCTTGAAAACCTCCAATGATGCAGCATCCATAACTCTGGTGGCAAATAGTAATAGCATTTGGGTTTTTATACTGCCCCATAGCACTTTACAGATTGACTGGATGGTTTGCAAGCATTATTTGCATATTGCCCCCAAAATCTAGGTCCTCATTTTACCAACCTTGGAAAAATGGAAGGTTGAATAAACCTTGAGCCCTTCAGGATCAAACTCCAGGTTGTGGACATAATTTGCCTGCAATACTGCACTTTAACCACTGCACTACCAGGCAAGCTGTTCCATTGATAGTTGAATTGTTCTCACAATCAGGAAATTTCTTCTTAGTTACAGGTTCAATCTCTCTTTACTGAACTTCCAACCATTGCTTCTTGCTATGGAGAATAAGTTAACCCATTCTTCTGTGTGACAGCTCTCAAGTACTGGAAGACAGCATGTCACCCCCCCCCCCATCCTTCTCTTTGATAAGCTAGACATGCCTAGTTTCTTAACTGTTCACTGTACGGTTTAGCCTCTAGATTTCTTATCATCTTTGTTGCTCTTCTCTACACAATTTCTAGAGTCTCAGCATCTATTTTTTAATCACGTTGACCAGAAATGGATGCAGTATTCCATGTGTGGCAGTGTAGTGAAGTATAAAGTGGTACTATCACTTTTTGAATATAAAAAGTTCAAAACTAGTACGGAGCTTAAAACAAACAGGGAACTTCTGTAATGAACTCACAATGTGTATATTTGTGCACACATCCACACACCCAGAGTGAAATTTAGTTTAAAGAAATTTAGTTGAAGTCTACTACACATTTAGCAGGCTCCAAATGCAATGGATTGAATTTCCATCTTAGAGTAAAAAAGTGGATCGAGCCTATTGCATCCAAAGGAGACTTGCAAGACAATTGAGTTTATGTTAATTTTGCATTCATATGTAGCAATTTGTGTCACTTGTGTAATAATCCCATATGCAAATGAGGTCATCTGTGGAATTTTCAAAATGCTTTTAAATGAAACAAATACCTGTGGATTACAAATATTCAGGAAGATCCCCTCTTTTCAGGAAATTCCCTCCCTTGCTTTATGCAAAATCTTTGAGGGAGGTGGTCCACAAAGCCGCATGCATGAGTTTTCATCACCTTGCCTTAAAAATAAAATAATTTTGCATGAAGAGACATTAATGGATGAGAAAAGGCTGGTAGAGATTTGGAGATTCAATTGTATTGCAAATCTGAGACATATCTTGACTATCATTTATTCTGGCAAGTAGAATAGTGCATTATTTTTCATCACAACTTTATGGCAATGCCTTCCTCATCCCCACTATGCATTTTATTTAAAGATATTGGTTATCAAGCTGACTTTCTCTCCCATGCAGAAAAGCAGACTGCAGGAGAGTTCCTCCCAGGATTGGTAAGAAACTTTCATGGTAGGAAAAGAAAAAATTAGCATGTAGTTTATGCATCTTCCATAGCCTTCTGATAACCATCAGACTTTGAAAAATGATTGTTGGAATGCTATTTATTTGAACCTTATGATGTGAAGCCAATTTCATATCTGCAATGCCAATAGATAACAAGCCACGCCAATAGATAATGAGCCTTGGTGGAGCAGTGGGCTAATGCCTCCTTAAGTAATACCAGCTGCCTGCAATTAGTGCAGGTTCAAGTCCCACCAGGCTCAAGGTTGACTCAGCCTTCCATCCTTCCGAGGTAGGTAAAATGAGGACCCAGACTGTTGGGGGCAAAGCTGACTTTGTAAAAATGCTGCTGGGGGGGGGGCGAAAGCCCTAATAAGCAGGCATATACATAGAATGAAGGCTATTGCTAAGCACATTGAAGGATTGTAAGCCACCCTGAGTCTTCGGAGAATGGCGGGATATAAATGGGATTAAAAAAAGTGTTGCATAAAAGTCCTAAATTTGTTTTAAGCATAGCTGTCAATTACAAGACATTATATGCTGTTATATTCTCAACTACAATATCAAGCTTAACATTCCTTCTACCAACAGGCAGGAACTCTCCTGAGATTAGAATTTCCTAGGATTGTACTCTGGGACCTGAATACAAAGCATGTTCACTACGGCAGAACTGTAGTTCTATATTTAAATATTCATATTTTATTATTACATTTTATACCCCTCTCTGTTCTGATTATACATGCAGTCAAAATAGCTTACAGTAATTAAAAGAAGATACAAAATAAAATGAACACATCAAGAAAAATAAAATTAAAATATCCATAGATAAAATTCCCAAAGTCCTCTTCTGAAGCTTATTTCACACTGAGAACTGTATCTTTGACTCATTTGTAATACATTTTTCATCCTTTCTGGAAACGTCGTAAGAGACTGAAGAGTTGATACTCAACATATGCATCATGTCATTCTATTTTTGGAGTTCATTTCTGAAGCGCATGAAGTCTCAGTCTAGATCAGGATTAGTAAGCATAAAATGGAACATTTTTGGAATGGAAGTCCAGTATATTTCATTATTGATCAGGACAATACTAATTTAGTTGTTCAAAGGATGGTCTAGTAGTTTTCTAGACATTATCTGAAGTTAATCCTCTGAGGTAGTTTATGCTTCCAGTTTGGAGGATTAATTTCAGGGATAATCAAACAGCATTACCATAATGCTGTAATATGCTTTAATATATTATATTATAATATAATGCTGTAATATATTAAAGAAAAAACTTTTAGAACTATAAGTTTCAGTACACTGGATGATCTCCTTCAACCCTTAGTGAAAGATATTTCATGTAAGTCAAAAAACCTATTTTTTTTTCCTCCGAAATAAATTGCAAAAAGGTAATTAGGACATTGATTATGGAAAGTTTTGAATAGACAGATGAATCGGAAATAAGATTTTTGAAACTAATTATAAGAATCCTTCCTGTGGGTTTTTAAAACTCTATTAAAATATATGAAGATTTTAAATCTAAGCATAAACAATTCTCTTGTGGGAAAATGTTGTGGATTAGGAAAAAAACATGATAAGATGAGACTTTGAAGGCTGAACACTAGAGGCAACCAGAAAGAGCAAAAGATTCTAGTTAAAAAGGAAGAGAACCACCAATACATATTGGAGAAAAGTATTTTAATTTTGGAAGAATTCAAAGATATTTGTCAATGATGTACTCAGAAACTTCTCTTAAGATTATCTACTTCTCTTAAGATTTAAGAGAGATGATAGAAGAGAACACAATTAAGAATGGGGCTGTTTTGCATATGGTTTTAAAAATGGCAGGATACAAATTGATATGGAAGATGATACAATGCACTTACAAATGAAACCAACTGATTTCTTAATAAATAAACGAGATGCACAAACAATAAATCAGAAAAGTGACCTGGACAACTTTCTTATCTTGGACCTACAAAAGAAATATGTTATACTCATGAAGGAGTTCATAGAAAAGGGAAAGAGAAAATGAAAAGAAATCAATTTTTATGACACTATTTAAAAGGAATAGATATCAAGATTTTTTAAAGCAAAAACAAGGAATATGAAGTTGGCTTATTTAATCCAGGTTAAAAAATATTCTAGTAGTTGTTAATGGATTTTTATTGACCAGGATTGAATGATAAGGCTTTAAAGATAAGATATGATCTATAAAATTTTATACTGTAGATAAGATATGGGAAGAAGATATTTTTGTTAAAATATAGATGCTGTTTCTGGTATGTGTTAAACAAATATGTGAAGTAGTTTCTGAAAGAGACAAAAAGAAAATGATAAGAAATTAACTTGTAGGACACATTTATATTTTATATATAAAAGTTATATTTTATTTATTAACTTACATTTATATTTTATATTCTTTCATTTTACTTTTAACAATCTTGATCCTTAGCCCTTTCATGTTTAAAAACTTGATTTCTCTTCATTTTCTCTTTGTCCCTTCTAACAAAATTCTTCAAAGTTTTAACAAGCCTCATTTGTAACACCAGTATAGGAAGATTACCCAAGTTGATCTCTTGGTTTGTTATTTGGATATCCCTGTTAGTTATTAAGTAATCAGCCAGTTTCTTTTGTGTGTTCAGTATAGCATCTTTTCCCATATAATTCTTATAGCTTGTAGCTAAATCAATTTTTGTCTCAGTCTTTTTCAATAAAACTCTTTCATAATATCTTCTGAACACAGTCTATCTATAGAGGCAGACTCTCTTAAAATTAACTTCAGGGTTCATTGTTCAAAAATATCCTTTAATATGTTTAAGATTAAAATATTTTTTCCATCCTGTATTAGTAAATCTCATTTAAATATTCTCCTTTAATTGCAAAATTTTGTCTCTTCTATTTCTCTCTAATGTCCAACATTCAGCCCTATCCTATCCTATATTTTGTTTTAGAATATTTTCCTATGGGAAGAATTCTTATAATTGATTCCAAAATTTTATTTCAAATTTATCTGTATTTGTATTTATAACCTTCTAAAATCAAAATTTTAATTAGCCTTTTGCTGTTTAATCCAGATTTTCTTTAAGTCCTTAAACTGACAGTTAAAACATCTTTCACTAAGGATTGAAGAAAACTCTCCTGTTGCTATAAAACATATCAATCCAAAGTTTTCTAATAGCTGAAAAACAGTTAAAAAGCAATTTCTAAAAGTGATTAGAAAAAGAAGTATGTGAGCCCAGTATTCTTAAAGGCACCAGCCATGGGTTGACCAAGATAGCTCATCTCCCAGAACAGTAAACATGCCAGAGACCACTGTCTTGCAGTCTCCTTGGGAGGAACAGCTGTAGAAATACTTGTGGGTGATCTCAGGTCCTCTCCTTCTACAGAGAGGAATTACAAATAGCAGGTCTATTTGCTGGCTCTTCAATCTGTCATGATGGTTAACTCATTTCTTCCCAGATGTCTGAGAGTAATTAGGCTTTTTCAATCTTTTGGTGATGGCCCAAATTCATATTGTTTACATAAAAAACCAGAACTATGGAGGTATTTACATAGCTTTGTCCTAAAAAAGCAAACTCTAAATTTCCCCCCAAAGGCTTTTTGCTTTTTCAAAAGGCAACTGAACTTTCTTTATTTTTGCTTGAAGACATTTTGTTTTTCATTCAAGAAGCTTCTTCAGTTCTGGACAACCCATGGCCTGGATGACTGAGAATCTCCATAGACATCTACAATTCTTCCACATTTTGGCTGTTTTCCTTTTACAAAGTTCAAGTGTGGTCTACCCATCCTTAATTAACTACAAAACTATGGTGAGATGATGTTTCCTATCCCCTTACTGATTTCTGTCCTTGCCTCTACTACCAATTAATCCTGTCACCCAATTTCCCTGCCAGGTAACAGCAAGAAATAAAGCCTATCAGATTGTGTATATCTGAAATGAGTTTGGAATAATGAGAAAATACAATTTTAATATTTGTACAGCTAACGATGATTTAGAATTGTCTCATTAATGGTCTAGTAATAAAGAAAATATCAAGGGAACATGAGAGAAAAAGGTATTGCCAGGGAATATTTGTGCCACATGTAGGTACAAGTGTGTATGTGTGTGGGGGAAATACTAGCAAACTGAGCTTGTATTTTGCAATAATATACTGAGATAGATAGATAGATAGATAGATAGATAGATAGATAGATAGATAGATAGATAGATAGATAGATAGATAACCTTTATTGTCATTTTTTTACTGTGAGCACATTGGCACACATTAAAAATGAAATTTAGTTGTTTGGTCAAGGTGTACGCATACATAACACACATTTAAACACACTATATACAACATATGTATAAACTTACATCCTTACATATAAATAACATATAAATATTAATCACTGTCCATTTTGAATACATAATGAAAAGAGGAAGCTTTAGAGTTCATAAGGTTAATACTGTATGGAATGAAACTATGATTAAATCTGGGTGTTCTGCCTCCTCCTGGAAGGTAACAAGGAAAACTGGTCATGAAGAGGATGTGTAGTGTCCCAGACAATCTTGCAGACCCTGCTCAAGCAACGCTTATATGCTATGTCTTGGATGGAAGGAAGGGAACTGCCAATAATCTTTCTGCCATCCTCACCACTCTCTGCACCACCCTCCTGTCTGAAGCAGTGATGCTTCCAAACCAGACTGTAATGCTGTATGACAGGATGTATGTTCCAGGCTACCACAGTAATCTTTTATGTTGCTACAGCAAAGTTGCACAGTATCTCTAAGATAGATAGATTGATTGATTGATTATGTGCCATCAAGCAATTTTTGATTTCTAGGAACCACATAGATTTTCTTCATGATGAAAGAGATATCCTATACAATTTTCATTTACACAAATACATTGATATAGCCATTAATTTACCTATACCTCTATATATTTATCTTATACATATTTCATTATATCCCTAACAAAAGTGCCAATATTCAATGAGCTCATTTTATCCTTCAAAAATTAGATTGCTACTCCACCTCACTTTGCTTGAAACCCTAATTAGTTTCTTTGCTTCCTTTTCTGGAAGCAAAACTGGACTTCCGTTCTCACATTCTTATTTGAAAACTCAATCTTATTTCACTCTTTGACAAAGGGACTAAATTAGTAGACCAGCAAAATGCTGTGGACATAGTATACCTAGACTTCAGCAAGGTATTTGACAGAGTAGGTTACAATCTAAGCTAGAAAAAGTGGGCTAGATTTCCATCACCACCAGATGGCTTTGTAACTGGCTGACAAACCATACTCAATGAGTAGTCCTTAATGGTACTACATCTACATGGAGGGAAGTAAGCAGTGGGGTACCACAAGGTTCCATCTTAGGCCCAGTAATTTCCAGTATCTTCATAAATGATTTAGATGAGGGAATATAACTCATAAAATTTGCAGATGATACTAAGCTGGCAGGAATAGCCAACAGCCTAGATAGAGTCAAGATCCAGATGGACCTTGATAGACCCTATCTAACAAAATGAAATTCAACATAGAAAAGTAAAGTCCTACACATACAGATTAGGTGAAACCTGGCTTAACAGCAGTCACTGTGAGAGGGATCTTGGAGTTCTAGTTGTACAGGGTCCCGTGCTTGAGCAGGGGGTTGGACTGGGTGACCTACATGGTCCCTTCCAACTCTGTTATTCTGTAACCTTTTGTAAACACTTTTTTACTTTCCTTCCTTTCTGTCAAGCCCATTGGGAGATCTGAAAGCATTAAGTGAAGGAGGGCTAACCATTGGAGCTGTTCTCTTTCCTGTTTAGCTTCATGATGGCATTAAGTTGGGACATTTGCACCATTTCTAGTACCCATCTTGATGCCATCATGAAGCTAAACAGGAATGATCTGAAGTTCTGAAACCCTGATCCTTTTCTCTGATAATCTTGTTACTCCCTGGGCAGAATGTAATGGTGTTTGTTTTTAAGCTCTTTATCTTATTCAGAAACAGCTTTTCTTGTTGGTTCTGGCTTTAGCATTTTCCTTCCTGTAGTGGTGCAGGCTGACAATGCTGCCATGAATCAAAACAGGCATTGCTTCTTTCCAGAGATGATGTGAGAGATGGAGTGTGTGGGGGGGGAAGCCCTATGCGGCTATTCTCTCCCCCCGCTTTGCAAGCCTGAGAGCTTTTCCAAAAATTATGAACACTATGTCATTTCTTGTTAATATTTTTGCCTCTTCTCTGTAAACCTTAATTTAGGAACAAGAGCTTTCTGCTTTCTGTTGATGTTACAAATCCCTGAACCTCCTCTGAAAAGCATCTTTCCTTTGAAGTCCTGATAGGAATCCCTGCAACACAATAGAAGCTGCCATTTATCCAATTCCCATCCCAACACCATCCATCTAGCAAAATGCTATCTGTGTTTACACATTACATTCAGCCACAGGTAGCTTAACCAATGTTAAGCAATGAAAAAAGTCAAGAGGCAGTTGAACTGATTATGAAGTATGAAACTAGGGGTGTTCAGCATGAGATTCCTTGACTATAGGAAGCCTCCAGGTCTGTCCTTTGTTCCTCTGTTGTACTTTCTGACTAGGTTTGCGATTATTTTTTGACATGGTTTCTGATTCTTGTTAAGTAGGAAGTGCACCAAGACAGCAGTATACAGCCAAAAGAAAGCTGAGAGAGAGAAAAAAAAGGCAGAAAGGAGAATCTTTCTCAAAATTACAATTTGAAATTAAGGAAATAATAATAATTAAAAAAGAAAATTGTGGCTCCATCCAAATCTGTGCCATGACCTCATCACTTTAACAGGATGGTTCCTTCCCCCTGAATAGAAAGCACAGGCTGGGATGAGGTAGGGTCAAAAAAGTCAAGATGTTGACTACAGCTGCACAATCAAAACCCCATGAAGTTTCAATTGTGTGATTCTAGTTGCTATTTGAACTCCCCCCATGGATCTCCCAGAGTACCAAAAAGTCATTCAGCCTTGCACTAAACCTCTTAATAGATTCATCTCTTGGTTCAAGAGTATGAAATGGAAGAGGGCTTGCTTGAGGATGAAAACCAAATACTGTTTCATCTCCCTTCTCAATTTCCCTTCCTATTTATCCCACATCTGCTTTCTTGTTCCTTCAAAAGCAATCACTGCCCTGCACTGCAACTCCATCTTGGTCAGGAAAACATAAAGCACGTCTCTTCTTAATCATCACCATGGTTGTTATGTTGCGTGACTGGACCGAGCAGGAACAGATGACATGACAGTGGGTCAGTAACTCAGCTTTATTGTGGTTGAAACAGGCAAAACCTCCACAGCTCAATCGCCCTTTTTATACTGTCGCTGGCAGGCAGGCGGCCAATCGACTGTGCTGAAAAGTCCCGCTGGAACTGCCCGACCAATGAAGGCGGGGGTCGACGCCACCTGCTGTTGCCGGGTGTTGACACAGCTGTTGCCGGGGGCTGAGCTGTCACTTGACAAATAACATTATGTATATAACAATGGTGGGTGGTTACAGGGTTAGCAGACCCTCAGCAATTTATTTTAGGACTCAGGAGGAAGTTTGGGTAGGCTGTCCTTTTCCAGTGTTAGCTTGGTAAAACTGGTATCTGGCATGGCGAACAAATATGCAATGTGATTTGAAAAACGGGAAAAGGGCAGCCATCTCAGTACAAGGATGGCTGCCAGCCCTGCAACATTGGCAGCAACGAAAAGAGGCCAGGTCATTATTTCCCAGGAAAATGGGTAACATTCAGGCTGCTAATTACATTGTGCTGGTGGGTTGCTTATGTTTGCATGTGTGCATTTGTGAGTGTGAGGGAGAATCAAATCACAAGTAAGTTGGGACTCCTAAGCGGTAACTGAATGCATTTGAAAGATGGCATCTTGACTGCTCTGCTTTCTGAAGAGGCATCTCTGGCATCTGGTGCAACCATTTGGAAACTCCTGATAATGACTCCAATAGGATGAGTTTTTTTCAGAACTTGTGTGACTTCTTTTCAAGCTGAGAGCTGCTCCTGGTATGGTGGAGGCTATACTTGAAACAGGAGCTGGTAGGAACAGAGTGAAAACTAAAACAGATTTCCACATCATATGAATTAAATTCATTTAAATTCACTGATTTGATTCATCCCCAATAATATAATATTTATAATAGTACAATATAACATTTGCCCCTTTTGACATATTAAACCTTCAATAAAGTACAATAAAGTACTAACTTCAATGATCTTTGAGTCAGGAGTGTTTAGTCATTATTTGTTGAGTGGCTGGATTCACACATCCTTCTAACTTTTACATATGACTTATAAACTACAGGTAGTCCTCAACTTATGACCACAATTGAGCCTTTCTTGCCACAGCTGTATCACTGCAGTTGTTATGTTAGTAACACAGTTGGTAAGTGAATCTGGCTTCGCCATTGGCTTTGCTTGTCACAAAAGGTGACTAGGTGACCCTGGGACACTGCAACTCTCAAAAATATGAGTCAGTTGCCAAGCATTGGAATTTTGATCATGTTGACATGGGAATGCTGCAAAATGTGAAAAATGGTCATCAGTCATTTTTTTCAGTGCTGCTTTAACACTAAGTGAACTGTTGTTAAGTCAAGGACTATCTATACAACAGTTAGGTTTATTGCACATTTCAGGCAGGGCCATTTGTATTTGTAAAGGGGTTCAACAAATGCAAGCTTTTACAATAACACCAAGCATCCTTCCTCAGAAGCATTTATGCTCATGTGGAGACAGTTTGTGGTTCCCTAAGCCATGTGCTCCTTTATTATTCTCTTTACAGGGAACTTTGGGAGCATTTATCTATCCCATCTGGGGGGGCTTATTGGATTTGTATTGGGGTTTTATTTCTGTAAGCTGCTTGGAGTCACCATGAGTGAATTGGGCAGTGATATAAATTTTCTTAATAACTAATTTTTAAAGAACTACCCTAGTAGAGAGTTCAACACTCAGCTATCACTTTTGTCCAATCAGGACTATGAAGTCGTGAAATAAATAAATATCCAGATGGTTACTACATTCTTCTTCTTCTTCTTCTCCTTCTCCTTCTCCTTCTCCTTCTCCTTCTCCTCCTCCTCCTCCTCCTCCTTCTCCTTCTCCTTCTCCTTCTCCTCCTCCTCCTCCTCCTCCTCTTCTTCCTCCTCTTCCTCCTCCTCCTCCTCCTCCCACCATAAACAGAAGGGTAGGTGTGGAAGAGAGAAAAGCTGAGGAAGGCTGACTTCTGATAATTACCTCAATTTATCAGTTTGTGCTTTAAAGCACCTGCTATAGAACTGGATAGGACTGAAATAGTTTCCTTTCCCAAATCACTTAATAGAAAAGGCTTGCAAGAGAAATGAAAAAAAAAAAGGAAATATAACCATGCTTATTGCTGCCAATAACTGGCTGCCTTTTAATTAAAAATTTTCAAGCCTTTGCCCAAATTCTGGAACAATATATTTAAAACAAAAATATTTGCAGATCACAGGGCTCTTATTCTCACCCAGGTGAGACTGCCTTTTTTCAGATGTCACCTGCTACAACATTGATATACTTGAAAAGAGGCTATTTCTTTAAAAATATTTGTAGAATTCATTTATGCAGCTTTAGTCAATTGATGACATGTTTAATCAACAAACCAAAACTCATTTGATTAATCAATTTATATTTTTGTATAATCTGGCCATAAACAATGAAAAACACTCCATAAAACTTACAGTGATTGCTGACAATGAACTTAGTAACCCAAAAATCTAGATATCTGGCTTTTAAAAAAGAAATTATATTTTTAATAAATACATGGCATACATTAAGCTACATTTTCATGGATGAAAAGCATGAGAGATGGGAGGGGGGAGGGAGGGAGGAAGAGACAGAGAGAACATTCCTTTTGTCTCTTAAACACTAACAAATAAAGACAGCTTTTGAAAATTTCCTTATTTAGCTCTTGTTATTGCCTTAGTGATCAGAACAGCTCATAGCTGCAAAGAGATGATGCAATTTTGAACAAAATGTAATTTAGGGAAGTGTCTTTGTGCTCAATGACCTAGCTCAGAGGTCTTCAAACTTGGCCCTTTTATGACTTGCGGACTTCAACTCCCAGAATTCCTCAGCCAGGCATGCTGGCTGAGGAATTCTGAGAGCTGAAGTCCACAATTCATAAAATGGCCAAGTTTGAAGACCCCTGACCTAGCTATTTGTTAGCATTAATTAAGAACCAGTTTGGTGTAGTGGTCAAAGCATCAGGCTAGAAACTTGAAGACTGTGAGTTCTAGTCTCACTTTAATCACAAATCCAACTAGATTATCTATGGCCAGTCACTCTCTCTCTCAGTCCTAGGAAGGAGGCAATAGCAAACCACTTCTGAAATAGCTTGCCAAAAACTGCAGGATTTTGTACAGATAGTTTCCAAATATAAATTTTTATAATCACAAATGTGTAATATTGTCTTGGTTCCAACATTTAACTTACTAATACATATTAAGTTCCTTTCTCTCTATCTCATTTTTCTAGCCAATGATAAAAGGTATCCCATGTTCTAAAATAAACTGAATCTTTTTTCTCTTTCATTTTCAATATCAATCTATCCATTTCTGCACACTCAAAGATTTTTTTTAATTAACTCTTCTTCCATTGGTAAATCTTCATTTTTCCAATGCTGAGTGAAATTACAGAGGTTTCTTGAGGTCCATATCTTTATATACAAATTTTCAGGATATCACCCCAATCCTTCTGGGACCTCTCTGGGGCTAATGTCAAGAACTGTATCTTGACATTTACTGAAAAGAACAGTTTCAAGTAGATATTAATAGTAGATTGAAGACTACAAAGTCCTGTATGTTTGAAAGTGTTCCAGATCTACCAATGAACAAATCTGACTGGAGGATGGAATTTTGGACCTCATAAGCATGCTAAAAAAAACAACCAACTTACTGAACCATGTGGTTATCTCTTTTTGTTTTACATCTGTTGAAAAGTACAGGTTGGCCTTAATTCTTTCTTTTGGATTTTGTAGCTTGCGCAGGTAAAATAAGGACATAATTGATTTCATCTACAGCTGCTTGAAAAATGACATTTCCAACCATTTTGCTCAATTCTGACAAGCATTTTCCTCTCTTAACACATGGCAGATGTTCAGAGTTTAAAATATCTACCCCAATTCCATAATGACCTCTAATAATTCTCTTTTTTCTATCATTCTAATTTTTTTTTAAAGTTCAAAATGGACACTAAGGGATGAAGAAAAATACCTATGAGTCAGACCATATGGGGAGCAGTCATTTGATTTTTGCCTTTGAGACAACAGATGGAGCTTTTAAGACAACAGCAGGACTGAGTATACCTCAGTTTTTATGAGGATAAATAGATTTCACATACTCTCAAATCCCAGCACATCTTCTGTTCTTCTTGACGTTCAGAAGAATAGAAAGGGTCATATAAACATGATAAACCATCATTTCTGTCAGCAGCTGACTAATCTACTTGCTAATAATGCATTAACTACTTTTAGTAACAGGATATAGAAACTGTCAGGGAAAAAAAATTCAAGCCATCTTCAGACATCATAGTAATAATATGAAAAGTGAATGGTTGATAAGGAAAATGCATAAGGATGGTCCTTTTAATAAAACACTAGTCTTGTAAAATGTGCAAAAATGTCCAAAATCTTTAGATCAAACATTATGTACTGATTAATAAAGATGGTAAAACAAGGTGACCTAATGCACCACAATTTTCTTGCTATTTCTAGAGAAATACTATGCTAGGGCAGGCAACTTATGGTTCTCTAGAGGTTTTTGAACTGCAGCTCCCATCAAATGTAATTAGCATGGTCAAGAATGAAAACTGATGAAAGCTGCAGTTTCAATAGTACTTGGAAAGCCATATGTTATTTACTCATGATCCATGCAAACATGCACAAATGAAATCCTTCATTTGTTGACTGAGACATCAAGTGACTCCTTCTAATTTGAATGGCCCATCACATATGTAACATCACTGAGAGAGTGTTCATTTCATATACAGCCTTTTCAATTATGTACAATTATGTACATGCAACTCATGTACAGACTGTCAAAATTTTTTAAAAATCCTGGTTCATCATTTATGTTCCACAATACTTGTAGATGTTGGGTTACTTTTCCCAGTGTTGGGGCAGGAGTTGACAGATCAGATTTTTGTACTTGGACAAACTATTAAAAAACATACTATGACTGTGAGAAAGAATTTTAATTGCATGCGTGAGGGTTTGGAGAATGTATATGATAAATATGCTTGGACTGTGGCATGCTTTGCTCAAATTGATTGATGAGTTAAGCATATGTGAGAATCACAGAATCATAAAATCATAGGGATGTGAACTTTGGAAGTCTTCTAGTCCAACCCCCTTGCCCAAGGCATCATCAACAACAAATATCCAATCTTTTCTTGAAAACCTCCAGCAATGGAGCACCCGCAACTCTGGAAGGCATTCTGTTTGACTGATTAATCATTCTAACTGTCAGGAAATTCCTCCTTATTTCTAGGTTGAATCTCCCTCTGACAAGTTTCTACCTACTGCTTCTTGTCCTGCCTTCAGGAGCTATGGAGAATAAATTGACACCTCTTCCCTATGACAACCCTTCAAGAATTGGAAGACTGCTATTAAGCCTTCTCTTAGACCAGGAGTGTCAAACTGCTGGCCCAGGGGCCAGATGCATCACACCAAAAAAGTGCCCACCCCATTGCCGGCAATGGGGAAAAAAGTCACGATACGTTGTGACACATCACGTGATGTCGCAAGCTTGACACCCATGTCTTAGACTTAGACATACTTATCTGTTCATCATATGATTTAGTCTTCAGACCCTTAATCATCTTTGTTGCTCTTCTCTCCTTCTAGGGCCTCAGCATCTTATTTGTATTGTATTGTGAATAAATGGAATGCTTAGTAAATTATTCAGTACTGAACAGAGACTAAAACATATGAAGAACGGTTGCAGGAATTGGGTATGTCTAGCCTAGAGAAAAGAAGGACGAGGGGTGACATGATAGCAGTGTTCCAATATTTGAGGGCCTGTCACAAAGAGGAGGGAGTCAAGCTATTCTCCAAAGCGCCTGAAAGCAGGACAAGAAGCAATGGATGGAAACTAATCAAGGAGAGAAGCAAGCTAAAACTAAGGAGAAATTTCCTGTCAGTAAGAACAATCAACCAGTGGAGTAGCTTGTCTTCAGATGTTATAGGTGCTCCATCACAGGAGGCTTTTAAGAAGAGACTGGATCTCCATTTTTCTGGACTGGTATAAGGTCTCCTGCTTGAGCAGGGGTGGACTAGAAGACTTTTAAGGTCCCTTCCAACTCTGTTATTCTATTATATATAAAGTGGTAAATGGACGTGGTGGAAGCAAGAATCTTTTTGCAAGGATAGAAAAGTATAACAAATGCAATAAATTGGCATAAACTTCATTTACTTATATTTCTATTTCTTAGCTTACTATTTCTTAGTATACATCTATGCTCTGCATAATATTCCTAGCTGGCCCTGAAAGGAAGCAATATGTTTGAGATGTATGATGTATGTATGTATTTTTGATATTGCATCTAGATTGGGTTCTCTGATATTATGGTAATTAATAACTGCAGTTATGCTGTCACTGGTATGCCTTGTTTCTACTGTTGCTTTGTTTACAAATTGTTTCATTTACTGCTGTTGTGTTTTACCATTGTTGCATTTTGATTTGAGGGGGCTATGTATTCTGTAGTGGCTAAAGAATTTCCAATAAAATAAAATAACATAGATGAAAAGCAGTATCTCCCTTCTATAAGTTCAACAGAATGCATTGCACAACCAGGTAAAATCAAATTAATTTCTTATTAAACGAAATACAGAATTAATAAACAAATTAATAAAGATGTGTTTTATAATTTAATCATAAAGGATTGTGTTGGCAGTGACAGGCTGACTTGTCTGTGTATCTCTTTTGAAACTGATTTTATGTTAAATGGAGATGCAGGAAGAAAAGATAGATAGAAAGAGAGAGAAAGAAGAAAGGAAAATGAGATGGAGAGAGAGAAACAGAGAGCGATAAGCAAGGAACAACTGAGCAATTTTTTTGGGAAAAAGTAGGCAAAGAGGGAAAGAAAGTGCGCTCACATATGCACACAAAAACAGTGTACTTTTCTCATCAGTTTGCTCTTGGTTGGTCTCTAAAGGTTTTAGTCTAAAGAGCAGCTTAAATTGAAGGATGAAAGGAAAGGGGTAATTTGCCATATTAATAATGTGTGTTGCGCTCTACTAGACATAGAAAGATGAAGATCTAATGAGAGGTTCTGCAAGAGAGTATGGAACTTTAATTTAATCAGGAATTGAGAGATGAGGCAGTTATGATTTATTGGCAGGGGGGATGAAAAGGTATGGAGGAAGACAATGAACAGCATAAGACTCGGGATCCTTTTTCTGTAGGAAAACTCACAGTGATGAAATCAAGCACCATCACTTGATTTCTAAAATTCCAGAAAATAGTTTGATCTGATTCCTGGTTTACGTATCCCAAATGCTCTTGCTTAGCATGTACTGTTAAAAGAGCCATTTCACACTTTACCTGAAGAGGTACCTAGTCTTATCTCAGTTGCTCTATGAGTGAGATGACCGGTCTTTAAATTGATACATACCTAAATAATAAATGTTCAGTGGGATGATGCAATAAATTTGCTAGGGAGAAGAGCACTGGGAGTCTATTGCTCATGCCTCTATCACCTATTCTCAGTGTTGTGATTCAGGGTCAGCATGTGGGTTCGGCAGTTGGGTTGGACGACTCAGAGGAGGAGGAGGAGGGGGGTGTTGAAGAGCTTGCTGAGGGGGTTGGACAGCTTGATGAGAGCCCTGAGCCAGGCCCCTCTCACCTGGTCACGACGCAGACCCAGCTGTGTGAGCCTGACAGCGTGGATGAAGATGACCCACAGCTGGCCCTGTTCAAGGACGCCCGACGCAGGAGGCAGTCAATCAGGAGTAAACAGAGGAAGGCAATGGGGCTCCTCAGAAGGAGGCAGAGAGAAGCCACGCCCTGAACTGTATTTAAGGGGGAATGCGTGGGAGGGCTGGTTTGCTGAAGGCAACCGCTTGAAAAGCTCCTGTTTCTTGGTTTGTGTCTTGTTCTATTTGTTTTTGTAGCAATAAATTTGGCAGGCATAATTCCAGCCTCTTGCCTTCTTGTAAAAGGGGTTGTCCCTGCCTTTTCTGCAGGGCCGGTAGCAGGCTGGTACAGAACACTCTGGCTGTTAACTTCTTTCAAGAGAATTACTTTCCTAAATGCTTCATCTTTTCAGTTTATGGCCAACAACATGACGAGAAATAGAACCTTAGTTCCTGAACTGGGATCTTATCTTATCTTATCTAGCTTGACTGAAATGCTAAATCTAATAGTCAACCTTTCCGGTTCCAAATGTGACATATCTGAATTTTAGAATATTGTTGTTCGGGGCATTTGACTGATAGAAAAGTTTTGAAACAACATCTCTTTCTCCAAAGGGAGGTTTTAAATGTCTCTTCTCCCCCACACCCCAAAGATATTTAAAGGCTTTCCACATGTCTAGAATATTGAACTCTGATGGATACTTCCTGATTACTTCTTTAAAAAGAAGTTTGACCACTGAAATCTTGTATGTCACACTGTTGAAAGATAACACGAGTCACTGACTTTAGAATAGAGGTCAGCTTCTCAGTGTGGAGCAAGCTATGTCATAGGTATGAGATATAAAGCTAATATTGGGGTAAAGGCTCACACCTCCCCCCCCAACACATCTAACTTAGTGCAGTGTGCTCTGATTGGAAGCAGATTGATCAAGAGAGAGATACTTGCCATTCACTGCTGTGTGGGCAGATAAGTAGTGATGCTGGATTGAATCCGTCTGCATTCACACCATTTTATCTTCCATTGAACAGGATCGACTTTTTCATTAAGGGGAGTGAATCCCATCTATCACTTTCTTGAAGATGGCAAAAAACTGTCTGAGGAGAAAGTCATGAGCCATTTTAAGATAGCCTGATGCCTCCTGGTTTAGCAGAGAATTGTATTTTCTCTGTACAGGTAGTCATTGACTTGCAATAATCTGTTTACCGACACTTCAAAGTTACAATGCTGTTGAAAAAAGTAACTTATGTTTTTCACACTTATAACTGTTGAGGATCCCCATGGTCCTACTTTGGGCGTTTGACAACTGCCATGTATTTATAACAGTTGCCCTGTCCAAGAGTCATGTGATCACCACTTGTAACCTTTCAGCCAGCTTTTGACAAGCCAAATCAATGGGGGGAAACCAGATTCACTTACCAACTGCAGTGATTCATTTAACAACCGCAGTAAAAAGGTCATAAAATGGGGTACAACTCACTTAACAACTGCTTAACCATGAAGAATTTGAGCTCCATCGTGGGTCATAGATTGAGGACTACCTGTGTTGTTGAAAAATTATTTGGTTTGAAAAATCCTTGAATTGTAGGTATGGAATAAGAAGGGGCACCATATTGCTCTGTCAAAGTGCTTTGATTCAGCCCTGCTAATTGATTTAGGAACCTTACACCATCATGGACTATTGTGCTGTAGGAATCTTGCTACCCCCTTTTGTGCCAGAAGAGATTGGAAGGGGACAGAGGATATACCCGGAAGCAATCAAAAACAAATCTCTCTCTCTCTCTCTCCAGATGTAAAAGAGAGTTTTTATTTGCTGTGAGACCCAAAGCTCTGTCCAGGGTAAAAGTGGGGGGAAGACCAATTAAATATTCTTAATTATTAATATGAAATATGCTCTTGCAATAACTGGATACAAAAGCCCAATTCTTCCAGGAGAACATGCCTCATTCAGAATTTATTGGGTGCATTATTCATAGCTTAAAATTTAAAATGCAAATTTGGAAGGAGGCTGAAATAAATGCACAGAAGTGAGATTTCATTTAATAGATGTCAGGAGTGAAATTGGTTTGTTGTGTGGGTTTGGGAAGACATTTCCTAGAGGCTGGTTTTTTTCTGGGCAGCACAGGTAAGCTATTTCACACTTGTCTCTAAGGATTTTTTTTCCCAAATGTGTCACACAACTGCAACTGGAGAAGCTGAAGCATCATCCTTGTCTATTTTGCTAGAGGATGGAACAGACATGGAGACTCCAATTCTCCTAAGGCAGCCATGCACAACTTCTCAAGATCGAAGCTACACTTAGCCTTGGAGAGTCATGCTATGGGCTGGGAAGTACCCAGCAGCAAATCATGTATAGGGCTGGGAGAAAAACTAGGATAGATTAAATTTACATTTAATTAAATTGAAATATAGCTATCTTTCTTCAGCTGTGTATTGAATATATTTTCCCTTTTCTCCCATTAGAATAATAATTTAATAGTAACTTTTGAAAATAAAGAGTTCTCAAAGAACATGCTTAAGCTGCAGTGATGACCATTGTCTGGTAGGCTTGTAAAGAGGAATCAGATTCAGGAGGACACATATAGCTAACTTGAGTAAATATTTGGAGAAAGGGTTTTATTTATTTTATTTATTAAATTGATATACTGCCCTTTTCCTTTCAATTGTCTGCCTGGAACTGCAAAGTATATTTTCGAAGGAAGGAAGGAAGGAAGGAAGGAAGGAAGGAAGGAAGGAAGGAAGGAAGGGAGGGAGGAAGGAAGGAAGGAAGGAAGGAAGGAAGGAAGGAAGGAAGGAAGGAAGGAAGGAAGGAAGGAAGGATCATTTGTTTGATCTGGCACGACCAGGTTCAGTTATTGTGTTTAGCAGTGAATGTAGTGGATATTGGAACTTCAGTACTATCATCTCTCAACTATCCTTCACATTCATTCCATCATAGTTCTGGGTGATGCAGTTTTGCTTGCCATTATTACATGGGAGCACTTCTTTTAGCTGGAGGAAGGAATCTTGCAATGTTTTTAGCCTTAACATCTTCCATATCACACTAAATAGCACAGTTGGCAACATATAGAGGGATATGGAGGTACATACAGTAATAGTTCTCACTGTAATGTGAACTTATCTAGATTTGCAATCTTGAACAAAAACAACCCAAAACTTATCTCAGAGGGTTTGGGGTTTTCATTTTTGCAATTTTTCAATAATATTAGGGGGAAACTATCTAAAAAGCACGAACTCATGAAAATGAGATATACAATATCACATATATAAAATACAAGTGCGTTATATTAGAGAAGATTACATGTAAAAATTGAAGCATTAAATAGAAATGCAAACATGATCCTTATGTCTGGAGAACTGTGTAACAAAATACATTTTAATCTGTGTGGCTTTATTCCATTAAACTTTATGCCAGGCTAAAGTCTTTGAAGTGTCATCAGACATTTTGTTCTTTTTATCCTTGAGCTTTTGCAAGGAAAGGGCTCTCTAGAATGTCTTCTCAAAGATTTATGGCTTTACTGACAAAATAAAAATAAGTAAATAATGATAGTTCAACAACATACAGATTCTCTTAAGTATCTAGTCCTTTAATAATTCATGCAACAAAGACTGTCTCATTGGAAGATTGGAAGGAAGCATATTTAATAGCATTCTCAATATACTAATGTAGAAAATTATTCCCACTGAGTATTTTGGTCCTTTGGAATTCTTAAGACTCAGTTTTAATAATTTGGAAATTGAAGATGCCAATAGGGAATACAATGATCTGCCTTGTAAATAATCAGCCAGGTGGTCCAACTAGTTGCAATAAATAAATTTATGTTGTTGTTTGCATAGGCAAGGCATGAACAATAATACAGTGAATAATAGAATAACAGAGTTGGATGGGACCTTGGAGGTCTTCTAGTCAATCCCCCTGCACAAGCAGGAGACTCTATTCCAGACAAGTGACTGTCCAGATTCTTCTTAAAAGACTCCAGTGATGGAGCACCCTCAACTTTTGAAGGCAAGCTGTTCCACTGGTTAATTGTCCTCACTGTTAGGACATTTCTCCTAGTACTTGGTTGCTTCTCTCCTTGATTAGTTTCTATCCATTGCTTCTTGTCTTGCCTTCTGGTGCTTTGGAAAATAGATTGACCCCCTATTCTTTCTGGAAGCCCCTCTAATATTGGAACATTGCTATCATGTCACCTCCTAGTCCTTCTTTTCACTAGACTAGACATACCCAATTCCTGCAACTATTCTTCATATGTTTTAGCTTCCAGCTCTTAATCATCTTTATTGCTCTTTTCTGCACTCTTTCCAGAGTCTCTACATCTTTTTTGTAACATGGCGACCAAACTGGATTCAGTATTTTAAGTATGGTCTTACTAAAGGTTTATAAAGTGATAATAAATCAAATATATCTTACGCTTAGCATTTTGAGGTTGGTACAATCCCACATTGTCCTTAAACTACTTTTTAAGCATTGAGAAATAAAAATAGACACATAGAAAACTGACGGCAGAAAAAGTCCCAGTGGCCCCTCAAGTCTGCCCTTTGAGTTTTTTTGTTTTTTTGTTTGTTTGCTTGTTTTTGTTTTCTTTTTAATTCATTTATCCTTTTTAATTATTAATATTTATTATTTATTTATTTTATGGTGATTTTTTTAATTTTGTTTTGTTTTATTTTATTTTTATTTCATCAGTAAAGGCAATGGTGATGATATAAATGTTCTTAAAAGTCTATACATTCCTTCACTGCTAGGAAACAACATTGGGCTGTTTCTCAAAAATGATTGGTACACAACTTTTGCCTTGTGAAAGTGAGCTAAACATCAGACTCTGGCAGACCCTTCTGGAACAAATGATTAAACGACAGAGATGTTATATGTATGTAAGCAGATGTTATAGTAATATGTGTACATATACAGTCTTGTATATTAAGCCAGAGGTCCCCAACCTTTTGGACACCAGGGACTGGTTCCGTGGAGAAAGGTTTTTCTGCAGAGCAGAGGGTGCCTGGTTTTGTGTGCTGCCTGCATCTCGTGGATGGGGCTTTGCTTGTTTGTGCAGACCAGTTGCTGACATGCCACGGCCTGGTATTGTATTAAGCAGAAGTTAAGACAAAAGAAGCTTGAAAGTTATACATAAGCTTCTTTCAAGCTTCTTTTGTTTTAACTTCTGCTTTGCTAAGCATTTGTATCTTATCTTCATTTGAATTCAGTGCAGTTTGGATTCCCAGTTCCATGAGTATGCTATCTTTGAATTTAAATAGAGATAATTGTTAGCTGGATGTGTAGATTCTGGATGTGAAATTTAATCACTGTCAGGAGACAGATATTGACCAGGATTGGGCTACAAACCCAATCAACATCAGAAGATTAATTCTAGGAGTTGGATAGAATAAGGACCAGGGACAGCTCCCAGAATGTTGGCATCTTGTGCAGAAAAAAAAGCTGCACTATTGGTAAAACTGGTTGGCTGATTGGCAACAACAAACTGAATCAAATCAAGCAGTAGAACTGCAAGGAATCCAAGCATCCTCTCAATCTTACAAGTAACATTTATCAGAAACAGGCTGTCACAGAGAAGAAAGGATCAACCTATTCTCCATAGCATCTGACAGGGCAAGACAAGAAATAACGGGTGGAAAATCATTAAAGAGATATCCAAACTAGAAAAATCCTGTGAGAACATTTAATCAGTAGAACAGCTTACCTTTGGAAGTTGGTGGTGCTCCATCACTGGAGATTTTCAAGAAGATTTTGGACAGCCATTTGTCTGGAATGGTATAGGGTTTTCTGCCTGAGTAGGGGGGCTGGACTAGAAGAACTCCAGGGCACTCTCCAATCCTATTACTCTATGTTCTATAAACATAGTAAAGTAACAGGCAAGTGAACAGATTCTTCTAGCTAGCTTCTGAAATTAAAAACGTGTAAATCTTGGTTCTCACTGCTCCAAGAAGCTCAGCTGCAGGTGTGCAGAGGTTCTCCTTTGTGTGTTCTACATTCAAAGAAAGCCTTGCTCACAAAAGATTTAGACACTGAACTTTTTTTCACTTGCTATTACTTGAGCCTGTATCTTCTGTCATATACACTTCTTGGAACTGAGTACGGCTCAGTTATTCTTTCATGGTTGGAGGATTCCTTGAATGTTCAATGAATGGATCCAAGTATGCATCCTTGAAGGTGTTGGGAGTGCCATGAGCACCCTCAACATCACTAAAAGCAACCTCTTCTTTTTCTTCTTCTGTTCTTCCACTGTTAGCTACTGAGGACTATTCATCAGATTTAAGGTGTTCATTCTTAAATGTCAAATTCTATATTCTGTGAATCTAGCAAATATGAATGAGCTAATTCTTTTATGATTAATATGAATTGCCATACCTTAGGTGACCATGGTGTGACAACTCCTTAGTTTGGGCATAACATAGTGGCATTTCTTAAAACATCTGCTAGGTTTTAACCACTGAGCCACCATGCCACCTCTGGAAAGCCAGTAACCTGGGTTCAAAACTTGGGCGCTATCCTCACTCCAGCTCCTGCCAACCTAGCAGTTTGAAAGCATGCAAATGCAAGGAGATAAATAGGTACCACTGTGGTGGGATGGTAACAGCTTTCTGTGATGTCATGCTGGCCACATATTTTCAGACACCCTTAGCTCAATGGCTTTGAAATGGAGACAAGCACCAACCCCTATAGTTGGCAATGACTAGAGGAATAAAATCCACAGGGACTCCTTCACCTTTTTACCTAGTAGGTTTACCTATACTGGAAGATCAGAGCAAGTTGAATTTTTCTTCTTGAAAAGCCTCTTCCTTGACCACAAGGTTGTTATGAAGGTAGTCTCAGCTCAGAAGGGGACAACTTGCTTCAGCCAATGTGCTGCAGCCAACTCACTGCCAACTCACTGGTCAACTCACAATGGGACAACTCACTATAGGACAACTTGCTGTGGGACAATTCAACAATTTAATTTAATTATTTAAAATCATTTTAAAAATCATTTTAATTTTTGTCATTCACATTTTATTTTGTCCCTCCTTTGGCATCCTTTCTTGAATGATTCTATTTGACTATTTCTTTGACGTTACTGCAACTTTTGTCCCATGGTGAGTTAGCTGTCATAGACCCTCTCAGCCAGTAGATTATACGATGATTTTCTCAGCCAGTAGATTACATGATTTTTTTTATTTATCAAAAATGAAATAATTCCTTGATTAGATTACCTAAGAGATGGGCTTTATCATTCATCTTCTGTAAAACTGGAAATAGTGCTCAAGAATAGGAGGAGAAGCAATAATAAGAAGGGCTTTCCTAACACCCATATTATTTTTCTGCAGTGAACCCTGAACACCAGTGTCAGATAGTAAGCAGATAGTAAAAGAATTTAGTGAAGCTAAGTGAATTGGTTTTAATTTTAATTTTGAATGGGTAATTTTTGCCCGACTTTGCTCTTCCTGTATTCCTCTTTCCCTTCTAACTTTTTTTATCTATATATCCTGTTACCTTGCATATGCCTCTGTACGTATGTAGATTTCTTGGTTTAGAAAGGGAGCATCTCATTAAAAACTTCTTCATATGCCAAGTCTGCCTAGTTGCCCCTTGTGTTTCAAGTCTGGTGCAAGGTTTATGACAAGGATGAGCAGAGCAGCTCTTGAGCGAAAAGAGAGCTTGCACAAAAAAGAGGATACTGAGAGTAGTTAAGTTTACACAGCAACCACACAGATACACTGAGGTGTGTACAAAAAGTTTTACTTGTGGGATAAGAAAATAGCACAGTCCAGGAAAAAACAGTCCAGGTCATACACGAGTAATGAAAAGATAGCAGATAACAACAGTCCAAGGATTATCTGATACGGAGTCTTCTTACCAGTCCGTAAGTCAAACACAGTTCTACAGGTTTAGCAAAAACAGTAGCAAACCCACAAACCACGATAAACAGCAAGTAACAGCAAGCGAGAGTAAATGTAACAGAGAAAGAGAAGCTGTCTCTAGCTCCCTCTTATGGCTGTAGGAAACAGCGCTGGCCAATCATTAGAAGGTATGATGCAATGCATTACATAGTTAAAGTGATACATTACAGTTCTATAACAATGATACAATTGTAGTTCATATATATATTGCCAACCCAACCAGTTAGGCCACAGACATATACCTAACAGTTTAATAAGTTCTTTATTGTGGAATTTGAGCAGGGAGATCCAAAGTATCTTCATTATATTTTTATTTGTTTGATTGCTTTTTAGAGCTGGGCTAAAGGAAAAGCTCCTGA
This sequence comes from Vipera berus, assembly GCF_964194415.1. Classification (NCBI taxonomy): domain Eukaryota; kingdom Metazoa; phylum Chordata; class Lepidosauria; order Squamata; family Viperidae; genus Vipera; species Vipera berus. The sequence goes on from NC_138202.1 coordinate 21,073,879, forward strand.
TAGTAAGATTAGGAACTCTCCAGAGAGGCTAACCTCAAGGGAGTTATGATCAGCTTCATAAATGAATTTTTACTACAGGACCCCTCACTCAGAGATTTCAATTATCTCTTCTCTCAATTTATAACACATGGCATATATCACAGCTATAGGGACTTGACCTGTTCAAAAGCCCTAGATCAAACTTTGAATATTGACACATACTCTGAATTGGCCTTCTGTTGTACATATTTATCTTGTCTGCTTGGGGGGAAAAACAGATTCTTGACTTTGTTATTGTTACATTATGTGTGTTGAAGAGAAGAATTTAGGCCCAGTTCTTTCTATATTATAGAATTACAACAATTTGATACACAAGGTATTGGTAATGGGTACAGGACATTTTTTCTCAACCTCTGAAATGTAGTCTTTAACTCCTAGAAATCCCTAGCCAGCATTCCGAGAGCTGAAGTCTACACATTTTAAATTTATTGAGATAAGATTAAATAAATAATAAACAGATTGTACTTTCTTCAATTCACAGAGGAGACAATATAACCTAGTGGCGGCTATTAAGCTTTGTTAAAGTTCAACACCTTCTTCTCTTTGTTAAATAAGTTCATGGCTTTGTTGTAACCCATATTTAGAAGGAAGCCAGGGGTCATGCCAAAGTGCAGTAGTTTGTTACTTATTGCTATATATCATCTAGATTTAAAATTATCACAGATGGATACTGTGCCAGTATGATATGATTAATTGTACACTCTTCTAGTTTTCTAGTCTAAGCATAGCACTGGGTGTAGAGAATATAACTTTTAGAAAGTATGATTATATTCTTTCATATGGTTGGAATTGTATGCCAGAGTGCAAAAGAAAAGTGGCGCTGCTAGAGCGGAGGACTTGTGGACTTCAACTCCCAGAACTCCTCAGCTAGTCATACTTTAGAGGCTTGAAAAACTATCCCTAGAACAACTATCCCTAGAACAACTAGCCTCTTCTGTTCATTGTGTATCTATTTTTAAGGCTGTTGGAAACTACAATTGTTTTGTTTTTTATAATTAATGACAAACCTCTCTTCAGTACACAATTAGTTCAGTGCACTAAGGGCTCTCCTAAGGTCAGTTTGAGTCAGAGAAAGAATTAGAACATCATCCACATATTAGAAAACAGGCCAGTATTTGTCCAGCTGAATCTAAGAAGTCTAAAATGTAAAACCAACTCTAGTGTTTTTATAGAGTGAATTCTAACAGCAAGCAATTTGGTAGCTTAGGTCAGGGATCCCCAACCCCCTGGCCACAGCCCATTTGGAACCGGGTTGTGCAAGTGGTGAGCTGGTGTGCGAAACACAGCTTTACTTGCACGAATGGCAGACTGGAGCAAACATGCACAGCTTGACTTGCATGGGTGGCAGGCTGGTATACATATGCGCAGCTCAACTTGTGCGAGTGGTAGGTCAGCATGCAGGTGTGCTACCCTGCCACTTGCGTAGCCCAGTTTCCCTCTCCCCCCTTTCCCAGACCACCAAGCTGTAAAGATTGGGGACCACTGGCTTAGGTTTAATAATGTAGTTTAATATTGTAGACTAAGGTACAACTTGTGAAGTTCTGATTCTGATATGTTATTGTTTTAAGTAAGACAATATTCTCCGAATCTCCCCCCCCCTGTTAAATATAATAATCACAATGACCTATTTTATAGGATCGGTGCAAGATGTACAAAATGCTTCAAACACACACAGAGTCTCAAATATGTTGCCCACTTGACAAAAATCTATCCATTAAAAATATGTTTTAAAGTAATAATCAATAATGGGATCAAGACAAATATTTCATTTGTACTGATTCAGCGTTTTACTTGTTTCTGAACAGTAGAAGAAGCTGAGATGGCCAGGGCTGCAATTTTTTTTTCCCCAAAAAAGAAGAAAACTTTGCAAGTGTGAGTAAAAGACCAATATATCTCTCCACTAACTATCCTGCACTGGAAACATGAATTCCCATTCTGTCCCAGTTAAGCAATTCTCTCATGCTCATGAAGCCAATACTGCAGAGTTACAGAAAGTGGTAATGGTTTAACTGGTCTGCTGGAGACCTCTTCAACCCACATTAGTCTTGCTTAATGCAGCTAAAGGGAATGCAAAGATAACTGAATTCTCCAAACATGCCTGGTTCGATTTTCCAAAAAGCCCTTCTATGAGCAATTATAGGAAGGTGGTGGACGGGCAATAAGAGGAAAAGATTTCCCTCAAGCACACACTGGGAGCAAGTGGGCCTAACAAACAGTTATTGCAGCTGGAGAAGATCCCTCTGTGGCTTAGTGCAAAAATAAGTCTAAAGACAACATTTTGCTCTGTCACCAAGTGATTAATGGAATGGGTAGAGGGGAAAAAAGCTGGAATTACATAATTCTATTGCATCCATTTTTTTAGATATAATCGGTGCTGGAAGGGAATGGATTGCTCTCATTTTAGATATTAATGGCGTGCCCTGTCAGTTTTAGTGAGAGTGGTTTTGATTAGACTGTTGCTGATTGTTTGATTGTTGATTGTCTGAGTTGGTAGTTCCTTGATTGGCGGTATTGTTTACTACTTGTTTGTTGGTGTAGTATTAACCTTGGTGTTAATTTCTGCTTATCTGAGTGTTGATTGCTGGCAAGGAAATCTTTTGGTCTTTTTTACTTTCTTTTTGGCTTTTTGATTGCCTTTCTTGAATGGTATGTAGTTGTTGTTTTATCTCCCTTGATGGCTGATTTATCTCATTTGCTCAGAGAGCACCAAGGACTCCACAGTTCAACCCTGAGCTGCAAATATTCTCTTCTATTGGTAGAGTTAACAGAAGTTTAACAATGGCAAGTGAATCTCTTGAAGTTGCCCAATGTCATTTCTTCCTGATGACTATGGAAAAGAACTATAAAGCAACCTGTTTTTAAGTAGCAAGTCACACTAAATAAGTGAAACCAAGAGATCTAACAGATGTTCTTCAGGGAAGCTCCTTAACAAGTCTAACTTCTAAATAGATAGTGTGTTCTTGGTTAACTTAAGAATCCAAGGAAGGAATAAGAACAAAGAACATAGAATCACAGGACTGGAAGGGACCTCAGAGGTCTCTTAGGCGCACCCCCTGCTCAAGGCAGGAGAGCTTATACTGTTCCAAATTGTTGTCCAGTCTATTTTTGAAGACCTCCAGTGATGGAGTACCACAATGCCAGGAGGCAAGCTATTTCATTGACTAATTAATTAATAACTGTCAGAAAATGTCTCCTAACTTCTAGGTTGGATCTTTCTTTAACAAGCTTCCACCCATTACTTCCGTCCCATCTTCTTGTGTTTTGGAGAATAAATCAATTTCCTCTTCTCTGTGACAGACAGCTATCATGTGCCCCGCTCCCGAATCCTTCACTTCAATAGGCTGGAATCAATTTTTTTTGGTTGACTAATAGAAGGGAATGTGAAGACGAATGGATTTCTCTGTGCAGCTGTGGCCTGAAAAACTTGTGTCATGTTTGTGTTCAAGCCTGAAAACAATTTGTATTTGTCACAGTTCATCAAGCTCATTAATTGATATCTCCTTCTGCTCATTCACAGATGGGCTAAATCAATTAAAACCACATTACTTCAATCTTCAATTTTCTAAGAAGGTAATTGAAGAAGTCAAAAGATCAGGTTGTGTTCTTATTCATCTTTCCAGCCTACAGAAGAGAACAAGTAAAGAAAAATGTTGAATAAGTATAGTATGCCATCAGAATCACTTTTGTGAGATGGGTGACCATATAAATTAGATAAACAAGTAAATAAATGATATCTGGCTATGGAAATAATGTTGATAGGAGAAAATAATTAAATTCATATGAAATTTAGTTTTGGGGACCATTGTGTTAGCTGGGTGGTGAACTGCTTGCATGAGATAGGTTGCATTTCATAACACTGTTTTGCTGAAGCATGCTGCACTTGTTTAGGAAAACTTTACATCAAATCCTGTGAGAGATGGACAGAAAAAGGCAAAAGTAAGAACTTCACATAAGGATATGTGCATTGCTGGGAGAACATGTGGATGAAAGATCTAAAATTCACATTAAACTATAATTTAAAAGAAAAATTTTATAACATGAGGTACCGTTGGTATCTTGAAGTTGAAACTAAAATACTTTGGCCACCTATTGAGAAGGAAGGACTCACTGGAGAAGAGCCTAATGCTGGGAAAGATTGAGGATAATAGAAGAACTGGGCGACAAAGAATGAGGTGGCTGGATGGAATCACTGAAGCAGTAGGCATGAACTTAACTGAACTCCAGAAGACGACAGGAGAGCCTGGAGGAACATTGTCCATGGGGTCACGATGGGTTGGACACGACTTCGCAACTAACAACAACCGTTCGTATCTAACACTGGACAAATTGTCAAGAATGTATAAAGGTAGCCCTAATAAATGTTGGAAATCTAAATGTAAAGAAAAAAACTTTTTACCATTTATGGTGGACATGTGACAAAGCAAAGAAATAACAATAGCACTTAGACTTATATACTGCTCCATACTGCTTCACAGCCTCTCTAAGCAGTTTACAGAGTCAGCAAATTGCCCCCAACAATCTGAGTCCTCATGTTACCAAACCTGGAAGGATGGAAGGCTGAGTCAACCTTGAGCCAGTGAGAATCAAACTGCTGGCAGTTGGCAGTCAGCAGAATTAGCCTGCAATACTGCACTATATCCACTGCGCCACTATGGTTCATTTGGAGTAGGATTGGAATAGGATTCACATCTTAATACAGAAGATTCTTAAAGTGAATATAAATATAAAACCAGATACTTTTTTCTTAGATTAATGAAAAAAGAACTTGAAAAATTTGGAACTTTGAAGTTATATATGCTGACAGCAACATGAATATTTTATGCACAAAAATGGAAGAATACTTTGATTCCCAGAATGGTTGACTGGAGTGAGCAAAGATGGTGAAACTGACTGCTTTGATTAAAGAAAAGAACACAGTTTATTGTGTTTCTACTTGGAAACTGCTTTTGGACTTTGAATTTTTGCTGATTAGATAGATTTGTTGTTATAGAAATGGCTAGTATATATGATCGTATAAAAGCAAAAGGTTGAGGTTGTATGTTACTACCTTATTCTACTGCATGCTTTTCCTTTACTTTTTCCCTCTACTTTTTTTCTCTGCCCCTTTTCCTCCCCTATTTCCCCATTATTTTCATTTTTCTTTGCACTTCCATATTTTATATTTTGATAAACTAATAAAAACATTTGAACACTAAAGATTGTAATTCTTAAAAATCAATAAAACATTTAAAACAAAACAACAACAACAAACATTTGAATTGGGGAAAATGATAATGTGCTTTCCAGGAATAAATAGGACTCCTTGGTCAATGGGCAACTAGTATAGCAAGATTATTTTGTTTGGGAAGGTGGTTTGTCTTATTAACAGCAACAAGGAAAACTGGATGGTTATCCTTAATAACAGCAATTTCTTTTCATGCTGTAAAAGTAATGCTGTCAGTCCAATCCTTGATTAAAAGGAAAGATCCCTGCAAAGGGATAATTCATTTGAATATCCACTGAAGGCTGTTACTTGATTTGCACCTTTCTGACTTAAATTTCACACCAGCCAGGAATAAAATATTCAAATGAACCCATTTTTCCCCAATCAAAGGTTGTTTAAGCATCTGTCCACCCTCCCTGTTCGCATGGCTGACTCTTAAATGTTAACAAGGAAATTGCAGGCTTTAGTGGAAAGATAATTATATTAGATATGTATGGCAAATACCAACATTCTCTGATTATTCATTGTTCATCTTCAAAAGTAAAGACATTAGCCAAACCAGGAACTGATGTCTGCACTGTATATCATAGCACCTTATTTAATGTGAAATTTTTAGTTTCTGCCTTTCTTCCTTCATCATGACACCCCTAGTCCTTCTTTTAATTAAAGTAGACATACCCAATTCCAGCAACCATTCTTAAGATGTTTTAGCCTCCCGTCCCCTAATCATCTTTGTTGCTCTTTGCACTTTTTGTAGAGTCTCAACATCTTTTTTACATTGTGGTAACCAAAACAGGATGCAGTATTCCAAGTATGGTTTTACTAAGGGTTTATAAACCAGTATTAATACTTCATGTGATCTTAATTCTTCCGCTCTGTTAATGCAATCTAGGATTGTGTTGGCTTTTTTGACTGCCACTGCACACTGCTGGCTCATATTTAAATGATTGTTCACTAAGACTCTAAGATCCATCTCACAGTTGCTACTATTTATTGAGCAGTATCAGAAATCAGAAATCAGATCAGAAATCCATCCCACTGTATCTTACCAGAAAAATAATCCTTTTTCTTTCCCTGTTCAAGCTGTGTCCTGCAACATACTAAAGAACCCCTCACATGTACATATGTGTGTGTGAATGTTAAATTTGTGAGGTCCTTGGTGCTCTCTGAGCTTAGCTTTTTTCTTTCTTTCTTTTTTTTGCAGAGGTTTCATTGTGGCATGTCGTCAGTTTTGGGGCAAGTGTTCTTGGTGGCTTCTCAATTAGGCTGTTGCTTACTGTTAACTTGTTTGAGTTGCTAGTTTCTTGATTAGGGTATTTACTTCTTAATTGTTGGTCTAGTATAATATTGGTGTTAATCTCTACTTATCTGGGTGTTGATTGCTGGTGAGGAGATACTTTGGTCTTTTTGTATCCTTGTTGACTTTTTATTTTGTCTCTTTTGAATGATAAGCAGATGTTGTGTATTTCTTTATGCCTGATGATGGCTGAGCTACCAGAATAAAAAGAGAGAGTAAAGCCCATGGATGATGTTACATGGGTGGATAATGAAGCAATCAAGCTCAGAGAGCATCAAGGATTTCATAGTTTAACCCTGAGCTACAAATATTCCGGTGCTTTTTTTTTGTAAAAGAAAAAGGTGCCGGAACTCACACATGTCATACAACCTGCCTTGCCTACCCTACAAGGTTCCATCCAAAAAAGATGCCGGAACTCCATTCTGAGCGTTCTATGAGAAAAAAAGCCCTGAAATATTCTCTTTTAATGTTAAATCTCTTGCTATATTTTCTGGAAGAAGAATCCTTAGTTTTCTTTTTGCTGGTTATTGCTTTAGACATCTCTTCTTCACTATAATTGTTGTTGTTGTTAGCTGCGAAGTCGTGTCCGACCCATCGCGACCCTATGGACAACATTCCTCCAGGCTTTTCTGTCCTCTACCATCTTCTGGAGTCCATTTAAGCTCACGCCTACTGCTTCAGTGACTCCATCCAGCCACCTCATTCTCTGTCGTCCCCTTCTTCTATTGCCCTCGATCTTTCCCAGCATTAGGCTTTTCTCCAGTGAGTCCTTCCTTCTCATTAGGTGGCCAAAGTATTTGAGTTTTAGCTTCAGGATCTGGCCTTCTAAAGAGCAGTCAGGATTGATCTCCTCTAGGACTGACCGGTTTGATCGCCTTGCAGTCCAAGGGACTCGCAGGAGTCTTCTCCAGCACCATAGTTCAAAGGCCTCAATTCTTTGGCGCTCAGCCTTTCTTATGGTCCAACTTTCACTGCCATACATTGCAACTGGGAAGACCATAGCCTTGACTATACGCACTTTTGTTGACAGGGTGATGTCTCTGCTTTTTAGTGTGCTGTCTAGATTTGTCATGGCTTTCCTCCCCAGGAGCAAGCGTCTTTTAATTTCACTATAATAAAAAGCCTTAATGTTATATCTTTATTTTTATTTTTCAGCATTTCCCAACTAGAGCTGATGTGATAAATTCTCATAGATTATTACCTTCTTATCTGATTGCCTTATAGGTCATTTAACTCTAATATTCACGTTGAGGGGTCCTTGGTGCTCTCTGAGCTTGGTTGCTTTCTTGCAGATATTTCATTACCCAAACAGGGTAATATCATCAGTATTTGCCACTGCAAGAAACATCTGCAAGAAAACAAACAAGCTCAAAGAACACCAAAGATCTCTCATTTCAACCTTGAGTTATAAATATTCTCCTTTATTAATATTCATTGTTCTACATACTCTATAAATTATCAAAACAGGGAGTGCATGTTTTGATTGCCCTGTATACCATAAGTCTCAAATATTATTTAATAAATTGAATCGATTTATGATTATAGTTTCATTATACTGTGTTCCAAACTTCACAATCTTACTTCATAATCTACAGTGTTAAGGTCCCAGTAGAACTGGTAATGTGGAACACCCCAGTTCATAAGAAAGCAAAGCACCACTATGAAAATGAAAATTAGCACAGCCTAGGGCTGTCTGTGTGTTTGTAAATGAATAAGAAAGAGGGTAAAAAAAAAACCCAGAGAACAATAATTCATAGTTTATGGCCTGCATTCCTTCTACAATATTCTTCATAGTTTGGAAACTAAACAAAGTTATATTTTACAGGAAGCCATGTTAATTTAATAACTGAATTCTGGTGGGATATTGCTTATGATTGGAATACAACACCTCTTGGATATATTTTTTCCCAAAGAACAGAAGCAATGAAAAGGGAAAAGGAAGTTGCACTGCTTGTTAAAATACCCACATTTGCAAAGAAACTCAAAGGATGGTAGTTGATGATAACAGCATATGGATTAGAATAAGTGGAGGAAGGAATAAAAGCAGTATCATATAGTAGCCAGTTGCCATTTAACCAAGTAGAAAGTGTAGATGGTATTTCCCAAAGGAAAACTGCATATTTTTAAAAAGACTAATGTGCTGAGACTACACTTGGTCTGGCAACCCAGGAAGTCTTCTGATCACAACCATGAGTACAGTAACCCGCTTTGAAGAACAGTAAGCCATTCTCCCCTTTACCACGGTGGGATCCAGATAAGTGAAAAATAATCTTAGAATATAGAATAATAGAATTGGAAGGGACCTTGGAGTTGTTCTAGTCTAGTGGTCCCCAACCTTTCCAGATTAGTGGCCCAGTTAGTGGCATGTGAATGGCAGGCTCACACCCTCCACTCACACAAGTGGAACTTTGTATGTGAGTGGAGGGTGCTTGAGCTCGCCTGTGAAGCTCCACTTGCATGAGTGGCAAACACTTGTGCTTGCACACAAAGGTCCACTCATGCAAGTGGGGAGTGCTTGACCAGAGGGCACTTGTGCTCGTGCGCGAAGCTCTACTCATCTGAGTGGAGGGTGCTCACTCACGTGTGAAGCTCCATTTGCACTTGTGAGCACAAGTGCCCTCTGCTTGTAGGAGTGGAGCTTCACGTGCACATGCTTGCCCATCCCTCAAGTGGCCCAGTTTCTTACAGGCTGCCCCCAGTAGTAGGCTGCAGCCTGGGGGTTGGGGACCCTTGTTCTAGTCCAACCCCCTGCTCAAGCAGGATACCCTATACCATTCCAGACAAATGGTTATCCAATCTCTTCTTAAAAGCTTCTAGTGATGGAGCACCCACAAATTCTGAAGGCAAGCTATTCCTTTGGTTGATTGCTCTTACTGTTAGAAAATTTGTCCTTCTAGGTTCCTTCTCTCCTTGGTTAGTTTCCATCCATTGTTTCTTGTCTTGGCTTTTGGTGCTTTGGAAAATAGTTAGACCCCTTTGTCTTTGTAGGAGCCCCCCACAAATATTGGAACATTGCTATTGTGTCACCCCCTAGTCCTTCTTTTCATTAGACTAGACATACGCAATTCTGTAACTGTTCATTCTTGTTGCTCTTCTCTGCACTCTTTCCAGAGTCTCAACATCTTTTTTATATTGTGGTGACCAGAACTGGATGCAGTATTCCAAGTGTGGCTCTACTAAGGCTTTATGAAGTGGTAGTAATTCTTTGCATGATCTTGATTCTATCCCTCTCTTAATGCAGCCTAGGATTGCATTTAGGATGCATCTTCTCAATATCTAATTAGTTACAGCCACATCTATATTTCCTCACAGAATAACCTTCCATATTCTAAGCCACAGGTGTCAAACTCGCCATGTCATGTGGCGTGTCATGATGTATCGTGACTCTTTTTGCATTGCCGGCAATAACTTTGGCATGATGGAACCGGCCCACGGGCCAGCAGTTTGACACCCCTGTTCTAAGCAATTCTCCTCTGCCTCTGAATGCCACTATTAAACAATGACCTTCAAACAATAACTCACTCTAAACTCTGTAACTACCTCCTCACATTCTAACAAACTACTCATCCTCATCTTCTTAGGAAAAAAATTGTAGCAAGGAGGTATGGCTGTCAGGCTTTCATCCCTAACAGAACAAATAATTTACACATAAGTTCTTATCATTGTTCCTCAAACTTAGTTTGAAGAAACAAGAAAGTCACAAATCTGATTCATGCATTTATGACAGATTTCTGTTCTGAATCAGAAATATATTAGTCATAAGCAATAGCGTGCCCAATTCATAATCATTCATGCTGCATTCATTTTTTGTAGGAAGAATGGTTTTCATACAACTTAATTGAAGGAGTTAAAAATAGATTGAATTTCCTTGGATTTCAACAGAGGTTAATCATTCAAATACACTCCCCTTCTTGATTGAATAATATACTGAAACACCATAATTATTTTGCTGGCAACCAAATGAAACCTGGGTGCTTCAGTTATCCATTTTCTATTTTCTTCTATTTAAGGAGTTTTTTCTTTAAAAAATCATTGTATAATAGAAAACTTCTGCAGACTATTGCAACAACACCTGGAGGAAATTATAAATATTAATTTTCTTAAAGTTTTCCTTAATCTTAATTTTCTTGCTGCCATCTGTGTGCAAATGCAAAGAAGTGGATATAATCTAGAAAAGATGTCATAAGACGCCCAACTATAGCACACTATCCATCCTCTTTTAAAACCCTGATGGTTAGATAAGGAATTCTATTGATTTGTGCAAAGCACATAAATAAATAAAAGTTTGGTCACACCACTGTAGCTGTCATCTTGACTTTTTTGACATAACTTGTGGATAGCTCAAAGACAGACCTGTTTCTGTCCAAGACCCTGGGGCATGATTTTTTATTTATATATTTATTTATGTTCCACCTTTGTTATTTTTATAAATAACTCAATGTGGCAAATATACCTAATGTTCCTTCCTCTTTCTTGTTTCCCCTAACAACAACCCTGTAAGCTGAGGTGGGATGAGTGAGGCTGCCTCATCTAAAGTCACCCAGATGGTTTTCATGACTAAATTTGGACTAGAACTTATAGTCTTTTGGTTTGCAGGCCAGCACCTTAACCCAGAGGCCCCCAACCTTTTGGGCACCAGGAACCATGGACAGAGGTTTTTCCACGGACCAGAAGGGTTGTGTTTTGTATGCTGTCTGCAACCCATGGATGGGGCTTTGCTTATTTGTGTGGACCAGTTGTTGGCATGCTGCAGCCCGGTACTGGTCCACAGACCTGGGGCTGGGGACCCCTGCTTTGACCACTAAGAAAATCAGGGTCGTAATTAGTTTCTAAGAAGCATCCTGAGGTTGGTCTCCATATAGTCTAGGAGCATTAGACTGTATACATCTTAGACTGGATTAGCAAAAATTTAATATAAGGAGTCTTCAGTGGTGATGTGTGGATGCTGCATCCAGAAGTCCATTTTGGGCCTGGGCAACAAAAAATTAGCTACTGGAAAGAAAGAAAAAATAGCTACCAGTTCTGCCAAACTGGTGCGAACTGGCTGAATCCCACCACTGGGAGTCTTATGCCTTGTCCCATCTTCTGGGCAAGTTTGATTTAAAAATATTTCTGAAGGGTAAGGATAATAGGAATGTAGTTGTGATCTGAAGATTTGTGCCTCTCTATCTGCAAAAATGGGAAGGAGGAAAATGGTAAATAAATAAATGAATGGTAAATAAATGAGAATGAGATAAGATCAACATGCTGATCACATTTATCTACAGGCATTTGGAAGATTAGTAGTGAGATGAAACCAGAACTCTTTTTATTGGGACATTGATAGTCAATTAGACAAGACTTATGGAAGATTGATTTTATATTTGATAATTGTAGCAAGATTATTATATGCACAAAGCTGGAGAAATGCTGAAATAACCACAACTGAGGGACAGATTGTGAAGATGGCAGAACTAACAGAGAATGGAAAAAGTGACTAGTTTGGCCAGGGACTAAACAATAAGTACTGTTATAAAAGACTAGAAAACATTTATGGTTTTTTTTGCTGAAAATAGAAAAACAGGGAAATGATGATTTCTGGATTTGATGATTAAAAAAAGATTAAATAAGGGGCTCAAAGGATGTTAAGAAGGCAGGAGGAACTATGGATTTCCTTGCAAATGCTACAAAGAAGGGTGGAAGTATCTTTTTAAAGTATCTTGTTTCTTTTGCTTTCTTTAATATATATATATATATATATATATATATATATATATACAGTATGTATGTATGTATGTGTGTGTATATATATATATATATATATATATATATATATATATATATATATATATATATACACACATACATACATACATACTGTATGTATATATATATATATATATATATATATATATATATATATATATATATATATATACACACATACATACATACATACTGTATGTATATATATATATATATATATATATATATATATATATATATATATATATATATATATATATATATATATATATATATATATATATATATATATATATATATATATATATGTTTTCTGAGGTTTTCGCGGGTGTTTGTATGTGGATCTTTGGTTATTCGGGTTTTTCCCCGCGTAGAACTAAAGTTGTAGGCGCAACGTTTCGACGGAATCCCATCCGTCATCATCAGGCTGGTGGCTTTAGCTTCCTTCTTCTGGGAGAAGCATGTGGCTGTTTGTTCCACTTTTTTGAAACTGCCAGAGGGGGTGTGTTCTGTGGAGGTGTGCTCTGATTGGGTGGGGGACCAAGTGTGTTCTGATTGGGTGGGAGTGTGTTTTGAATGGTGGGTGTGTTCTGATTGGGTGGGGGTGTGTTCTGAGTGGATGGGCTGGTCTCAGCTGCCAGCTCCAGACCTGAGCTGGTGAGTTGTGCTGCTTTTGTTCGGCTTCGTGTTTGTGGTGGTGCCATGTTTTTATAGTGGGTGTCAGTTTGCTTATTGTGTGGTTTGGAGGGGTTTAAAGTGGCTGATGTTGCAGCTGTAGTTAGGTTTCTGTTTTGTGGTTGTGCCTCGTTATCATTGTGGGTTCGGATTTGCTTTTTGAATGGTTGTGTGGTGGTGATGTCATGTGATGTTATCATGAGTTTGGGTCTGGTATCATTCTTGGTGGTTGGGCCTCGTCTGTCAATTAAGGCGGGTTTCCAAATGGCTGGAAGGCGAGAGGTATCATCTCGTTTATTCATGCTGTGGGGGCGTTTTTCTATCTCAATGGCTTCTCTGATTATTCTGTTGTTGAAATGTTCAATTTTGGCGATAGTTTTGGTTTTTTTAAAATCAATTTCATGTCCCGTGGCTTCAAAGTGTTGGACCAGGGATGAAGTTTGTTCTCCCTTTCTGAGTGAGTTTTTGTGCTCTTCAATGCGTGCACTTATTCTTCTGTTGGTCTGTCCGATGTATGTGGTGGGGCAGGTGGTGCATGGGATTTCGTATACTCCTTGGTTTTCTAACCCAATTATGTCCTTGGGGTTTCTTAGGATGGTGGATATTTTTCTGTCTGTGTAGAATGCTGTTTTGATGTTGTGTTTTTGGAGGACCTTGCTGATTCTGTCTGTGGTCCCTTTTAAGTATGGGAGGAGGGCTTTGCCATTTTCTTGTTCTCTGTCTTGGGTTTTTGTGGGTGTCTCTCTTCGGATTAAGTTGGTAATCGTGTTTCTTTGGAATCCATTGGCTGTTAGTACATTAGTGAGAGTGTGTAGTTCGGTTTTTAGGTGTTGTTCGTCAGCTAGGTGTTTTGTTCTGGAGATGAGTGTCTTGGCTACGGAGTTGATCTGTGCTGGGTGGTGGTGTGAGAGTGCGTTCAGATAGCGGTTTGTGTGTGTTTTTTTATGGTAGATAGTGTGTCCTAGGGAGCCGTTGGATTTCTTGTAGACTAAGACATCAAGGAAGGGAAGTTGATTGTTAGCTTCTGTTTCCATGGTGAATTGTATTTTGGGGTGTAGGCTATTGAGGTGTATGAGGAAGTCATCCAGTTTTTCTTTGCCGTGTGGCCAGATTACGAAGGTGTCATCTACGTATCTGAGCCAGAGTTTGGGTTTGTGGTTGGATTTTTCTAGAGCGAGGGTTTCAAAGTGTTCCATGTAGAGGTTTGCGATGACAGGTGAAAGGGGTGATCCCATGGGTGCTCCTTCCATTTGTTTGTATCTTTGTCCATTGTAGATGAAGTATGTGTTAGATAGGCAGTGGTTGGTCAGATCTAGGATGTGTTTTGGGGGGTTGTATTTATTTAGGATAGCTGTCAAGGCTTCTTTGATTGGCACTTGGGTGAAGAGGGATACGACATCGAAGCTCACAAGTAGGTCACAGGGCTGTAAGTTTAGTTTACTTATGATCTCTATGAATTGGAATGAGTTTTGTACATGTGAGGTGATGGCATTTGAGTAAGGCTGTAGTTGTTTGGCCAGAAATTTGGCTAGATTTTGTAGAGGTGAGCCTATGGAGCTGACTATGGGTCTGAGTGGGGTTCCTTCTTTGTGTATCTTGGGCAGACCATAGAGCTTAGGACATCTGGATGATTTTTCTCTGGGAATGATTGTTTTTTGGATCTCTTCACTGATGGGGGTGGCTTTTATTTTTGATTTTGTGGTTTTTTCCAGGTAGGTGGTGGGATCTGTCTTGAGGAGTTTGTATGTGGAGTCTCGGAGTAGGTTGGATAATTTGGTATGGTAGTCAGATGAGTTCATTACCACCGTGGCATTGCCTTTGTCTGCTGGCAGAATGATTATGCTGGTGTCATTTTTTAGGTTAAGTAGTGCTGTCTGTTCCTCTTTGGGTAAGTTGCTTTTGGGTGGTTTGCTGGTGCAGAGGATGTTGGTAACTTCGAGTCTGATTTTGTTGGCATCATCAGGGTTAATTTTGGTCAGGCTGGATTCGACTCCGCATATAATGGTTTCCGTGGGAATGTGTTTGGGAGCGACTGCAAAATTAAATCCTTTAGACAGGACGTTGGTTTCGGCTTTGGTGAGAATCCTATCTGAGATGTTGTGCACAGTTTGTTTCATGTGTTGCTGTGGGAGAGGAGGGGTTTGTTTCTGGCGTTCCTTTAGTCTTCGGAGTTTATTGGTGTGTGTGTCTGTTTTGTAGGCAGTCTCTGTTTCAGCTCTCCAGACGGCGATTTGTTTGAATTTGTCCCAAAGTGTGGGGTGGATCTTGTTGCTGAGATTGAGGTGAAGTGTGAGGAGGTCTCTGTTGATTCGGTCCAGGAGGAATCTTTTTGTGTGGAGTTCATTTCTGATTAGGGCCAGTTCAGTTCTTATCAGGATGCGTTTGATGGCTGCAGAGTTGGAGTGGAATTTCAATTGGAAGGATGTAGGGATTAAATTTTGATCTTGGCAGTTGCGTAGGAATGTGAGGAATGTGAAGCCTTGACAGCTATCCTAAATAAATACAACCCCCCAAAACACATCCTAGATCTGACCAACCACTGCCTATCTAACACATACTTCATCTACAATGGACAAAGATACAAACAAATGTGTGGGGGAACCTTTACCTTTACCGTATATATAAAAAGGAGAGAGGGGAATTGAGAGAGACTTTCAGGATTCTGTTATTATAAAGCAGAGTTCCTGTCTTATTTCTTGACTTGACCTACCTCACAGGGCTAACAGATTAGCCTACAGGAAAGGTAACTAAAAGGAGATACCCTGGAAATCTTTCTGAAGCAATACATGGAGCACTGTCACACAGATGAGGAAACAGATTTATTCTCTTTTAGGCAAGTTCAGAATTACTGCACTGAAAGTATGGAGAAACAGATTCAGGAGAATTATTCATCAGAAGTCAGACCAATACATGAAGTGATGAGTCCTATTTGTCAAAGGTTCTCAAACAGAGATTAGATGGACATTTCTCTGAGATGCTGAAGTGGATTCTGCACTGAGCTAAGAGTTGGGCTAGACAGAGCTCCCCAATCTTACCTGGTTGGCAGCTCAGAGGGAAAGGGAGGAGCATGGAAATGCACTTCCGCGTGCATGCACAAAATGGGCACATGCACAATGGCAGTGCTAGCATAGGTGCGCATACACAAGCATGCCATGTGCACCCACTGTGGGGCTGGTGGTGGCGCTGGTGCTCGCACACATGCACAGATGGGACCCAAGCATCTGCAGGGCAGCAATAGTGTGAGTGTGAAAAGTGCATGCATTCCCATGGCCCGGTGACCGGTACTGGGATGCAACCCACAGGTTGGGGACCCCTGGGCTACAAGACTTCTATAGTCACTTTTGTCTTTATGATATTATACTATTTCTAAACTGGAGGAGGTAGGAACTTATTATGGGAGGCAGAAAATTCTTCCATCCTCCAGGTAACAAAGAAGTTCTGCTCTTTCATTCTCCTTCTTTTCAAAACTTTCTCATTTTGCTCTCCTATGGCTGAGACAGATGATGACTGAGATTGTCTCCAGAGCTAAAAGTGCCAGATGGCATTGATTTTGTTGCTTAAGTGTTTTGTTTGCAGGAAAGATTTGCACAAACCTCTTGTGACTCCCTGTTCAAGAGCACTGCATGAGATGGGTTGGCTGCAGTGAAGTAATTTCCGGATCCCAGAAATTGTAAATGTAATTGTTCTCACTATTACACCAATGCTCCACCCAAAACATCAGGTGACTCAGTGGAGAGTGTATGACAAATGAATGAAGCTGCATTTGGGCTAGGAAAAATCCCAGTGGGGATGCATTTACTTAAAAGCACTTCCATTTGTACCAGTTCACATACAGTTTTCGGGTATAGTCGAAACCTCTCTGTCTGTGCCACTGAAAATAGGTACTAAAGCAAGTCTTTGGCTTTTCCTGGCATGCTGGGTGAGTGAAAAGGACAGTGGGATTCCTCAAAAAATATGTGAATTTACTGCTGAGCTCCTATGATTGGGAAAATTGGTTCTCCCAAACTGGAATTCTACAGACAACTTTTTGCAGCCTCTAAATTTGTGTTACACAAGGGACAAATCTTATTTCCTGTATATACAGTATGTATATATATATATATATATACAGTATGTATGTATGTATGTGTATATATATATATATATATATATATATATATATATATATATATATATATATATATATATATATATATATATATATATATATATATATATATATATATACAGTATGTATGTATGTATGTGTGTATGTATGTATATATATTGGTTATTCGGGTTTTTCCCCACGTAGAACTAAAGTTGTAGGCGCAACGTTTCGACGGAATCCCATCCGTCATCATCAGGCTGGTGGCTTTAGCTTCCTTCTTCTGGGAGAAGCATGTGGCTGTTTGTTCCACTTTTTTAAACTGCCAGAGGGGGTGTGTTCTGTGGAGGTGTGCTCTGATTGGGTGGGGGACCAAGTGTGTTCTGATTGGGTGGGAGTGTGTTTTGAATGGTGGGTGTGTTCTGATTGGGTGGGGGTGTGTTCTGAGTGGATGGGCTGGTCTCAGCTGCCAGCTCCAGACCTGAGCTGGTGAGTTGTGCTGCTTTTGTTCGGCTTCGTGTTTGTGGTGGTGCCATGTTTTTATAGTGGGTGTCAGTTTGCTAGTCGTTTCCGACTCTAGGGGCCGGTGCTTATCCCCGTTTCAAAGCTGAAGAACCAGCGCTTGTCCGAGGACATCTCCGTGGTCATGTGGCCGGCATGACTAGACACCAAAGGCACACGGAATGCTGTTACCTTCCCACCGTAGTGGTCCCTATTTTTCTACTTGCATTTTTACATGCTTTCGAACTGCTAGGTTGGCAGGAGCTGGGACAAGTAACAGGCGCCAAACTGTCGACCTTCTGATTGACAAGCTCAGCGTCCTAACCCACTGAGCCACTGCGTCCCTTCTTTTATATATATAGACAGCTATTTTAAGCAAAGAAATATTGTAATCACGGCTTTGCAAACTCTATCTGGCAAAGCTTAAACAGCTTTGTTTCTTCCTGGCATAGGTGCTATATATTTACATTATGCCTGTGTATTTTTTCTGTTGTTTTAATAGTTTATTACTGGTTAGAATGACAATCAAGGTTACCAATACATTGATTAAATAAATAAATCCATAACTAAGATAAAGTAAAGGTTTCCCTGTCTGTCCTGTCCAACTCTAGGGCCGAGGGAGCTAGAGTTGTCCGAAGACAATTTCTGTGATCTTGGGGCCAGCATGGCTATATGCCAAAGGCTCACGGAACACTGTTATCTTCCCACCAAATCTGGTGCTTATTAATTTGCATGCTTTTGAACTGCTATAATCTATAAGTGGTCTACAACAATTCTATTTTGGATAACATTGAAGGTCAAACCAAGTTTCTTTCATCTCTTTGTACCCCCCAAAGCATTGTACTTTTTAGTATGAGTCTGCACTAGAATTTACACCATAGCTCAGCTTTGGGGGGGTCTTTTCTGGCAATATTTTGCTTTTAGTTATATTTTGGATTTGGTACAAAGTAGTACTTGGATGAATAGGACACTTAGATATCATTGAAGAGCTTCTTTCAAAGGAGGCTGAACTACTTCTGGATTATATGGAAAGATGTTAGATATCCACACACATTTTACATTCTAACAACCTGAAATTTGGACAAAGCAAGCCTTGAAGGACAGTAGAGAGTATGAACAGTAAGCAGGATGATGTAGAAATTCAGGTAAATGAGGGCGGAGATGATATTGTTGCCATTACGGAAACATGGTGGGACGAAACCCACAGATGGAACACACAGCTAGAGGGATTTAAACTATTTAAAAGAAACAGAATAAACAAAAGAGGAGGTGGAGTTGCTCTCTATATAAGAAATAACTTTATCTCTACAGAAATAGAGCACAACAATGATGAAAACTGTAAACTTGAATGCATTTAGGTCAGTATAAAAGGGGGAAAAATGACATTGCCATAGGTGTATACTATAGGCCACCAAACCAAGCGGAGGAAATAGATGAACTTTTTGCTAGTCAGCTAACTAAGGTATGTAAGAAGCACATCACAATAGTAATGGGGGACTTTAATTATCCTGATATCAACTGGGAGACAAACTCTGCACCAAGTGGAAGATCAAACAGATTTCTGACAAACCTAGCAGACAACTTTCTCTCCCAAAAAGTAGAGAAGGGAACTAGGGGATTAGCCATATTGGATTTAATTCTCACAAACAGAGATGAAATGATAGAAAATGTCAGAGCCACAGGAACCTTGGGGGAAAGTGATAATGCAATATTGGAATTCAACATTCTGGAAGCACAAGCAATAGAATACAGCCAAACTAGAGTCTTGGACTTTAAAAGAGCTAATTTCAATAAACTTAGAGAGACTTTGGGAAGAATTCCATGGATGAGAATCCTAAAGGGGAAAACAACTCAAGAAGAGACTGGACAGCAATTTGCCTGAAATGGTATAGGATTTCCTGCCTGAGCAGGGGGTTGGACTAGATGACCTCCAAGGTCCCTTCCAACTACTTCCTCCTCCTCCTCCTCCTCCTCCTCCTCCTCCTCCTCCTCCTCCTCCTCCTCCTCCTTCTTCTTCTTCTTCTTATTATTATTATTATTATTATTATCATCATCATCATCATCATCATCATCATCATCATCATCATCATCATCATCATCATCATTATTATTATTATTATTATTATTATTATTATTATTATTATTATTATTATTATTATTATTATTATTATTAATCTTGCAGAATGAAATAATTCATATGTAGTCATTCAGAATACAGGAACTCTTCCTCCTAACATTTCATATGGCTACTTTTGTTCTTCTCACAATCTTGCGACCTTCTGGCTAACTAATTTATTTAATTTGGATTCCAATGGTTATTTATGGGCTGTTAGCTGATTTATATATTACTTGATCAGGTTGTTGCATTATTTGTATTGCTTTAAATCTGCCATATGTGTAGAGCAATCTTTGTGTATGAAGCACATTTGGGGCAAATGAACTCAACATGATTTCAAATGTTCAAGGTCGAGAAACATGAGTGGTTTTATTGTCACCATTCAGCCTTTCCAATGAGAAAATTGGCATTTAGAATTAGAAAATTGTTATTCCTTGTTACATCAAGAGCTATACATGCTAGTTCTAAGCAACCATTAGGGAACTGTGTAGCATTAATGACTTGATGGATAATCTCAATTTCAGTTCTTGAAATAATTATGTTTGGTAAATGGAATGCATGAAGAACTCATCAACAATATTGTGATGGATGTAAGCAAGCAGAAATGTTAATACGGTAGTGGCTGAAAGAGGATTGTATTATATGTTTGTTTGTGAACCACACAGGATAAAACCCAACAGTTTTTGCTTCTTTTCCTTAAAGCCTGGGTCATGCAATCATTTGTTGGGAAAAATAGAGATAACTTCCCTAATATTTTATATGGTCTACAAACACCCAGTTTTGCATCTAACTATACCAGGTGACCAGTTTGAAATCTTAAGAACTGAAATAATTCTTCTTGAAGTAGACCATTTAAAACCTATTTCTAATTTATGTCCAAAGTTAGCATTCAGATTCCCATAATATCAAGACATACTTTTCCAGGAAGAAGAAATTTAAGGCCAATGTCACAGCTAAACCTTGGGACACCCAATTGTCAGCAGCGGCTCCCACGCTTTATTTTGCCATATTGTCAATAAGGAAATTAAATCTAGTGCTTTGTATTATGTCAGCATATATTTTTATCTGTTCTTAATCTCCTGTAATTCACTTTCATTGCATGACTCATTGGGTTCTAAAGTATGACAAGAAAAAATTCTCCTCTTTTTTCCTTCCCTCCATCTTTTTTGCATGACATTATCTCTTTATATTTATTTAGTCATCTGCTGGCATGTGTTCATTAGTCACACTAGAAAATGACAAAATGATGGCAACAGCATTGAAATAGTGATCTCTTTCAGTAACACAGTTTTTTGTTGTTCTAGGAAGGGTTTAAAATCTAGCTTTAAACCATTACTCAAGAAAAATTCTTAGCACTCATTTTCAAGAATATAGCACCAAAATGAGCAAAACAAATGCAATTAATATTAATAATAATAAACATTGACATGCCCTTTTGAAGAAGGAAAAGACAATTATTTTGCCAGACAAATCTAGTGGCATTCTTCTCCACCAACCCAATAACCATCTCTATCAGCAAGTCATGAAAAAATAATATGTCAAAATCATCAGCCACAGATTTGTTTTTTGAATTGCACATTACACTGCGTGTCACTTCAATAGCATCTTCCTGCCAAGTGACAAGCAGAAATAAGCATCCTTCAGAATGATTTATAACCCAGATTAGGTGCTGGTTGTAAAAATATACCAAGACTAAATCACTGTTATCCTTGAAACAACAGCAAAAGCAGGTGAGAACACGCATTTAGAAAATAAGCAAAATGGTGATGCTTCTCCAAAAATGAAATGGGGAGATGGCCT
Source organism: Vipera berus (assembly GCF_964194415.1). Classification (NCBI taxonomy): domain Eukaryota; kingdom Metazoa; phylum Chordata; class Lepidosauria; order Squamata; family Viperidae; genus Vipera; species Vipera berus. The sequence continues at coordinate 21,095,342 of NC_138202.1, forward strand.
GAAGGGATAGTGTCATAGTAATTGGGTCTTGGGTGAAATCCCAAAACAACTGGAGCACCATTTGAACACCATTGGCATAATCAACTGCAAAAGGCAATTTTACTTGGAACAACTTACATCTTGCAATGATACCTTTAACACCATCAAACATCTGCCTATCTCAGATCCTTAGGAAGGACTAATTAGGAGGATAAAAATGCCAAATCCAGTCTAAACATCTGCATCCAGCCATCATCATCATCCTCAAAAAAAAACAAAACCTTAAGTGTTATGTATATAAGTATATAGGGGACGTTTCACAGAGATAGCCACAGACACCACCATGTGGCAGGGTGCCCTGTCAGGATTGGCAGGGCAGTCTTTGGCGGGAAATCCGGACAATGGGATTGGTTCCAAGTATACCTGGCTAGGTATATAAGTGGGGCAGTTGCCCCTTTGTTTGCCAAGTCTGTGCTTCATCAATAAAGAATGTTATGCTGAACCCTGCTGTCCTGCATCGTCCATCTTGGCCATGCAGTCCAGAGCTCATGATCTAACATTAAGCATCTACATAAATATACTCCTCCAGACAAAATATATCACCCAATGGGACTCCATGAATACCTTGACTCAAGACCTTGGAGGATAGGTACACTTTGAAAGACTTCTCGATCATCAGAGTGAGAACTACTCTTTTAGGGGATGCCATTCTAAAGGGCAGGCACCACAAGAGAGAAAGTGTGCTTCTTGAGAACTAATAGATGACATTAGATGATGTTATTTGATTGAAGGGGCCCCAAATACACCAATTCTGCCCAATTTTACCAATATAGATAGGCAGTCTCCCAGATTACTGGGCCCTATGCCACAAAGGGCTTTATAGGTGACAACCATCAACTTAAGTTGCACACAGAAGCTCACTTCCATCTAGAGCAGCTGATAGAACATAGATATGACATGCCCAACACACTGCCTGTGGTGCTGCATTCTGGATTACCATTAGCTTCTCAATGGTTTTCCAGGGCATTACAATAGTCCAACTGTGAGGTGAATAGGGCATGGATGACTATCTGGAGGGTCTTCCAAACACTAACTGACACAAGAATGAATGAGGATTGATATTTATGTATGTATGTATGTATGTATGTATGTATGTATGCATGTATGTATGTATGTATTTATCAACATCTGATTAGTATTTGGATGAATGTAATTTTTTTTCTGTCAATGACCAGCATAAAACCAAAACATGAGAAACATGCTCTCTCACTCTCTCTCACTCTCTCTCTTTCTCTTTCTCTCTCTCTCTCATTTGTGTGTGTGTGTGTGTGTGTGTTTGTGTGTGTGTGTATAGTCAACTTAAAGGAGAGTTTATTTAAATATGTTCTGATATTTCCTGATCAAATATCAACTGGTTGTCTCTGAGAAATACCCAAAGGCCATCTAATTGGAGATAGCTATTCTAATGCTACATTCCCCCCTCCCCCCATGATTCTCCTATCAATGGAATGGAGATATTTTCTTGGATGCCATTTTATTATTAGTGGACACTGATTAAGTTCTCTTGATCAAACTTTAAAGCATACAACCAGCCAAAGGGAAGGAGGTAATTTTGAAGGTCTACCAGTTGATCTTTGGCTGGTAGTAGATGGATTTCATTTTCTGTCCCTACAAATAGCACTTGCAAGTGAGAGGATAGCTACTGAATGCTGAGAATATTAATCTCACCCCCTAATGTACCTCCCTCCCCCTGGCACTCTCTGAAATTATTTTAAATTAATTTTTAAAATTACTCTTCCTCCTTGTCTTTTAGTGGTTCTTGTATGGCATTAAGTCAATTTACCCGGATGGGCTAATGTGGTTATGAATATTAATAAGGAACTAATCACAAAATTACAAAATTGAACTCCTTTTCCCCCTTTATGCCCCCAACCCATCTCTCTCTTTCTCTACTTTAAGATGAGCACTGCAGCAATCTCAACCATAGCATAGCTATGAGCATAGGTGAGTCATGAGCACAGGTTATTGCCACCGAGAAGTGACAGAGAACTGTATTACTTTATTGTCATTATGTTCAAATTTAAGAATGAATTGGTTTTGTTTCCCCTAAGTAACCTGAAAGTAGCAGGAATCATTTAGGGACTCAGTTACTTACCATCTATCTAACCTCTTGAAAGGGTGTTACTCTGAGCTTTTTTTCTATTACAGTCATTCCCAACCTGTTCCCAACTTATTACAACTCCCAAACTTGTGAGACAACATGGATTCTAGGAATTGCAGGTCTACCTGTTTGAGAAGGCAGGTAGAGAAAGCTGTTCCACAGAGTAACAAAAAAACAAATCCCATGAAGATGGCCTCTTACGAGTACTGAAAGACCTTCAACCAATGGGAGGGGGAGCTGCAGTTGACTTTGCCAGGCATTTGAGCAAATGGTTCAATGTATAAACTTATTCTGCATGCATCATCATCTCCTTCATCATCATCAATATAACACCACAATCATTATAGACACTGGGTGTTTCAGAAAAGCAAAAATCCACAATTCCCATACCCATAATAAGATATTAGTGAATAATAATATCAATGGCAATAGTAGTCAAAGCTTGCCCACAGCTTCCTCTTATGGGTCAAAAGCTATTCCAAGAAAGAGATGTTTAGGACTTCTGACATGAAAGAACATAGATACGGGCCAAACATTACTTGGGGGCACCATTGTCTAAAGAATGTGAGTTAAAATCAATATAATTTGGTGCCATTTTGTGTAGAGTATTATAAGTAATATCAGCACTTAAATTTGGGTCCATAAATCTATTGGTAGCCTATGCAGTGACCTTGAGGTGACTGTAATTATTCAATAGCAGTTTCCATAGCAAACAGTATGGCCACAGCATATGGCACTAGCTGCAGATTCCAAGTTATCTTCAAAGGTACCTCTGCACAGAGTATCCAGATATTTAATAATGAGATCATAAGATATTGCTATAGGATTTCCTGGTCCAGATAGAGCCACAATTTACAAAGCAGACAAATCTGATGTTCTTCTGCCCATAGCTTCTGTCTGCTGCATGAATTGGAACTATCTGTCCAGGAGGGAACTATGGCTTCAGAAGGAGCATGACATATCAAGTACAGCCACCAAAGATCAATGTGGTCTTTACAGATGAACAGTATGTCTAGTTTGCTATGTTTTAATCTGTGTCTCATTCATTCCATCTAGTTTCTGATAGTTTCCAGACACCAGTTCAAAACTTCTACAGTTTCTCCAACCTGATCTATGATGGCAGTTTACAACTGAGGGACATGAATATACATTGACACCTCATCCCAATCTGAGAGATAACTTCTCCCAGCACTTTCAAATGGACATAAAATGATTCATTGTTAAGGACTGTTACACTGAAGGACTTGATCACATTCCATAACAGCACATTCAGGTCAAAATCATAGAAAAATTATGTCCTTACCTACCGATTTTTGCAGGTGATCAACCAGGGATTGAATGTAATAGGATCAAGAGGAATACATTATTCCCCCTTTCAATCTCAATGAATTGCATGATTGGACCTGAACCCTGACTAAAAGAGATCCTGTTTTTTCTAGAATGCTCTGCATTTAATTCTTCACCACTTTTTCAATAACCTTCATTTGGTCATTTGAAAGAGCAATTTCATCCGATGTACAGGTCATCTCTATAGTCCAGAGACTCACCATGCACGAGATGGAATCTTCTCCCAATTGTTCTAAAATACCTTCTAAAAATGTATGCAAGTGTGTACTTAAATAATTTAAATAAATTATATGGCCACACGTTTCACAACAAGTCTGTCTGTGGGTGATGTACAAATGTTAAACCAACAATTACAAACAATAACCTAATAATATATCTGAGTGAATAATATATTCCAATTATAAAACCACATCAGCACTGGGCTTGCTTAACCTCGTGTCTCAAATATATGAGGAAATAACCAGGTCTTCAGGATCTTACAAAAGATTAACATTGTCAGGGCCATCCACATTTCTGGGGTAATGCTGTTCCATAATTCAGGCACTGCCACAGAGAAGGCATGAATCCTGGGCCCAATGAGATGGCCATGTTTAACAGAAGGGACCTGGAGCATTCCATCTTTTCTATACTTGGTGTGTGCCACTGAACCCAAATGGTCTTACAGATGAATTGAGTATTGGACTATAGTCTTCATAGAACTCAAGGCTTTGTTCATAGAACTTATATTACAGGGCTTCTTAAAGATTGGAAAATGCAGTTAGCCTAAGTGCTTATGTGCAATTATTACTGAACTATAATTTTTACTGTAGCTTAATCAGAAAGCCTTTTCAACTAACCAAACTGTTTAACTGTTTAAAAAGGGTACCCCTATTTCAAGATGACATGCATTGGAACAGAATTGAATAACCCAGGAAGACAATGTAGAGTAGAATTGAGTGGAGAATCTACATGCAGTTGCTAATATTTTGGTATCTCAGAAGCAAGTTATATGAGGAAATGAAGATCTGATTCTTGACTAATATTTAATGCATGAAGCAATTAACTATGGGAGGATTGGCTCCTGATGCCTTCCAAATAAGATGTGAAAAGCTAGTAATAAAACATAAAATCACAATGGCCTCCATCTTATATGTAAGAAACTGCGTCCTCTACTCCCTATTCATCATGACTTCTAAAATAAATCAAGAACACTATATAAATAAGTGGTGACAATCTATTTTTAGCCCAAGGGCATCACTCTAAAATATGATAGCAATACCAGAACAAAAACTGCATTTGATTTGATATAACTTGTTTAATTAAAATTAATCAGAGTCAATATAGGAGTTCTCTCCAATCATGCATATAATAAGTATCTCCTTCTGTCATGTTTAAAATTATATTTAGATAGGTTTTTTTTTGATGATCTGTGGGAGCTGCATCTAAGGCTTTCATGGACTGGATAGAATGTTGTGACCCAGATTGTTTTTTCTTTTTTTTTAAGATTTATCTTATTTACCAATGTTAACATAGTTTCATCCTGGTGGAGTATGGCATTCTGGTCCTAAGCAAAAAAATGCTGGATGATAATTTATCAAGCAGGTTTAACCTGGTTTGGGCCCACCATAGCCGATACTGTACTTTAATTCTGCAACGAAAAATCCATTTTCAGAGGAACTCATCAGTACACCAATATAGGTGATTAGCTAATAATGAGTAGGAATAATTAACCAAGATAGTACAAGTAAGTCCTTGACATATAGCCATAATGGAGACTGTCCATTATGCTCACGTATCATGACAATTGTAAATTCAACCTGAATTTTTGCAGTGGTTGTTAAATGAACAAAATAACTTCTGGTTTTTGGCAAAATGCCTGTAGTGTGGTCACATGGCCACAGAGGCAGGGCCCTGTCAGAACTTTGGAACCAGGTCATAACTACCTTGATCCAGGTAAGTCATAATTTTGAGTGGTGCTTTAGCAACTGGTTGTAAGTAAAGGACTACCTGTATTGCTATTTTATGGTAAGGTAGCAAGTATCCCAGACACCTTTCAGGAACCTGCAACAGTTTCTCAAACTGTTCTAGTGCACCCAAAAAGTTTTTGCTCATGGTTGATATACATAGGAACTGCCAAAGCATAAATGAATCACTCCTACAGTGTAGTATCAACCACTGCTCTGTTAAAGAAGAGTGATTAGCTAATTGTCATTAATTAATCTGCAAACAGAACACTGAGTTCAAACAAAAGACATTATAAATAAGTGTTTTTTTGTATCCAAAATGGTACAGGGACTTGGTGATTTCCTAACTACTAATCCTTTGTTTGCTTAGTGGATTGATTCCTGCTGATAAGGCAGCTTTACTTCTGAGTGATAAATCATCTTAATTAACTTTAGTTATTTGCAGGGAATTTTATGTAAATGGAGACATTTGTGAAAGTGGAAGGATTTTATGAAAGGCCTGGAGGAGCTCTGGAGAGCCATCCATTTCCAAACACTTGCATTTCTTTAGCTGCCTTTGATTGTTTTTTTTTCTCCAAATTAAGTCAATGCTATGAACTTTTATGACACCATCATAACTATGTAATGTTAAAACAGAGCAACTTTTTTGAGAGAGAGAGTGGGGATAAGCAACGTGAATATGGATAGCACCAAGTTATAAGCATGCTTACACAGAGTTCTCAGATTTTCCCGACTCAACAAGAAGGGAAATATCTATTCCTTCTGACTCTGTGATATAATATTATAAGGTATAAAAAGATAAAAAGGCAACATAAGCATTGCAATGTAGAAATCTATTAAAAGCTTTTTAGCTTGTTGACTAAGCAAAACTGACTTAGTTCCTTTATATCTTGCATTCAATCAACTCAATTAGCAAGGCCAATCTATTTTATGAAGCGTACCGTTAACCATCATGAGAACCAGTCTGGTATAGTGGTTAAGTCATCAGGCTAGAAACTGTGAGTTCTAGTCCCTTCTTAGGCATGAAGCCAACTGGGTGACCTTGGACTAGTTATTTTCTCTTAGAATTAGAAAGGAGACAATGGCAAACCACTTCAGAAATCTTGCCAAGAAAACTGCAGGGACCTATCCAGGCAATCACCAGGTGACAACACTGACTCTAAGGCACACATACATACCAATAATCATTATCTTTGTTCTTGTTCTCTTTCTTCATTGTCTTCTTTTTGATATTCCTTCTTTGAAGACAGATGGAATCCAGCTTTTCTTAGACTCTGAATCCCATCCTGGATAATGATAAAATTAGTAAGCCTGTAACATCTGTAATACACACCCATATCCCTCACCCTATTCTTGGATTTCTTTATTCAAAAATAAAGGAGAACAGACTGCCAATATGTTTAAAAATCATGACATGGAAAGAATTTCAGAAAGTTCTGCACTTTTAACCTGCTGATGATAAGGATCCATGCATTTGGAATAAAGGTAAACAAGCCACACTATTTCCATCTGCCTCTAATCACTGTTCATTTCCTCTATTGCAAGCATGTCAAACTCACGACATCACATCACTTTGCGTGACATATCGGGACTTTTCCCCCATTGCCAGCAATGGGGTGGGCGTGGTTTTGACGTGATGCATCCAGCCCGCAGGCCGGCAGTTTGACGTACCTGCTCTATTGCCTAGAAATAACAGCAACTTATTGTTACATGTGAAATTAGCTTAGGGACAATATGGTCAGTGATCAAAATATTAGTCAAAATTAGATATTGATAACCAACATTTCACATTATGGTTATCCAAGTTGAGGAGTCATGCGTTTCATGGTTAATTCAGTCTGAAATCCTGGTAGAGTAGCCATGAAGGCCTTGAAAAAATGTTCAAATGCCAGGGTATATTTTGGCATACAAAAGTCAGAATTTTGGGGGGATTTTTTTTTTCTGATGAAACATTAGGACAGTGAAAGTGCAACTCTGATGGATAGAAGGAATATTGATGCCTATCTACTTCAGTTTTGAAGAAGATTCCTGACAATACCATGGGCAGCCTAGGAAACAAACAAATGAACCATCAAAAAAATGAGTAACAGTAACAGTATAATTGAGTTGGAAGGGACCTTGGAGTTCTTCCAGTCCAATCCCTTGCTCAGGGATAAGACCCTGTATTACAGAGCCTTGGTGGAGCAGTGGGCTAATGCCTCCTTAAGTAACACCAGCTGCCTGCAATTAGTGCAGGTTCGCATCCCACCAGGCTCAAGGTTGACTCAGCCTTCCATCCTTCCGAGGTAGGTAAAATGAGGACCCAGATTGTTGGGGGCAATTAAGCTGACTTTGTAATAATGCCGCTTGGAGGGGTGTGTGAAAGCCCTAATAAGCAGGCATATACATAGAATGAAGGCTACTGCTAAGCTTGTAAGCCGCCCTGAGTCTTCGGAGAAGAGCGGGATATAAATGGAATTAAAATAAAAATAAATAAATAAATAAATTATTCTAGACAAATATTTGTCCAGTCTTTTCTTTAAAAAAAACCTCTAGGGATGGAGCACCCCAACTTCTGGAGGCAAGCTGTTCCACTGATTAATTATTCTCACTGTCAGGAAATTTCTCCTTAGTTCTAGGTTGGATCTGTCTTTGATAAGTTTCCATCCATTACTTCTTGTCCTGCCCTCATGTGCTTTTGAAAGTAGATCAACCCCATTCTCTCTGTAGCAGCCCTTCAAATATTGGAAGACTGCTATCATGTCTCCTCTAGTCTTTCTCTTCACTGGACCAAACATACTTAGTTCCTGCAACTTCATTGTATGCTCTATCCTCCAGTCCCCTAATCAACTTTGTTGCTCTTCTCTCCACTCTTTCTAGAGTCTCAACATCTTTTTTTTGTGTCATGGTGACCAAAACTGGACTCAGTATTCAACCATACTCAAGGCACAAATGTCAATGCTCAAATTATATTTTGGATACATTAAGCACAGATTTAATTCTGAAAAAGTCCATAATGTTAGAAAGGGGGGAAGGAAAGAGAAGAAGACCAGCAGCAAGGTGAAAGGACTTGGTGGTAGAGGTGATGAATGCAGCGTTGGAATTCCTGAAGGATCAGGTTGGAAACAGATCATCCTGGAGAGCATCTATCTGTTTGATTGCTAAGAGTCAATACCAACTTGATGGCACATAATCATAATCATATTTATGATTGAATACAACAGAATTAAATTATTTTCTAAATGAGAAAGGATAGGATGCATGCAATCTAATTTAGGCAATAAAAACAGCATAGAAAATAATTAAAAAGTAGCAGCAAGGGATTTTTTTTTTGTCCTCTGGTATATTAACTTGAAGAGTAGTCCTTCCACTAATTTTTTTTTTTCAAATGAGAAAAAATAATTTTATCCCTCCATTTCCTGGGAAGATGGAATGAATAAATAAAGTCCAGGCTCTTGTTGCTGTTGTTTAATTTCAGATTTTCCAACTGATGAGGTCTATTAGAAAAATATAGTTATTAATGGGCTAATAATAGTATACATCCAAATGCTGGCTTGCCAGCATCTGAAAAACTTGCTGCATGACTAATTTCTCTCTAAACCACTTGAACGTCAGCAACAGAAGATAAGTAGTTGTTTGGTCTTTACAGTTTGCAGTAGCCTGATAAACTTTGTTAATTCACCGATGTAAAAATATATTTCAAAAATTTCCATGAACCAAATGATGTTGCTGACAACGCTGCTAACATTGAATGTTATTGCTTGACAAGAGATGAAGAAGTAGCCATTTCATATGTTAAACTTGTGTATTGCTTTAAAAGATTTAGTTTAAGGTTGGGAAGGGGAATGAGTAGGATTACACCTTCAAGGCCATCTCTCTAACTAAAGAAGATAAGGCCTTGGTGGGTTTTCTAGTGGAAGGGAAACTGATTCTTTAAATTAATTGGAGAATATGATTAATGACAAAATTAGAAAGGTGGAGAATTGTGTTTTAATATATTGTGCAAGGGGCGGAGATTTCACATTCCAGCTTCCTTCGAGCAAGCATTTGCCGGTGTATTAGGCTAATAAAGGACTTTTAAGGTAAACAATGCCTCAGAGTCACTTGAAAAGCCCATACGTCGGAAACTTGACAGTTACACAATTCAGAAATAAATATGAGTTCATTACAGGGCCACCCAAATGGTGAAAAATAGATTTAGGCAAAATAAAATAAAACGGACAGTAATATAGTCCCTGTAGCCCAATGTAAGTGGGATTTTGTGTCTTTTGGCTCAAGGAATCCCGAGAACTGAATTTTTTATCCTAGTATCCTCAGCAGAAGGGGTGCAATGGCTCAGTAGTTAAAGTTGTTGAGCTTGTCAGCTGGAAAGCTGACAGCCCAGGTTCCAGACCCGAGCACCATGCAATGGGGTGAGCTCCCATTGCTTGTCCTAGCTCCTGCCAACCTAGCAATTTGAAAGCATGCAAATGCACATAGATAAATAGGTACCACTATGGTGGGCAGATAACAACATTCGGTGTGCCTCAGTTTATAGTCATGATGGCCCCATGACCACAAAAGTGTCTTCAGACAACACTGGCTCCCTAGGCTAAGAAACAGAGATGAGCACTACCCTCTAGAGCAGAGTCCGCCAACTTTTCTGGATTTGTGGACTGATGGGGGAGGGAGGAGATGAGATGGTTCTGTGTGAGCAGCAGGCAAGCATAGCTCCATTTGTGCAGGCAGCAGGGATGTGCACCCACCACTCGTGCAAGTGGAGTGCGCACATGCTTGACCACTGCTCATGTAAGTGGGGATGAATGCACAAACATGCGCTCACCCACCACTTCTGCAGCCCAGTTCTGAATGGATCAAGGCCCAGTAGGGGGCTGCAGTCCAGGGGTTGGGGACCCCTGCCCTAGAGTCAGACATGACTGCACATGGGAAACCTTTACCCTTACTTTATCCTCAGCAGAATCCAGGCTTTATTACTGCATTTGTAACAAGACAGAATAATTGATTTAAAAATGATCCAGGAATTATTTATTGTTTTCTAGGTTCTGGCCCTTTAAATAAGCAGTTTGTTCTTATACAGAGAATTGAAAAATTGAACATTGGGACATTGGGACCACATTTACAGGGACTACTTTTCATTTTTGCAATGAGATTGGTTTTTTTTTAGTAGAAATACATTAAAAAAAGAATCAGGTGAATGGAAAGAACATATATGCTGTAAATAATATACTGGTGTAGGGTTTTACAGTTGGTGTCTGAACCCAGAATTCAGCACAAACTAAGAATCAATCAAGAATCAAAAATGACCAATAGAAAGCTGGCATGAACAAAAGACTTATCAGGAACCAACAATACCAAAAATCCCAGTCAAGATTGGACATAAAGCACCAATCAGAGACCAGCCCTCACCAACCTGTACGGGTCAAAAACCAGTTCATCAAAAAGGTCAATCAGAAGTCAGGACATCTAGTTATAAAGATAGAAGCCTAGTCACTCCACTGTGGTTTGCAAAGCATATTGCTTTGCCTGTGAAGGTGCCATCAACAGTTGCTAGGGAAATGCCTGAAAATCTGCTCCCTAGAGCACCATCACTAAATCCTGAAGCCCAGTACTGCCAAAACAGCAGATTATTTTCCTATTAGCCATGTTTGCATCTTTTTTAACTTGGTTCCACTACAGGTGATTTTGTATTTTTATTTACTAATGAAAGCTGTGCTGCCTAAGGCCAACTTAACAATAAAGCTATCTAAATGAAACAATAATAGGTTTGGATGTAAGCTCTGATCTTCCTGGAGCCTTGCCACTACTGTTGCCAGTATTTTTGATGGCCTACTTTCTCTGAAGAATGGTTAGATTAGGGGTGTCAAACTGGCGGCCCGTGGGCTGGATGCATCACATGCAAGCCACACCCATCCCAGCTCCACAAAGGCAAAAAATATAGTGATACATCATGATACGTCACATGAGGCAATTGAGTTTAACACTCATGTTTTAGATCAATTGGATATCTTTAGCTTCATGAAAAGAAGGTCATGGAGACTCATGATAGCAGTCTTTTGACACGTGAAGGCCTGTCACAGTAAAGAGGATATGAATTTATTCTCCACAGCATCCAAGGGCAGGATAGGAATCAGTGGCTGGAGGCTTTTAAGAGGGAGATCCAAACTCAAAAGAAGTAGCAATTTCCTGAATGTGAAAGATATTAAGCAGTGGAGCATCCTAATTACTGCAATCATGATGCTCCATCATTAGAGCTTTTCCTACAAAAGTTGGATAATTTTCCAGGATGGTATAAGGTTTCTTGTTCTGGGCAGGACACTGAACTGGAAGACCTCCAAGGTTCTTCCAGTTCTTTGATTCTATGAATGTATGAGCTAATGAGTATCTTTCTGCAAGCCTGCTTATTCCCTTAACTTTGCATCTATTGTAAAAAAAAATAAATCTATATCCAAGTTAGCAGAGTACGACAAGAAATGAGAAAAGAGTGGACAAAAAATTAACAAACTATCAGATTTTATATTTATTTAAATACAATGTTTTAAATATATGAATATTGATGTTTAGAATAAAAGTTGCAGGGAAATGCAATTTGGTTAAACTCGGAAGAAAAAAAACATCCACTGAAGCATACATTTTTAGGACATATATTCATTCATAATGTTGATACAAAATAGTGTTTTAACATTTAAATGCTTGCCATGTAAATTAAAGTATATTTATGTGGACATGTTGAATTAATGTATCTTTCCAATGACAAATTAATGTGGCTGCTGAACGGAATGGGCATTTGTGTAAAAAAAATGACACGGTCTTGGAATTAATAGATTTGTCTATTTCTTAAGCAAACTTGTATAGCCATCCATCTACCAGAAGGAACTGATGCTGTTGAACACACATTTTTTAAACTGCCACTAAAATGACATTGTATTTTGGGAACATGAAAAGGAAAATGATTTTGGAAATAGGAAAATACATGAATATGTGTATATATACATACATATATACATATACATATACATATACATATACATATACATATACACATATACATATACATATACATATACATATACATATACATATACATATACATATACATATACATATATATGTATGCATATATACCCCCTTCATGGATTACTGCCTTGTCGTGGCGAAGGGGCTTGCGTAATTCAATGAAGCTATGAGCTATGCCGTGCAGGGCCACCCAAGACGGACAGGTCATAGCTGAGAGTTCTGACAAAACGTGATCCACTGGAGAAGGAAATGGCAACCCACTCCAGTATATTTGCCATGAAAACCCTATGGACAGTACCAAAAGGCAAAACGATATGACGCTGGAAGATGAGCCCCTCAGGTCGGAAGGCGTCCAATATGCTACTGGGGAAGAGCAGAGGGCTAGTACTAGTAGCGCCAGAAAGAATGAAGCGACTGGGCCAAAGCCGAAAGGACGCTCAGCTGTGGATATGTCTGGTGGTGAAAGGAAAGTCCGATGCTGTAAAGATTTTTTCTCCATAGGAACCTGGAATGTAAGATCCATGAATCAAGGAAAGCTGGACGTGGTCAAACAAGAGATGACAAGACTGAACATCGACATCTTAGGTATCAGCGAACTAAAATGGACAGGAATGGGTGAATTTAATTCAGATGACCATCAGGTATACTACTGCGGGCAAGAATCCCTCAGAAGAAATGGAGTAGCCTTCATAGTCAATAAAAGAGTAGGAAAATCAATACTGGGATACAATCCTCAAAATGACAGAATGATCTCAGTTCGAATCCAAGGCAAACCATTCAATATCACAGTAGTCCAAGTCTATGCCCCAACCACCAGTGCTGAAGAGGATGAAATTGACCGGTTCTATGAAGCCCTACAGCACCTTATAGAACTAACACCAAAAAATGATGTCCTTATCATCATGGGGGATTGGAATGCTAAAGTAGGAAGCCAAAAGATAACTGGAATAACAGGCAAGTTTGGCCTTGGAGTACAAAATGAAGCAGGGCACAGGCTGATAGAATTTTGTCAAGAGAATACGATGGTCATAGCAAACACTCTTTTCCAACAACCCAAGAGACGGCTCTACACATGGACATCACCAGACGGTCAACACAGAAATCAGATTGACTATATGCTCTGCAGCCAAAGATGGAGAAGCTCTATACAGTCGGTAAAAACAAGACCAGGAGCTGACTGTGGCTCAGACCATGAGCTTCTCCTTGCAAAGTTTAGGCTTAAACTGAAGAAAGTAGGGAAAAGCACTAGGCCACTCAGGTATGAATTAAATCATATCCCTGTTGAATATACAGTAGAGGTGACAAATAGATTTAAGGAATTAGATCTGATAGACAGAGTGCCTGAAGAACTATGGACAGAGGTTCGCGCCATTGTACAACAGGTAGCAACCAAAACCATCCCAAAGAAAAAGAAATGCAAGAAAGCAAAATGGCTGTCTGAGGAAGCTTTGCAAATAGCTGAGGAAAGGAGGGAAGCGAAAGGCAAGGGAGAAAAACATAGATATGCCCAATTGAATGCAGAATTCCAGAGAATAGCTAGAAGAGATAAGAATGCCTTCTTAAATGAACAGTGCAAAGAAATAGAAGAAAACAATAGAATAGGGAGGACCAGAGATCTTTTCAAGAAAATTGGAGAGATGAAGGGAACGTTTCATGCAAAAATGGGCACGATAAAGGACCAAAATGGCAGGGACCTAACAGAGGCAGAAGAGATTAAGAAGAGGTGGCAAAATTACACAGAAGAACTATACAAGAATGAGCTTAACGTCCCAGATAATCACAATGAGGTGGTCACTGACCTCGAGCCAGACATCCTAGAATGTGAGGTGAAGTGGGCCTTAGAAAAGCTGAGCAACAACAAAGCTAGTGGAGGTGACAGTATTCCAGATGAGCTATTCAAAATCTTAAAAGACAGTGCAGTAAAAGTACTACACTCAATTTGCCAGCAAATTTGGAAAACTCAACAGTGGCCACAGGATTGGAAAAGATCAGTTTACATTCCAATTCCAAAGAAAGGCAGTGCCAAAGAATGTTCAAACTATCGCACCATTGCACTCATTTCTCATGCTAGTAAAGTCATGCTTAAAATCCTACAAGCTAGACTTCAGCAGTATGTGGATCGAGAACTACCAGAAGTACAGGCAGGATTTCGAAGAGGCAGAGGAACTAGAGATCAAATTGCCAACATACGCTGGATCATGGAGAAAGCTAGGGAGTTCCAGAAAAACATCTACTTCTGCTTCATTGACTATGCTAAAGCCTTTGATTGTGTGGATCATAACAAACTGTGGCAAGTTCTTAAAGAGATGGGAGTACCAGACCATCTTATTTGTCTCTTGAGAAACCTATATGCGGGTCAAGAAGCAACAGTGAGAACTGGACACGGAACCACTGATTGGTTCAAAATTGGGAAAGGAGTCCGGCAAGGCTGTATACTGTCGCCCTGCCTATTTAACTTATATGCAGAGCACATCATGAGAAAGGCAGGGCTAGATGAATCAAAAGTTGGAATTAAGATTGCCGGAAGAAATATCAACAACCTAAGATACACAGATGATACCACTCTAATGGCAGAAAGTGAAGAAGAACTAAAGAGCCTCTTGTTGCGGGTGAAGAAGGAGAGTGCAAAACTTGGGTTGAAACTTAACATTAAGAAAACCAAGATCATGGCATCTGGCCCTCTCAATTCCTGGCAAATAGATGGGGAAGAAATGGAGGTAGTGACAGATTTTGTTTTCCTGGGCTCCAAGATCACTGCAGATGGGGACTGTAGCCAAGAAATTAAAAGACGCTTGCTCCTGGGGAGGAAAGCCATGGCAAATCTAGACAGCACACTAAAAAGCAGAGACATCACCCTGTCAACAAAAGTGCGTATAGTCAAGGCTATGGTCTTCCCAGTTGCAATGTATGGCAGTGAAAGTTGGACCATAAGAAAGGCTGAGCGCCAAAGAATTGAGGCCTTTGAACTATGGTGCTGGAGAAGACTCCTGCGAGTCCCTTGGACCGCAAGGCGATCAAACCGGTCAGTCCTAGAGGAGATCAATCCTGACTGCTCTTTAGAAGGCCAGATCCTGAAGCTAAAACTCAAATACTTTGGCCACCTAATGAGAAGGAAGGACTCACTGGAGAAGAGCCTAATCCTGGGAAAGATCGAGGGCAATAGAAGAAGGGGACGACAGAGAATGAGGTGGCTGGATGGAGTCACTGAAGCAGTAGGCGTGAGCTTAAATGGACTCCAGAAGATGGTAGAAGACAGGAAGGCCTGGAGGAATGTTGTCCATAGGGTCGCGATGGGTCGGACACGACTTCGCAGCTAACAACAACAAAAATGTATATATACATATACATACATACATACAGTATATATATATGTGTGTGTGTGTGTATGTATATGTGTATATATATATATATATGTGCATTTGTCCATGCATTTAACAGAACAAAGCAGAACAACAGAGTTGGAAAGGATCTTGGAGGTCTTCTAGTCCAACCTTTTGATCAAGCAGGAGACCTTATATCATTCCAGACAAGTGGCTCTCCAGTCTCTTCTTAAAAGCCTCCAGTGATGGAGCACTCACAACCTCTGAAGGCAAGCTATTCCATGGTTAATTGTTTTCACCATTATGAAATTTCTGCTTAGTTCTAGGTTGGTTCTCTCCTTGATTAGATTCCATCCATTGTTTCTTATCTTGCCTTCTGTTGTTCTTGGAAAATAGATTGACCCACCTCTTCTTTGTGGCAGTCCCTCAAATATTGGAACACTGCTACCATGTCACCCCTAGTCCTTCTTTTCACTAGACTAGACATACCCAATTCCTGCAACTATTCTTCATATGTTTTGGGGTCCAGCCCTCTAATCATCTTTGTTGCTGTTTTCTGCACTCTTTCCAGTTTATTTGAAGTTTATTTCCAGTTTATTATTTCCATTTATTGAATAACAATGGAGCAGAAGATTGTTTGATCTTTCTACCAGCTGCTATTTCTTTTCAGGCAGGTTTGATGGCTTTGAAACTTATTTTGTCATGTTTTTCAGCATTTCTACAAACACAAAACAGAAGGTATGAAGATATGCTGACAAGAATTCACTTTGCCAACTCGATTATTGCTTACAACTTGGAAACTTTCCATGAGTCATGGCCATTTAGGAAAATCAATGGGGAGTCCAGAAGATAAATGTGGAGAGAGCAGAACAGCAAGGCAGACAATGAGCTGAGTGGTCACCCTTGGTTACTACTTGAGGTTACTAATGAATCTAGTTGATGATTGCAGCAAACCAATAAACAAATAGATCTTACTGAAGGAAGGTTATTCACATTTGGTTACATATCCACTGGAAGCGTAACAGGGTAATTGAAGATCAGTTTTGTTAACTCTAATTTGTCCCACAGCACAAAGCTGTCTACCAAACAAAACCAAGGTATTCTTCTCAAATGAGTACTGAGGTCCCTATATTTTGTTGCTTATTTTTTAATATGGATCACAGTTACATATGAAGTGATACTGCAATGTGGGTGCCAAAAAGGCAAATGCAATTTTAGGCAGCATCAATAGAAATGGAATCCCCAGGTCTCAGGAAACATTAGCTCTGCTGTTGTCTACACTTGACAACTCACCTGGAGTATTGTAACCAGTTCTGGCCGATACACTTTAAGAAGGATTTACATCCATTAGAATGAAATTGTGAAATCACTTAGAAGATATATCACTTAAATAAGGGGTCTCTGACCTTTCCAACTTTAAGACTTGTGGACTTCAACTGCTGAAGTCCACAAGTCATAAAGTTGCCAAGGTTGGAGACCCCTGACTTAAATTATGTTGTTTTGCTGCCAATGTTTGGCAGTGATATTTAGCATCATGGCCACTGCACTGTATTTATTTTCCACCTTTGAAATAAATTATTCCATAAACTCTATGATTTTATGAATTCCTTGAAGACAGCTAGGCTGTCATAGTGTAACTTTAGAGAGGTTAAAGACAGAGACCTTGCATGGGATGTATCATTAACAGATAGCAGAGGTGACAGACCTTGGGAAATCCTATCACCAGCTGGAAAGATGTAGACTAAAAGACAACACTGAGGCACTGATCATAGCAGTACAAGAACAGGCACTAAGAACCAGATCCACACTAGACAGGACCTGAGGTGCAGACTGTGCAGAGAGGCCTTACATATAGTCCAACATCTAGTAGAAAGGTGTAAGATGTAGGCAGGAACAGCTTACACTGAGTGGCACAACAAAGTAGTTGGCATTGTGTATAGGGTGTGGGCTAGATACCCCCAAGTCCAGATGGGAGATTTCACAGAAGGTTGTGGAGAATAAGTGGGCTAAGATTTATTTATTTATTTATTTATTTATTTATTTATTTATTTATTTATTTATTTATTTATTTATTTATTTATTTGTTTGTTTGTTTGTTTTATATACCGCCCTTCTCCCGGAGGACTCAGGGCGGTGTACAGAGCAATAAAGTAAGAATACAATAAAGCAATAAAGTGAGAAGTCCTGTAGGACTTCCAGATCCAGATAGACAGGCAGATACTAGAAAATCAAACAGACATTATGGTAGTAGACAAAGACCAGAAGACAGTGGTGGTGATACATATAATGGTGTCAAGTGATAGCAACATCAGGAAGAAGGCATATGAGAAACTGAAGAAGCACCAGGACCTGAAGGAGGAACTACAGATGATATAGAAAAGTTAAGTCCAAAGGTGGTAGGAACACTCAGGGCTGTGACTCCTCTAAGCTGGGAGAATGGGCCAACAGATCCCAGGAACGACATCAAAGCTCTCTGCCCAAAAGAGAATAATACTAGGAACAGCTAAGATATTTTCAGAACTCTCTGACTCCCAGGCCTCTGGCAAGGGACCCAAGATTGATGAAGAGACATACCACCCATAGGGTAAAGATTTTTTTTATATATAAAGACTACTAGGCTGCTTAGTTTCAGATCATTCCCCATGAACAACAACTGGCCAACAAATTTCTGGGAAACTGATCATTATTCCTGGAGAGATAATAATAAGGAATTTCCCAGAAGACTTCTACATCCTCATGAATTGGCCTTCATCCCATCTCCAACAAATAGCTTAGTGAATCTAAAGTCTTCTTTAGTAGTGCTGTCTATTCTATTCCCCCCACACACAGTTTTTGCAGTGCACATACTTTAAATTCCTTCTTTGAAAATATGGTTGCTGATGCAGCATGGAATCTGCCCAGCTCCCATTTTTTGCTGCTTTAGGCTGGTGCAAGCATATTGGCTCCCTTCTGGTCTCTGGTAATCTTGCCCTTCATGTTCATTTTGACTTTGGCTGCAAAAGTGAACAGACACTGGGCATCTGTAGAGCCATCTGCCCATATAATGTCTGAAAAGTTTTGAGAAAATGCTAGTCCTATGCTACACAGAAAACTGATGTGACCTATGAAATGTCTACCACCTCTGTGTTGCTAGTTCTGTCACTAGTGAATGAATTACAGGTTTTCTGCTGCTTTCATTGTTTTTCAATGGTGACAAAGGGTTTGACAGGGCCATACGTTTGCAGTATCGACTGAGAATGGATTTAGCTGTTCCTTCTGCTTCTTTTTGGACCTTGTCTCCATTCCTCTTAGTCTGATTTACAGTGTGCAGAGAAATAGGAAGAAGTAGCTGGAATATACCTCACAACCATCCTTCAGGTCTGTGATCTGTCAGTAGGGCTATTTACGAATAGAGTTCTAGCACCCTTTTGATGTTGCAAGAAGATTCTTCAGCTTCTTCCTACCCAAAAGCTGTGTTCAGAACAAATTTAGCACATTACAGGTGTGGTGCATTTCCATGTATGGAACCTATTGTTTGGGTAACTTGATAGGAGACTAAACCTGCCTGTAAACCTGATTCTGCAATAGCTTTGTTCCCTATGCCGTCCATCTGGTAAACCTGCAAGTTTCATTTTTGTCGCCATGCACATGTATAAATAATCCAAACTAGACTGTGTTGTTTCTCTGTGTCATATATGTGGGTATATGCATAATTCTGTATTTATTTATTTTTGTCATATTTATGTAGTGTATATCAGAGATGGTGACCCTTTGAGAGCTGTATGTAACAAAATTTCATTTTAATGTATGCCGATTAGTGTACATTCAAAGTGACAATAAAGTTATTATTCTATTCTATTCTATTCTATTCTATTCTATTCTATTCTATTCTATTCTATTCTATTCTATTCTATTCTATTCTATTCTATTCTATTCTATTCTATTCTATTCTATTCTATTCTATTCTATTCTAATGGATGCGGTGGCTCAGTGGGTTAGGACGCTGAGCTTGTCGATCAGAAGGTCGGCAGTTTGGCAGATCAAATCTCGAGTGTCGCGTAACAGAGTGAGCGCCTATTACTCGTCCCAGCTTCTGCCAACCTAGCAGTTCGAAAGCACGTAAAAATGCAAGTAGAAAAATAGGGACCACTACGGTGGAAAGGTAACAGCGTTCCATGCACCTTTGGCGTCCAGTCATGCCAGCCACATGACCACAGAGTTGTCCTTGGACAAGCGCTGGCTCTTCGGCCTTGAAACGGAGATGAGCACCGGCCCCTAGAGTTGGAAATGACTAGCACGCATGTGCGCAGGAACCTTTACCTTTGTTCTATTCTATTCTATTCTATTCTATTCTATTCTATTCTATTCTATTCTATTCTATTCTATTCTATTCTATTCTATTCTATTCTATTCTATTCTATTCTATTCTATTCTATTCTATTCTATTCTATTCTATTCTTGCTTCTTTTAAGAAGAGACTGGACAAAAATGTAAAAAAGTAAATGTAAACCACCCAGAAGATGGGGGGAATAAAAACCAAACACCCCCACCCCTGCTGCCAATCCTCAACACAAATGCAAACAACAATGAAAACTTCGTATAGGAGGAAGAGCACCGCCGGGCAGGCAGGCAGGTAGGTGTTAGGGGGGCACTTTTTTCAGTGCCATTGTAACTTCTAACAGTCACTAAGTGAACTATTGTAAGTCGAGGACTACCTGTACTTCATCACTTTTTTCCTTTTTGGGGGGGGTCATCAAGGTTTTGACACCTTGCTAGGCGACTGGTGGTACTCAGATGTTGCCATATCCTAAAAGTGGTACAAGGGGTGAAAAGGTTGAAAAGCCCTGCTCTAGAAAGCATGCAGAGAAGAAGAACAAAGATGATTAGGGGGCTGGAGGCTAAAACATATAGGGAACGGTTGCTGGAATTGGGTATGTGTAGTTTAATGAAGAGAAGGGTGAGGGGTGACATGATAGCAGTGTTCCAGTATCTCTGGGGCTATCACAAAGAAGAGGGAGTCAAGCTATTCTCCAAAGCACCTGAAAGCAGGACAAGAAACAATGGATGGAAACTAGTCAAGGAGAGAAGCAACCTAGAACTAAGGAGAAACTTCCTGACAGTTAGAACAATTAACCAGTGGAACAACCTGCTTCCAGAAGCTGTGAATGCTCCAACACGGGAAGTTTTTAAGAAGAGACTGGACAGCCATTTGCCTGAAATGGTATAAGGTTTCCTGCCTGAGCAGGGGGTTGGACTAGATGACCTCCAAGGTCCCTCCCAACTTTATTATTATTATTATTATTATTATTATTATTATTATTATTATTATTATTATTATTATTATTATTATTATTATTATTATTATTATTTTGTCTGAAATGGTATAGTGTTTCTTGCTTGAGCAGGGAGTTTGACTAGAAGACCTCCAAGGTCCTTTCCTCCTTTATTCTGTTATTCTGCACTTTTCTCTAGTCATTCAGCCATATCCATCATACATTAGGAAAAACAACTGGGGTTTGCTTTTCCAAGTAAATACTAAGTATATACTCTTAAATACTTATACTAAGTGGGTAGGGAAAATAATTCAGGAAATCTACCAATTGCTTTTCTTAACTTATTGTACATTCAGTTCAATTTTATTTACAGCCAAAAGGCCCAAAGCAAGTTACAACTATAAAGTTGGGGTTAGATAAAACAATAAAATGTTTAATAAATAATACCTAATAGACCTAAAACCCCAAGTCATTGATTTGAAACTAAAAACCTTGTTTTGATAGTCATTATTAAAATATATGACCACTGGAAATCTTAGGATTTTCATCTGGAAGTAAAATTTTTACTTTCTCAGAAATAATCTCTTCCTCGTCTGGATTTTTAAACTGATCCATCTTACAAAATTTTGGGCTCTAATGACTGACTAAAATATATTGCACAAGGCAGAGGCCAGTGAACATGTCCTAACTCAATCTTTCCTGAATATTAGAAATAATGACACAAGTTTATTTTTTTTCCTAAAAAGGCACCTATTTGATTATATTTTTCTGATGACTTTCAGTGGTGGAATGCCCTTAAGTCAAACCCTTCAGCATCTGATGTCAGTTCTATCATTCATGATTCAGTTCAGTGAGAAAAGCTTCAGAAATAATGCATCTTGCAATGGATCTAAGAAATGAATGAATCTGTCACAAGGGGGGAAAAACTATTATTGATGTTTGCTATTTTGGGGAAATCTATGAAGCTTTGCCTCTTCAGAGCTTTTTTGACATCATTTCTTGCAAATAAGGCCAAGGGTATAACTGCAGTCCAAATGCAGGACCTGCCAATTAATTGTCTCAATGGCTGCTTGTTTTCTGAGTAATAATCAGGGCTTTTTTTCTCATAGAACTCTCCGAACGGAGTTCCGGCACCTTTTTTTGGATGGAACCTTGTAGGGTAGGCAAGGCGGGTTGTATGACGTGTGTGAGTTCCAGCACCTTTTTATTTTACAAAAAAAGCACTGGTAATAATGATAAATTGTTAGTATCTACTGTATTCTATGAGGTTCTCTTTGGCTGTATGGAAGTGAATATATGGTCAAAAAGCCATTTATAAATTCAGAAAGTTCACTATGGGCAGAAAAAAAATAAGATTCTTTCCAGATGACTTTTAATTCTTCATGATTGGTCTTGTCACTGATCCTCTTTCAATACCCCCCCCCAAAAAAAAACCACCCATAAAAGAAAGAGATTCTGATATTTGGAAGAACAGGATCACCCAAACCTCACAGAAGTTGTGTGAATATTAGTTAATAGAGAACAATACTAAGTTATATAGCTGACCTGTTTTTGTTGCTGAGACTCTTGAAAGGATCTGATTGGCCACAGTATGATACAAAAATGCTGGGTTAGATAAGCTTTGGTCTTCTGTCTTTTTTCATAGAGAAAATGTTGAGATAACTCTGATATTCCAATCAGTTCAGTCATTCACATATTTAGAATATAGAACACAGAATAAAAAGAAAGGATGGTGAAGGTCTTCTAGTCCAAACCCATGCTCAAGCAAGAGTCAGGGTGGTACAGTGGTTAGAATGCAGCATTGTAGCTAATTCTGCTCACTGTTGGCTGCCAGCAATTTAGCAATTTGATCCTGACCAGCTCAAGGTTGACTCAGTCTTCTATCCTTCTGAGGTCAGTAAAATGAGGACCCAGATTGTTTGGGGCAATATGCTGACAGTATGCTGTAAGCCATTTAGAGACAGCTGTAAAGCACTATGAAGTTGTATATAAGTCTAAGTGCTATTGCTAGTGCTATATATTGTTCCAGATAAATGGCTGTCCAACCTATTCTAGAAAACCTCCAGTGATGGAGCACTCACAATTTCCAGATATAAGCTGTTCCACTGATTAATTGTTTTTTTACTGGAAATTTCTCTATAGTTCTAGGTTGGATCTCTTCCATCCATTACTTCTTGTCCTGCCCTCAGGTGCTTTGAAGGATAGGTTGACCCTTCTCTGTGGCAGTGCCTCAAGTACTGGAAGATTACTATTTTCTCACCCTTGGTCCTTCTCTTCATTACACTAGATGTAACTAGTTTTCTTAATCATTCATCATATGGTTTAGGCTCCAGTCTAATTGTTTATCATGTGGCTTAGCTGAGCAAAAGTACAGAATATGCTCAAATCCATTAGGAGTATCTAGAGACAGTTTATTTAAGGATGCTCCATGCTCCATTGAAAGTGTGCGTCTCTGAGCTTTCTGTTCTCATAGTGGAAAAAAGAAAAAAGAAGTAATTTCTTAGAAATTGATTTCTTATTTCTTATTTCTTAGAAATCAATCTGAAGAAGTGAATCTAAGAATATTCCACTCACGGAAAAGCAGAACAGAGGCAAAGAGAGGAACTAAGTAGGAGTTGCTTTTGCTGTTGTTTCTGACTGCTCTTTCTGAAGAGTTTCAACCAGGGGTGAGATTCAAATATTTGAACAACCAGTTCTCTGTGTGGATGCTGCTTCCGGAAGTCCATTCTGGACCTGGGCAACAACGATTTAGCTACCAGTTTTGCCGGACTGGTGTGAACTGGCTGAATCCCACCACTGATTTCAACATGAAGATATACTTTGATTTAAGACATAAACCGATTCCTGGCTTCTCCTCTTTTCCTTAAGGGCCAGAGGTTACCTCATAAGCATTACTTAGCTGATGAGGGAAAATGCCTTAAAGCAAGTTGGTCTGAGAGACTGATAGAACTCTAGATAGTTAGATCTCTTTCCCCCCATGGTTTATACCAACTAAAGAAATGATAAGAATACTATACTAAAGCTTTTGTGTGGGGGAGGTATACAGCAGCAACACTGTGTACAAACCAAGTGGGCTATGGAGGAGTGAGAAGGGAATTTTAATCTGACACTATTCTTGTAACTTTGTTACACATCTCCACTTGTCTGTATATGTCACCAAACCTGACAGCTTGAACAACATTGTGCAATAGCTGTTTACATAGCACAACCCACTCTTAAAGCCAATGCATATATTTACTGTTTGAACAGGCTCAATGATACCTAGGATAAAGAAATATTATACAGTGTATTACAGAGTAATCAAATTTGATGGTTTTTTAAAGCACCTTGCACATATCATTTTTTTGTCCATTTTTTCTGAACTTGGTTATTTCATTTCCCACTGTGAATATGTGTCTCCTGGAGAAAAAGTGTCAAACATTTCTGTGAAAGCAGTATCTCTTTTTATTTTTTTTCAAAATAAGTGACTCGGAGTAGACTTATTTTAGTTGCTTCTATACCCATCACTTTTCTGAGAAAGTCCCCATTGTATTGTACTCTATTTAGGCTATATTTTATTGTACAAATGAAACTCAATGGTTAAAAATGTCTAGGTAACATGCAGACAAAGAAAAACTATTTATTTATAACAGTTTAACTTATGTGTGAGTCATAAAGCATATAGATTCAAGATTGGGATTATTTTTTTATTATTGTTGTATATGTCATAGTTGTGAATAGTTTTCAAATTTCAAAACCAAAAAAAGAAAAGGATATGGGAGTTAAATTCCATTCCTGCCCTTTCTTTTCTAAATAAAAACAGATTGTTTTAACCAGTTTTACTTATCCAAATACCAATCAAGCACCTTCATGTCTTTGAAAATGTAGGGAAACTGCTGGTCAGGCTGGAGGGAAGGAGTCAAGCGAGGACCTAATTTGGAATAATTGTGCAGCTGCAAATGGCATAAGCTTGCTGTCCCCTGAGATCCATGAAACCTTCTCTGGTAACCATCCTTGACTGGATAATTGACCTCTATAATTGGCTGCCAACTTTTTTTTTCAGAATAGAGTAGAGCTGGAAGGGATCTTGGAAGTCTTTTAGCCAAGGCCCTGCTCCAACATTTCAGACAAGTGACTGTCCAGCTCCATTTCAGACAAGTGACTGTCCAGTCTCTTCTTTTTTTAACAAACGTAATGCACAGGACAGCCTTGCAGAGTCCATGGAGAATTCTACAGCTTGAATTCAACCCACACTGAATGACAAAGGTTCTTATCTTGTCTACTTCTCCCCCAAACACCACTGGCCAACCTCTTCTGTATGACTGGAACTGCTAGAGGTACTGCAGCCTCCTAGGCTGCTGGCTGCTGGGCATTTTGTTGAACCAAATGAAGCAGCATGGCCTCCAAATTCCTCTTTTCTGTCCATCCCTGTTGACATCATAGCAATGCTTTCACTACCTTCTGGATCAAGTCAATCATTGCCTGTGGTTCAGTAGCCATTCCAGTAATTTTTTGTCTTCTCTGGGCGTGTGAGAGATGAATCAGGTGAGAATGTTACATGCAAGCAACCAGAGCCACTTGTGAATAGCTTAAGTCATTAATCTTATTATTTACCACCTATGTTATAAGAATCTTATCAGACTGTTACCAGAGTTAAAAGGCTTAAAAATAAATAAAACCTCTGTGGATTACAACACAATAAACCTGCTTGACTTAGCTTGGACTAGCTCTGAAGGAGTCTAAAGCATTGAAGCAATTTTGCCTGATTGGACTACTTACTAGCTTTCTTCAACAGGAAAGATTATAAATATAAAATGCTCATTCTTCATTATCACCCCACTGCAAGAGATTTTTGAACACTTGGGAATATGACTCTTATCTACAATGAGTGTCAATCCCCATATGATGCAATCTGGATAAGAATACCATCAATGTTTTCAGGGCATCTAAAATGAGAATGTTATCAGCAGCAAATATCCCAAGTAAATGGACTGTTGGCATTTCTTTTCTTAATCTGCATCCCTGCATGCCTATAGCTCTAGAGCATGAAGTTAAAAAAGAAAACAAAAACCCACACACATCAAAACTATATAATCTATTCAACTGCAGATCCATTTGTCCTGAGACAAATTAGAGGCAAAAGATAAAGTAAACAAAATAATAAAATAAAAGACCAGAACAGCAACCAGAAAATCCATGGCTCATTTTTGTTACTATTAAATGTAAAAGGGTAAATACAATATTAATTTTAGGAACTTACTGTGCACACTCCAGTAAACATACATTTCCATAATTATATATCCAGGCCTGGCTGTGTTGAAAGATAAGGGATAATTACATTCAAGGATGACAGGACAGACGTGTCAGAAAGTAGACATTTTTCTTAATGTTAACAATAATTAATATTAGGGATTTCAATTGGATCATAATTAATAACAGGAAAAGAATAATTTACAAGAAATGAATCTTGATTTGGAGATGACTTTTTTGTTGTTTCACTCATTTCCTCTGCTATACATAAATAGCACAATAAAATGGGATGTTAGACATCTGACATCAAGAGAAGGCTGCATATCAAGGATCGTACAGACCTTTGTCTCCTTCCTTTATTTTCCCCCAACAAATCTTGGTGGAGGCAAACCTTGAAAATTCTAGGTTTGGTTCAGGGAGGGTTGCATTTACATTATACATCATACTAGGGAAGAGAGCTTTTAAAATCTATTTCATACAGACAGTCCTTGTTTGGCAACCACAATTGGGGTAGGCAACTCTGTTGTTGTGGGAAGCAGTTGCTAAGTGAAACCACAACTATACTCATCAACTTACTTCAGCTTTCCTTTGCTTTAAGAATTTGCAAAACTGTACAGCTTGGATTTAGGCTATTTGATGGAATGCATTTCTCATTGATTTTCCCCAACTCACTTCGATGGTCTAAGGAATTTTAGCTTAGATCTTAATTTTACCACATCTCTAAAGACAATGAAGATGGAAACATACATGGAAAAACAAGAAACATCTTTCAAAAGGTTTCTGAACTTAGAAGAAAGTTCAGCTTCAAATTGAAATGCTAAAGCAGGGGTGTCAAACTGCCAGACCATGGGCTGGATGCATCATGCCAAAACCACACCCATCCCATTGCCAGCAATGGAAAAAAAGTTGTGATACATTGCAACACATCATGTGACATTGCGAGTTTGACATCCCTGTGCTAAAGGATGACAATGCACACATAATAACTGTTTCAAAGGAAATCAAAAGAAGATGAAAGGAGTCTACTGAAGGATTATAGACATGTTAATATCCAAGATACTCTACAAGATATTCTTTAAAAGTCTTTTCCAACTCTAGGGGCCGGTGCTCATCTCCATTCCATACATACATGCACAAATACATACACATAAGGTAAAGGTAAAGGTTCCCCCGCACATGCGTGCTAGTCGTTTCCAACTCTAGGGGCCAGTGCTCATCTCCGTTTCAAAGCCGAAGAGCCAGCGCTTGTCCGAGGACGTCTCCGTGGTCATGTGGCCGGCATGACTAGATGCCAAAGGTGCACAGAATGCTGTTACCTTCCCACCGTAGTGGTCCCTATTTTTCTACTTGCATTTTTACATGCTTTCAAACTGCTAGGTTGGCAGAAGCTGGGACGAGTAACAGGCGCTCACTCTGCTACGTGGCACTCGGGATTTGACTCGCCAAACTGCCGATCTTCTGATCGACAAGCTCAGCATTCTAACCCACTGAGCCACCACGTCCCTCCTCTTTACTTACAGGGCCTCTAATGCTAGAAGCTGGAATGCTACAGGAACTGATGGAATACTTACTGGAATATAGCAAACAACAGAAGACTCAGCCAAGGTTCTATCCAAGCTATGCCAGCAAATCTGGAGAGAGGTCAATCCACTTTTAAATACTCCCTCTCCCAAAAATGAGGCTGTTGAGTGTACAATCTTTTGCACAACAAGCTTAATTTTTCATTCTAACAAAATAATGCTTAGGACCATCCAATGCAGATTAGAGACCTACATGGAAAAAGAAAGGCAAATGTTCAAGCTGGCTTTAGAAAACACCAAGGAACATGAGACATTATTGCTGATGCATATTGGAACATTGGAAAAAAAATGAAATGGTACCCCCCCAAAAAAATTCAGTATATGCTTCATTGATTATAAAAAAAGAGCCTTTGATTGTGTTGATCGTGTCAAACCATGGAAAGTGCTCAGAAAAATAGGAATCCCCAAAACATCTCATTGTCCTCATGAGAAATATTGTATGTGTATGTTTATGTGTATGTATGTGTATATATAGGGACGCAGAGGCTCAGTGGGTTAGGACGCTGAGCTTGTAGATCAGAAGGTCGGCAGTTTGGCGGGTCGAATCTCGAGTGCTGCATAACAGAGTGAGCGCCTGTTACTCGTCCCAGCTTCTGCCAACCTAGCAGTTTGAAAGCACGTAAAAATGGAAGTAGAAAAATGGGGACCACTATGGTGGGAAGGTAACAGCGTTCTGTGTGCCTTTGGCATCTAGTCATGCCGGCCACATGACCACGGAGACGTCCTCGGACAAGCGCTGGCTCTTCGGTTTTGAAACGGAGATGAGCACCGGCCCCTAGAGTCAGAAACGACTAGCACGGATGTGCAGGGGAACCTTTACCTTTACCTTATGTGTATGTATTTGTGCATGTATGTATGTATGTCAGGAAGCCACAGTACATACAATATGAGAAAAAAGGGAGGAAAGGCACAATCAGACTTGCAATGTTCTGTTATGATAACCTTTTTCAAAAACGATAGTTCTCATCTTCCTATGGATTTGATTTTCTGATCTGGTCCAGGTTTATATGTATAGAATAAATCCACACTCATGATAACCTTTCAAATATTAGAAGTGTGCTATTATCCCCTTAGCCTTCTCTTCTTCTTTTAACTGTTCTTCATAGGATTTAGTCTCTGAGCCCCTCAGTATCTTTGTTGCTCTTCTCTGCACACTTTCTAGTAGCTCAGCATCCTTCTTGTATTGTAGGAACTAAAACTGGACTCAATATTCAGGGGCAGTGTGAACAGCATAGCATACAATGGAACCCCTGTATAATTTTCTCACAATCTCAATAAATATCTCTGTTGATGCAGCCAAATATTACACTGATTCTTTGGGCACCTGCAGCTCCCTGTTTGATTATGCTTAATCTTTGCACCACCATTGCCTTCTTCCAAGTAAGAACACATTTTGCCCTCTTCAACATGATGGCCATATTGAGAGCATGATCATGACTCTCAGAATAGGCTTCTTCCAGTTAAACATGCTAATGCTGTCTCGGCCCATGTGCTCTGCTTTCAATTCATTCTACTGGAGAAGCTGAAAGCTGGATTTAAATAAGAGTGAGAACAGAAAGGAGGCAGGGTTTGTGAATTTCATACAAAAGTCACGGGATGGCAAAGAGCAATCTCTGTCTTGGTTTTCTCTTTTTGATTGAAAAAAGCCTTCAGGTACTGTTTGCCTTGAGTTAGAATTCTTCTCCTTCTCCTTTCTTTCTTAGTATAACTATCTGACCACACAGGGTCAAGTGATCACACAACTGTACAGCTTCTTCAGTAGAAAATATTGGAAAGGAGAAACTTCCAATCCTTGACAGGTTACTTTTTGATACAATAATTCCCTTCCCCCTTTTTAATGAGCCATGGTGGCACAGTGGTTAGAATGCAGTATTGCAGGCTAATTCTGCTGACTGCCAGAAGTTTGATTCTCATCGGCTCAAGGTTGACTCAATCTTCCATCCTTCTGAGGTTGGTAAAATGAGGAGCCAGATTGTTGGGAGTAATATGCTGACTCTGTAAAACCACTCAGAGAGGGCTGTAAAGCACT
Source organism: Vipera berus (assembly GCF_964194415.1). Taxonomy (NCBI): domain Eukaryota; kingdom Metazoa; phylum Chordata; class Lepidosauria; order Squamata; family Viperidae; genus Vipera; species Vipera berus. Next base: position 21,125,175 of record NC_138202.1, read on the forward strand.
GTGAAGTGGTATATAAGTTTTAAGTGCTCTTGCTATTACTACTATTGAAAACCTTTCCAAGAGACTCATAGCAGGACCGGGTGTCTACCCCTATTATTCTATCTTGCAAAAATATTTTGTTACTATGTTACATCAGATGATCACATAATGTTACGTGGTCAGGAGGAAGGAATGCCTTCATTTTTCTGCCATTAAATCAGGAATAGCCATAAACTATAATAAATCCAACAATAATAAACCAAGAATTAACCCTGCATATTTCTATAACTCACTTTTAATACCCTCTTTCTGAACCTGTTAGCAGTTGTCATCCCATGTTATTTCCCCCTTTGTTCAGTTTGATTAGCCTTTAAATTAGACACTGCTACGTGTGTCCTGCCTTTCTTTGTACAATTGTTTTTCCAATAGCCTACAGCCACTTCACTTTAATTCCAAGGGAAGACATCAACCATGGTACAGGTCATCTTTGACTCACAAGCACAATTGAGCCTGAAATTTCAGTTGCTAAGCAAGACAGTTGTTAAGTGACTTTTTACAACTTTTTTTTTGCCATAGTTGTTGTGAATCACTGCAGTTGTTAAGTGAATCATGTGGGTTTTAAGTGACTCTGGCTTTGCTTTTGCTTTTTGGAAGCTGGCTAGGAAGATTACAAATGGTAATCACAAGACCCAGGATAGTGCAACTATCATAAATGCATGCCAGTTGCCAAGCGCCCAAATTTTGATCACATGACCATGGGGGATGCTGCAACAGTCATGTGAAAACTGGTCCTGTCACTTTTTTTTTTTTTTACTGCTGTTGTAACTTTAGTCACTAAACTAATGGTTGTATTATCTGTAGTCAGCAGCCTGGTTCTCAATTCTTTGAAACTTAGGGAGGTGCCTGTCCCAAACTAGAGAGGAAAAAAAACCCAAGAAATTCCATGGAGTGGGGAGCAAACCATTCCCACTTGTAGACAGTGCGTCTCCTCAGTGTTCAGCACAAAATTCTAAAATAAGGGTCTTAGCATTAACAGTACGTTCAAGCAAACAGTTTATAGTTTCACAGACAAAGGAAAATGTTATGCAGCCTTTTGCTCTTGGGAAAATGGACTGGCTAAGAAGACATGGGGTATATTTTCCAGCCATTTCCAGACATGTGACAGTTTTGCAATCTTTCATTTACAGATTGAGGGAATTGCCTAGGATAATTCCCTGTGGACTGATGATGTTACCTAGTGGGGTAAATATTAAATATATTAAATATTTGCAAGCAAACAGTCAAGCTCAGAGAGCAGCAACCCTGAACTACACATATTTTTTGGTCTTTGCAGACTAAATTAGCTTCCTCTCCTTCCTCATTCAATTTCCTTGTTATGACCTTCAACTTGGAAACTGTTCCAGACATGGTTAATCAGTCCTTGTTCTGTCCCTTTACTGTTCAAGCCCACTCTCCTTGTCCACATGTTTCTGCTTTCTGCTCCCTCCCCTTACACTCTGAAAGAGAGCTGTTAAAATGTGTGATCCATCTCTTCCAGTGGTGCTCCAAGGACTACTGATAACCAGGTTTGCATTATTTTGTCTCCAAGGAAACTACCAATGGGCATTTTCTTTCCCTTTATGCTCTAGATTCCCCCCCACTTTCCTGCAGATGGAAGCAGCAGAGCAAGCAAGAGAGTGAGAAAACTCCCCATTAGCACTGAGAAGTATGTGCTCTTGTCATTCCTACTTATGTTGTCAGTCTGGTATATTTTTAATTTGTGCTTTGGGATAGTGGTGAAGGGAGAAACAGAAAAGAATTTAAATTAGTTCTTAACTTAACATTTTTTCTTTAAAAAAAATCCTCTTTCATTCTTGGTGAAATGTTCTCCCAAGATGGAATGCCTGGCCTTCTTCAAATACCCCAGAACTTCTCCATCAGCTGCAGCCCTTTAAGATTTCATCCCAGGTTCCCCTTTATTTTCTCTCAGCCTCCTCTTAGACTCATGATTCAAGCTACCATCTGCTTCTGTTGTTTCTTTGCCTCTTTCTTCTGTTTAACAGGTCATTTCCTCCAATCTTTTATGGGCATCTAATTTCTCATGCAAGATGATTCCAGTTATTAGGGAAGCATTTCTGCCATTAGTTCCAGTGATGAATCATCAGCTGATCCTTCTGGATGAGCTGCAGAAGCTGCCTCCCTCCAGCTGGTAATCTCTACCTAGACTTTATCTTATATGACGGAGAGTAACCGGGGATGGTATCATACATATCCAGATGAGTGGACAAGTGCCATGAATTGGACAGCTTGTGGGCAGTTTAATTACAGGATGGTAGCATCATTTCCTCATCATGTTCTCTCCAAATTTCCTTTGTGAAGCTTTAGGGTTGATTTTAGCTAAAGGCTTGATGAGATTTACTGCACCTACAGGCCTATTGTTAGCTCTTCTCTGCTCTTACTTTTGCCTTTCACCTTGCACTGCACACTCCTAGGAATCCCCAGCCAGACTTACCCTGTGAAGCTCCTGGCAGCTAGTCTGTGCTACTGAACTTCTTTGATGGGTCATTGCTAAATTTAGCCAATTCTATAGGACTGTTCTGCAAATGCCTCTTGGTTGTTTACATGTCCCTCCACAATCAACTGCTCAAGGACCTTTTATAGTCACTGTACTACATATAGCCACAAAGTCAATGGTGGGATTCAGCCAGTTCACACCAGTTTGGCAGAACCGGTAGCTATTTATTTATTTTTTGCCCAGGCCCAGAATGACTTCCAGAAGTGGCATCCACACAGAGAACCAGTTGTTCACATATTTGAATTTCACCACTGCACAAAGTGTTTTCGACAGCCTACCCACTGGAATACTTATGGCCTTCCATGCCAACTTTGTTATAAATCTCTTCAAAGGCCTGCTTCCATTGGGCTGTGTTAGGCCTTGATTGTTTGACTGCCACCAAATCTTCTGATTGTGATACCACCTTATCTCCATGCTTTGGTTGCTACAAAAGCAGCTCAGCTGCTTTTTTTCCCCTTGAATTCTCAATGTTTTAGCTCTTTGCCTTATAGGGAAAAGTGTCAGCTCCTTACACAAAGAAACAACATGTCACAGCATCTCTTCACTTCAGCCAGCTCCATTTTTCAAGGAAAAAAAAACCCACATTTCTCTCTAGTGTTTAAATTCCTGACTTTTATCTTTTAAAGATACCAGCATAGGGAGGACGGATCATTGAAAATGAACATGGAAGGGGACCTGGAGGGGAGAATGCATAGCATTTCTTACTACATGCCTTTCAACCCCTGTCTTTGCACACACAGCTAGCTGAAGTATTGAAATATAGAATTTTCCTTGGGGACATTTGAACTGGAAACCAGGACACAATTGCACTGAAGCACAAATTAGTTTATTGATACTGCTGGAGGCAAATACAAGCCTAAAGAGAAGAAGGGATGCAATATCTCTCTATAGATTTGGCAAATTAGAGCATATGTGTGATTGACAACATCAAGAATTAGGAGCTATCAGGGCACAGTGGTTAGAATGTAGCATTGCAGGCTAACTCTGCCACAGCCAGGAGGTCGATCCTGACCAGCTCAAGGTTGACTCAGCTTTCCATCCTTCCGAGGTCAAATTGTTGGGGGCAACATGCTGACTCTGTAAACCACTTAAAGAGGGCTGTAAACAGTGATGGGATTCAGCTGGTTCACACGAGTTCGGCAGAACCGGCAGCTAACTTTGTTGAGTTTGGAGAACTGGTTGAATGCACACCACTTTCAAAAGTCTGTTCTAGGCCTCAGAGGCCTGGAGGAGGTCTCCTAGTCCTAGACTGGCCCACTGGAAGTGTGGGGATGGTATTCCAGACATCTGTTCTCGGCCTCGGAGACCCAGGTCTGCATCCACGCGGAGAACCAGTTGTTCAGGGATTTGAATCCCACCACTGGCTGTAAAGCACTGTGAAGTGGGATATAAGTGTAAGTACTATTGCTATTAACTGGATATAGCACATCAAGCAAGACCATTAGGGTATAGAATGATAAAACCCCAGGGTTCTGAAAGAATGAAGAGGCAATATTTCATGAATAAGGAATTATTTTCTTTGGCTTTCCCAAAGCTCTGCTCACATCTTCCTATATTTTTCCCTGCTTACTAGTGCTCATTGGATTCCTAAATATCTGATGGCTGAGATAATGGTGGAGTTACACTGGGAGATTATATTTTGGTAGGGGTTTTTAGCTTGATCTGCAAATATTCTTTTAGGAGTTATGTTTCTCTTGAACCCAGCACACACATGTTCTGTCTAGGGGGGTCACCATTGCCACATCACACCTGATGAGTGGGTATCTTCAAAGTGGCATAAACAAGTCCATCTATTCTGAGAAATTGTTTTCTCTGTTTTTTGTGGATATATCATCTGTCAATCAGTCACCTGTTTTTATTATTCTACTATAGTAGATTCAGCTGCCCTCCACTTGATTCTCTCAAGTCAGGGGAAGAACAATTGAAAACGTTCACACACACACACACACACACACACACACACACACACACAGAGAGAGAGAGAGAGAGAGAGAGAGAGAGAGAGAGAGAGAGAGAGAGAGAGAGAGAGAGAGAGAGAGAGAGAGAGAGAGAGATATACATGTAGTATATATACAGATGTACATCTTATGAATTGATCTAGTCATAGTAGAACCATCAGGTATAGATGTTCAAATCATCTTCAACTGTAGATTGTTCACTGAATCTCAGTCTGATGGTATAATTCCCGAATGCTTATATAAAGAAATTCCCAGTGCACACCATAGCATCACATTGGGAAAGCATGAAGTTTATTTAGGCCTGCTTTCAATAATCTCCAAGAAAATCCAGCATTAGTTTTTCACACCCTATTAGCTTAATCAGACAATACTTAATAGAATAACAGAATAACTGAGTTGGAAGGGACCTTGGAGGTCTTCTAGTCCAACCTCAGGTAGGAAACCCTAGACCATTTCATACAGATGGTTGACCAATCTCTTCTTAAAAACTTCCAGTGTTGGAGCATTCATAACTTCTGGGAGCAAGATGTTCTATTGATTAACTGTTCTGTCAGGAAGTTTCTCCTTAATTCCAGGTTGCTTCTCACCTTGATTAGTTTCCATCCATTGCTTCTTGTCCTGTCTTCAGGAGAAGAGTGACTCCCTCTTATTTGCAGCAGCTCCTTAGATATTGAAAGTCTGCTATCATGTCACCCCTACTCCTTCTTTTCATTAAACTAGACATACCCAATTCCAGCAATTGTTCTTGACATGTTTTAACTATATTGGATATTGTAAATCCGAGCTCAGTTATCTAGGTATTTCATGTTATCCTTATTTTCTTCCTCAGATTATTTTAACAGGGATTAAACTTGGTGACATGCATTTAGAAGAAAGGGACTGAAGCTTATATGAATTTTTGCTAGGTCTTTCTGCTTCCAGTAATTTCGGGCCAAACTTCATGACCCCTGGCTCATTTGGTGCCTAATCAGCCAGCTACTCAAATATATTTTCTCTTAGTTACTGGGCATCTGTTTCTAAATGGATTCCATAATTAATACTGTTCAGATTCCACCCCCAACATTTTGGTAGATTTAGTGGGAGGCACAAAGGAGGGTTTGCATGATGTGTCTTTGTTAGTATCACAAATTGTTCTTCCATGAGTTATCTACATTTTCCTACTAGTTATCATTCATTTAGATGATTAAACAGCTAAACCATAGCTCTCAATGCTTCAGTCTATACAGGAATGGAGAATTCTAGAGAACCAATTTAGCATAGTGATTAAGGTGTTTGATGGGCACTAGGGAGATGCAAGTTATGATCAGCCTTAACCATGAAAATTAACTGGGTGACCTTGGGCCAGTCGCTGTAAGATCAGCCTAGCTCACAAGAAATTTGTGCTTGGGGGGAAAAAACCCCCAAGAAAGTACTATGTACCCTCTTGACTTGTACTAAAAAACGTAATAAAAAACAAAAGTTTTCCCTGTCCAGTTGTGTCTGACTCTAGGGGATGGTGCTGTTTCCCAGTCAAGAGAGCCAGCATTGTCGAAAGACGCTTCCATGGTCATCTGGTCAGCATGACTATATGCTATGGTGGGCATGCTTTCAAACTGCCAGGTTGGCAGAAGCTGGGGCAAGAATGGGAGCTCACCCCATCACACTGTGCTTGGATCTTGAACTTCCAACCTTCTGGTCAACAAATCCAGCATCTTAATTTCAAGGCCACCACACTCCCTTAAAAAAGGTAATATTAACCTAATAAATATACACATCTGAAAATCATAGTGTCCTACACCTGGCTCAAAAGATAACAGGAGGAACAGTTATCTGTTTGATATTTGAATAGGAATCTGAAACTGTACAAGAAAGCTGGTATTTTCTGATTTCTGCTGATTTAAAGACAATATAGTTATATCTTCTCGACCACAGCTGCAGCTTTTAAACAGAACCAGGCAGTTATTGGCATTCTTTTCTTGTTTAGAGTTTAACCCCAACTGTCTAAGTGATACATTCTCAATTTCTCATGTGTTAAAATATATCATCAAATGTGTAAAATGGCTCTTCATTTTGTGGAGAAAGTTGAGGATGGGAGGGTGCACTGGTGGGAGGTGAAGAGAATCTGCAGCACTTATCAGCTCAAGAAGGAGATGGTGGATGATTTGTCTTTCTTAATTTGGGTGTCAGAGCAAGCACTATAAATCATCGTGGCCACCGGGAGACAGGATTTAATTAAATGACAGCTCTAAGTTACCGTTCCTGTAATTTGGAAACCAGGCTCAGCTTTGCAAGAATGTTGCTCTAATTTGAGATCCAGGATTTGAATTGAGGAACACATTCCTGGGACTTCTTTAACTTCTAGCCAATTTTCACCTCCTGCAAATTGTCTTTGCACCATAGCAAATATACTGAGCAGCAGAAATGCTGAAGCTTACCTCCCAGCAATTTTTTTTATCACTCCTCTGCAGTCCTTTCTTCAATTTTTTTTTATTTTTGTAAATTGCGTGTTTATACAGAAAAAAAGACTCTTTTAACTCTTGGACTATGGTCGCTTATGGGAAATACTGTACATTTTTAAAGAAGGCAGATTACATAATATTCTCAAAGCAATTATTGGATTAGTCATACTATCGATGGTCACTGATGCAGATAGTCCTCAACTTACAACAGTTCGTTTAGTGACTGTTCAAAGTTACAACAGCACTGAAAAAAGTGACTTATGATCATTTTTCTCAATTATGACCACTGTAGTTCCCCATGGTCATGCTTGACAACTGACTCACATTTATGACGGGTGCAGTGTCCTGGAGTCACACAATCCCCTTTTGCAACCTTCCAACAAGCAAAATCAGTGGGGAAGCCAGATTCATGTAACAACCATGTTATTAATTTAACAACTGCAGTGATTTGCTTAACAAATGTGGCAAAAAAGTCATAAAATGGGGCAAAACTAACTTAGCAAATTTCTCCCTTAACAACATAAATTTTGGGCCTAATTGTGGTTATAGGCTAAACTACCTATATTTGTAAACCTTTCCATTTGTCCAGAAAAATAATTCTGCCAAGGGATAGCCTTAGAAGAAGATAAGAGAAGATCCTTCTTCTCTCTCTGCCTGTCTTTCTCTTATGAGTGTGTACAGAGTTACAATCTTATCTATCCTCCATCTACCTATAATTTATATCCCATTTCCATCTGTTGAACTCTGGGCGGTTCACATAAAATCATACCCCCTGAAAGCAACAAATTCAAGCGAAGTTAAAACTAAAATTGTAATGGAAATAGAAAGGGGGGGCGGAGCCAACTGTCAGAGCGGGCGGCTGTGTGAACGGAGCTCTCTCCACGCACAACCTCTCACCCAGTGTTCGCGGGGGCTTTTCGGAGCTTCAGGAGGTCCTGTAGGGACATCCGAAGTTGCAGACAGCCCGGAGAACCTTCATGAGCGGCGGTTCGTGTTGAAGATCCGGAGAAAGTCTGATGCGAGCGAACCGGGGAGAAGGAGGCCAGTAATGGCCGACATGAAGATCTGACAGAGGGACGGAGCTAGCACGTAAGCAGCGGGACAACGGTAGAGCGGAGCTGACGGAGAGTGTATCCGAATATTTAATAGGAAGCGCTTGAGAAAGAGGTACTGGTTCGAAGTGGGAGCCTCACGGAGAGGGAATAAGTGGCGATAGAAGTCTTGAGCGAGGCGTTTGGCGAAAACAGCAAGGGAAAGAAAGCCGAAGACTATATGACTGTATACTAGCTGGAGATAAGCTACAACAGGTCAAAATCTGAGCTTTGGAGCCATAGAGACTGAACTCTGGATTGTCGGGTGTGGAAAGCGATCAGCTTGGTCTAGTCTGGTCTATCCTGGTAAATTTTGAATTTGTGAACTTTTGAAACTTTTGAAATTCTACTCTACTTGTCACGGGCGGCCATTTGATATAGCAATTTAGTAACTGGAGGTTTGTTTAGTGGGACACCTACTGGTCTTTGACAGCAGAGGAAGACGGAAAAGGTGCCAATTTCGGCGCCGGAAACGGGGGAAAAAAAAAGAAGAAGAACGTGACTTTGAATATATTCATACTATAGAATTCTATTATATAAATTGCTTAGTTGGTAATAAGTATCTGGTGGTAACTGTTTTATATATCTTTTGTCATAGAGTTAAAAGGTTTATATAAGACTCAGGGTATTACACATTGATAAAACGCGTGTTATAATTGGGGAAACATGACAAGTATTTCGGGAGCAACTAAGCCTAGCGCTGGCAAAAAGGCGGCAGCACAGGGACAGGGGATGGCCTCAAGTCCCTCCAATCAGAAATCTATAGAGGATATGCTGCAAAGGGAAAGATCTAACTCGAATTCCTTTAAAGATTTACATGCCCTTTTGCAAAACCTACACGAGGCAATGGCCAAAAACCACGAGGAGATGAAGAGAGAAATAGGCCAAATAAGAAACGACACTGGTGAATTAAAGGGGAAAATTCAAGCGATAGATGATAAATTTGAAGGGATTCAACAACAATTAGTCAAAAATGAACAAAGACTTCAAGATATGGAAGCTAGAATGGAAAAAGAGGAAAAGAGAGTAGATGATTTGAATGAAACACTCCTTCAGGCTAATAAGGAGTTAGAAACAACAGTCATTTTTCTGGAAGCAGAAAAGGCTGCTCATTATTTACGCTTCCAAAACGTTCAAGAAAAAAGAGGGGAAGATCTGTTGGTCATGATGGCAGAACTGATGGCAAAGGCACTCGGTGTAGGGAAGGAGGAAATGCTGGCGGAAATTGATGAAACATATAGGGTTCAAACTAATTATGCGAGAAGGCACAACCTCCCAAAAGAAGTACATGTAAGGTTAGTTAAAAAATCAATTCGGGATGAGCTTCTGCATAGATCTAGAGAGGAACCATTAGAATTTCGGGGCCAACCAATCACCATCCTTAAACAGATACCTAAAAGGATGAGGAATCTGAGACGCGGCTATCAATTTTTAACATCTAAATTAATAAGAGAAAATGTAAACTTTAGATGGCTAACTCCAGAGGGTATTCTAGTTACGTGGCAGGATAGAAGGCATAGACTGGACACGATAGAGAAGGCAGAAGATTTTTATAAACGCCACTTCCATAGCCAAGAGGAAGTAGATTTAGAAGATCAAGATGGAAGGGAGGTAAGAGAAAGAGATACAATACGTGTGGCAATGGATGGGAAGATCTTAGCTACAGAGGATAGAAGGAACAAATCCGGTGAGTTAACAGAGAAACATGGAACTAGAGACAAGGAAGAGAGAGAGCCCCGAATCACGAGATCCACAAAAACCAGGAATAAGTAAGATGAAGGGAGGTGAGTGTAGTATTATGTCTGTGAATATTAATGGATTGAATTCGCCAGTGAAAAGGCGAAAATTTTTTAATAGGCTTATTCACCAACAATTGGATATCGTGGCAATACAAGAAGTCCATATAAAGGAACAACAAAAATATTTGTTAGTACAACCAAGAATAGGGAACCTATTCGTTTCCTTAGACCGACACAAGAAAAAGAGAGGAGTGGCATTATACGTAAACCCAAAATTGACTGCAAAACAAATTTATAACGATAAAGAGGGTAGAATATTGATAGTCGAGGTTGTAATAAATCACAGGAAGGTCATGATGGTAGAGATATATGCCCCAAACCATAACCAAGAACAATTTTTCAAAACACTTCACAATAAGATATGTAGCATTGATTATGAGGAGATTTGTTTAATAGGAGATTTTAATGCTATCCTAGATATAAATTTGGATTATATGGGAAAGAAGCTTAGGAAAAAGAAGAGAAGAACTCTACCGAGATCTTTTCTCGACTTGGCTGAGGAACTAAATATCCAAGATGTCTGGAGGGAAAGAAATCGTAAGGCTAGACAATATACATATTACTCCAACCGACATAACTCATGGTCTAGAATAGACATGGTATGGATGACGAAAGAAATTAGTTCAGAAATAGACGAGGTACATATAGCGACAGGCACTTGGGCAGATCACAATCCTATTAAACTTAACTGGAAAGGTTCCAAAAAAATAACCAGATGGACGCTACAAAGAGCAATTTTAAAAGAAGACGAATTCAAATCTAAGATGGAGAGAGAACTAAGTTTTTTCTTTAAGGAAAATAAAGCTATAGACACCTCAGTACAAAACAATTGGGATACAGCTAAGGCAATGATGAGAGGGGTAGCGAGGGCATACATGGTATATAAAAATAAGGGGAAAAGACAACAACGGGAAAGATTAGAAGAGGAATATAAGAGCTTAGAAGTTACACTCCAACAAGATCCACAAAAAGAGAATATCAAGCAATCTATGGATCTGATTAAACACAAACTTAACATTCTAGACAAAGAGAAATTAGCACAACAATTGAGAAACACGAAACAAAATTTTTTTGAAAATGCAAATAAACCGGGCCGGTGGCTCGCATATAAATTGGGAAAACAAAAGGGGGAAAACTGGATTCACGAACTACGAGATGAGGAAGGGAGAATATTCCACCAGGAGGAAAAAAAAAAAATTATAGCCCAGGAATTTTATGAGTGTTTATACAAAGAAGACAGTCAGGCAAGTGTGGAGAAAATGGAGGAATATTTTCAAAGAGCCAAACTACCCAAGGTCACAGAAGATACCAGAAATATGTTAAACGAGGAAATTCGACTATCTGAGGTGATAAAAGCTATTAATGCACAAAAGAATAATAAAGCATCGGGCCCCGACGGTCTTCCATCAGAAATTTATAAAGAATTACAAAATATTCTAGCTCAACCCCTAGTGGAGGTATTTAACGCAGTATTAGAAGGCGCAAGAACGCCTAAATCTTGGCTAGAGGCAAACATAACCCTTATCCCGAAAGATAACACGGACCATACATTAATCCAAAATTATAGACCCATATCACTTCTTAACTCGGACTACAAGATATTTACATCAATTATAGCGGAACGATTGAAACGATTCCTGAATGATTTCATACACGCAGATCAGAATGGTTTTCTCGCTAAGAGACACACTAAGCACAACATTAGAATAATATTAGATACATTGGAGTACTATGAATTACATAGCGAACAACAGATGGCATTACTTTTCTTAGACGCCCAAAAGGCATTTGACAATGTTAAATGGTCTTTTTTGTACCAACAGCTTAGCTTTATGAACATGGGTGAAAAATTTATAAATATAATTAGGGCAATTTATGACAACCAGGAAGCAAAAATAATTATTAATGGGGAAGCATCTAGCAAGTTTCAAATTCAAAAGGGAACACGGCAAGGCTGCCCCTTATCACCATTGCTGTTTATATTGACTCTTGAAGTATTAACGAGAACTATAAGAAACGACCCAAAGATAAAAGGATTAACCATCAAAAAGGAAACCTTTAAATTGCAAGCTTTCGCGGACGATCTGGTTTTTATTATGGAGGATCCATGTCAGACGGGACCAAAGCTATTGGAAGAATTATCTAAATATGGTGAGGTTGCCGGACTGCGAATAAATAGAAATAAGACCAAGATGATTGTTAAAAATATGACCAATAAACAAAAAGGTAATCTGGCCGGAATCATGGATATAGAAATAGTCAAGAAAATAAAATATCTAGGGATTAACATTACGGCTAGATGCACTTCACTCAAAAAGGATAATTATGATAATGTAGGGAACCAAATAAAAGGTGATCTGGAAAGATGGGGAAACCTAAAACTCTCATTATTGGGAAGAATCGCTGTCATTAAGATGAATATTCTGCCTAAAATCCTGTTTCTGTTTCAGAATATCCCAATTCAACTCGACTCTAAATTTTTTCGAAATTTGGATAAATTATCACTAAATTTTATTTGGCAGGGGAAAAAACCAAGAATTAAATTGAAATATTTACAGGACACGAAGGAAAATGGGGGTTTTGGATTGCCAGACTGGGAATTATATTACCATGCCGCGGCCCTGAGCTGGATTAGAGAATGGGTAATCTTGAGAAATAGAAGACTATTAACTTTAGAGGGTCACGATTTGCAATATGGCTGGCATGCTTTCCTATGGACGGAGAAACAAGGTCTTTTCTCGCATTTTCAAAAACATCGGATCAGGCAAGCGCTACTTAATACTTGGAAAAAAATTAGATCTCACAATTACACCAAAATACCGGTCTGGCTATCCACCCTTGAAGCGATAGTTTACCCAAATCTGTTTGATTTGGGTAACATAATCTCATACAAGGATATTCTGAATGAGGAGGGGGAATTGAAACTTAGGAATGAACTAGAATTACAAGGTATAAAACTCGATTGGTGGGCCTACTTACAAATCCAATCGAGATTTAGGAAGGATAAAAATGAATGGGGGATATATACCTCTGAGACAGCATTGGACAAAATATTATTGGGACCGGACTCTAAACAAATAAGGAATTTTTATAAATTACTTTTGGGATATAAGCTGTTTGAAGAGCAAGTGAAAGACCCCATGTTGACCTGGGCTAACAATTTAGGACATAACATCGACTTAGATACTTGGCAAACAATTTGGGATAGAAATAAAAGGATAACATTGGCCTCATCGTATAAAGAAAATTTATTTAAAATGTTTTACCGATGGCATCTTCCCCCAGCCCGCCTAGCAAAAATGTACACAACAGCATCTCCCAAATGTTGGAAGTGTTCTGAAGAGATAGGCACATACTTCCACACGTGGTGGTCTTGCAGTAAAACACAAAAATTTTGGAGAATGATTTGGATTTGGCTGAAAGAAATATTGAAACAAGATCTTGAGTTTAGTCCAGAACTTTTCTTGTTGGGAATCACGAAAGAGAAATATCCTAAAGATGTGCTATACTTAACGATCCATATTATTACAGCAGCTAGAATATCATTTGCGCAAAAATGGAAAAAGAATGAGATCCCAGGAGAAAAAGAGGTTATTAGGAAAATTTGGGATTGCGCTGTAATGGACAAATTAACTTTGGAATTAAAGAATAAAGACCAATCAGACTATTATAGAATTTGGAACAAATTGTATCTTTGGATGGATAAAAAGAAAGGTCTCTATTAGGTTTTACAGACTAGCTCACTGTTTTAAATATTGTGGTATTTCACCGATTTGTAATCTAAGTGTATTTAAGTGTCTTTTTGATGTACATATATACATGTATATATATATATTTAAACATTGTAGACAAAAAGGTTTGTCAGCTCGCTGGTACTGTGTCCAATGTTTTTAAATAATAAATTTAATAAATTTTTTTTTTTTAAAAAAAGAAGAGTAAAAAAAAGTTAACTTGAATAAAAGTAATAATATGAAATTATAAACAGTCCAGCACTGTTGCACACGTGTGCTCTCAGGTTCAGCTTATGGTCACTCACTCACATACTCACAGCCCTGGAAAATTGCCACACTCGAATCACTTTCAGCTGAACACTGAGGCACAAATGGTTCTTTAGAATGCACGAAGACCAAGTGAATTTAAAATAACAACAAACTTTACAGATTATAAAGTATATCTATTTCCTCCTTTACACACATGCTTGTGTCTCATCCACACTTCCCAAACCTCCTCAACTAGGCTGCCAGGCACTGGAGAAATGGAAGCCACCAAGTCTGGATCCCCAAAAATGACTCAAGGAGTGGGTGGCTTCAGGGTCCCTTTTATTCCCCAAAGTTCTTGCTTTGTTTGTAGGGCTCAGGTGGTGGTGGGGTGTTCCCATGTTCTCAGGACCAACTTCTTTTGTTTGGAACTTGGAGAGGAGCTTCTGCTGTGCTTGGTCTCATTTTTTTTATCCTTTGGTTTCCTTACGACTTGTTTCCTTCCTGACTTTGTCCACCCTTCTTATGTCCAGGTGTCACCTTTAGATATGGTCAGGCCTTTTTTTGCCATAGAACGCTCAGAACAGAGTTCTGGCACCTTTTTTGGATGGAACCTTGTAGGGTAGGCAAGGTGAGTTGTATGACATGTGTGAGTTCTGGCACCTTTTTCTTTTACAAAAAAAGCACTGGATATGGTGACCTAGACCTAGTCTCACAGGTCTAAAAATTTCAGCATCAAACATTTAGTGGAAAACCACAGTCTTCACCATTTTCCTAACTGCTAAAACATAAGGACCATCTGGAGCTCAGTAGGCAGACTATTCAAAGGATGCTGGTGACTTACAATAATAGGAAAATATGTGTGTGAACATACATACTAAACATATTAAGCTAAACTACTTCTAAACATACATGTATGTGTGAGAATATGAGAATTGCACACACAGACTATTGCTGCTATACTTTTATTGTTATACACCAACCAAATGAAGGGGGGGGGGGGGAAATCACATTTGTGAAAAAACACAGAAGGTTAATTTTATACTCTTTTTTTCCCCCTATAGGTCAGAAACTGATTTTCTAACTGGGAATTCAAAATAAATTTGATCCAGTTCAAAACTGGTGAGGATGGGATAATATATTTATTTTTGTTGATAAAGTGGCATTTATTTACACTTATAAAGCCATATATGCAATCTTGCTGTCTGATGGATTGTTGGTTTTATGCTTGCTAGTTGTACTGGGTGTATTTTGGTGCGAAAAAATGATAAATTAGTAGAAGCATTTTGTTCTTGCAATCACATCTGTTTGCAAGGCTTTATGTTTTTTTTCTCATTATAGTTTTTTTTTGCTGTAATGCCGGGAAAGTGCAAGTTTATTCGCTGCCTGCAGTTCTTGCAATTACACATGTCCTTAATAATCAGTCATTGAAAAAAAAATAAGCAGGAGGCCATTTTAGTCATATCCTTTGTCTTCACAATCTCTTCATCTTTTTTGTACCATTGAAATCAAAATTGCCTTATCAATTTAGTTATGGCATTTTGTCATTGTAGACATTGGGCTAGAACACTAGGAAATCTAGGTGAAGAGGTACAATAGCAAATAGTTAACTTGAAAGACATAAAGCTAGTGGCTCTTACTGTTCATTGGAGAGGCAATTGTAGAGATGAACAATCACACTGTTGCACTTTTTGCCAAAGTAATCACCTTTTATTTTCCTTTCTTACAAAATACAAAGTTTGAATTACTTTAGCACAATGATGAACATTTGTTCTGTCCCCAGCTACAGATGTATTTGGTAAAGTAGGGAAATGAGTATTAAGGCATTATACAAGTTGTCCTTGTTTAGTGACCAGAATTGTAACCAACAATTCTGTCCTTAAGTGAAGAGGTTGTTAAGTGGGAAATCAAAATGACTGTAATTGTGCTTTCTTTTCTCTAATTTAGGAAGGCTCACTCTGGTGCTGGGATAGCTGGCTTGAAACTAGCAAGACTAGTCAGTTTTACATTTTTGACTTTTCTTAACACTCCCCTGCATTTGGAATGCTCACCCCATTGCTGGTATAATGACAAGAAGGGGATTAATGTTTGTATTTGCATTCATTGGAGAGGAAGGGATTAAAAGAGATGAAGCAGACCCACAATGGGGAATACACCAGGCTGTTTATATAGCACACTTGATATCAGCTGATGTATATTCCCCACAGGCCTGCTTACTCTTTTGTAATCCCTTGCTCTCCAATCTCTCTGTTCTGCAAGGATGGTGGGTAAAATAACAGGTTAGCATGTATACTGACTATAATGGCAATCACATGATTGAGGGACAGCACCATTGTAACTTTAAATGGTTGCTGAAGGAGGTAGTTGGTAAGCAAGGAATACCTGTATTTGCACTGTTTCATCCAAACATCTTTGGTTTAAATTTGAGGCTTTACTTGATTCAACTGCAGTATACATGCACTGAAAGATTCTTATTAGCTGTATTTTATTCCAGATAAAAAACAGAATTGTGTTATTGTGCATCAAAAGGACACTTGAAGTAAAGAGTCATAGAATTTTTGTTGTTGTTGTTGGGGCAGAATATCATAGGGAACACTCCCTTTTGATGCATAAAGGTAGGTAGCTATGGGGAGGCAAGTACTGTTACCAGCAAGCTCCCAGAAGATGGTTTGTGAAAATTTATTAAGTGGCTGGATATGAATGACCAGGTCTGTGGTCATTCATATCCAGTAGGGCATGTGGGAGAACCTCTTCCTAAAAAACTCATGAGTGTGAAAGTTATACCCAAGTATGCTCAGGACAGTTTCAAAAGAAAGCAAATAAGATTTCCAAGTCTTCAAAATTTGCACTCTAGGAGTTAGGGGCAGTGTTTTTACACATGAAAGAAAAGATTATTAGGATAAACCAGAGCCCCATTTCCTTGTAGGACAGGTTACTAAAGGTAGAGAGAACAGGAAAGGCCAACTTTAAAAACCTTTACTTTCAAGCATTTGTGGATGTACAAAAAAAAGAACCTTTCCCTATGTTACTTCCAATTATTTAAGCACATGGTAGCCTGCTTAAATAATTGGGACGTGGTGGCTTAGTGGGTTAGGACGCTGAGCTTGTCGATCAGAAGGTTGGCAGTTTGGCGGGTTGAATCCCGAGTGCCACGTAACAGAGTGAGCGTCTGTTACTCGTCCCAGCTTCTGCCAACCTAGCAGTTTGAAAGCATGCAAAAATGCAAGTAGAAAAATAGGGACCACTACGGTGGGAAGGTAACGGCGTTCCATGCGCCTTTGGTGTCTAGTCATGCCGGCCACATGACCACGGAGACGTCCTCGGACAAGCGCTGGCTCTTTGGCTTTGAAACGGAGATGAGCACCGGCCCCTAGAGTCGGAAATGACTAGCACATATGTGCGGGGGAACCTTTACCTTTACCTTTTTAAGTTGTACTAGATTCTTTTTTTTCAATCAAGTGTTTGGTATGAATTGAACTATGATGTCAATGGGTTTTGTAAGATTCTGTTTAAATTTTACTGGTGCTCATTACCTTGATGTACTGAATGCTTAAGACTGGAGTTTACTGCACTCAGTCAAATGAGTCTTCTTGAACTATTGCATTTCCTTTTGAGAAGAATCAGAGCCAGAGAAAATGCACATTGCTGGACTCAAACATAAACGGGTCTTCTTGATCTGCTACATTTCTGCATGAGATGGAGGAACCTATCTATTACCTATCTTTCCTGCTGATGCAGTTGCATACTCAGTTAATAATAGCTAAGCAAATATAAACCAGAAAGCCTCCTTATGAACTTCCAAACTCAGCTACAGACATATATACACCTCATCACTTGCATAGTCTCTGGCCCCTTTCTTAATTCCTTCCAAGCTCTCCTTTCTGCCTTGGCAATGAGCAGTGTCTAGGTCAGGCAGCTTGGAAATGTGTGGGAAGTTGATCATACAAGCCTGATAAAATAATCCAGTAGATACATTCTCTGTAAGCTTCTCTTTGTCATCCTCTGACATCTGCTCTCTCTCAACCTCTACATGGTTCTTCATCAGAGCCGCCTTTAGGGTCAACAGGCACCGAGTCTATAGTTATTCACATTCTGCTGCTGTGGTTTACCCATACGTAGGCTGGCCTTTTCTCTTCACTTCATTCAGCTTCCTTGACATTATTTATTTAAAACATTTTAATCTTGTTCTTTCAACAAGAGGCTCTCCAGCATGGTTTAGGAAAAACAATGATTATGCATAATTCCTTTCTGTTGAGTGGATACATTAAAAGGCACATGACACAAGGAAAGAGAATGTAAGGACTTTATTCTTCACTGTCTAAATCCAATGCACATGAATAATGGCTTTGTAGCTATTCCTGGTTACTTACTCAGATTTGCACTGCATCAACTTCCTATCTGTTCTTTATTAAACTCTTCTTTTCTTCTTCCCTGCTGTTTGGTCTTCCCAAATTTATTTTCATGTTAGTTTTCACATTTAAGTACTATTTTTTTTATTTTAACTGCCATTTGTTTTCTTTGGGATGAATTAATTGACTCTTTATTTGGCAATTTCATTTTTTTTTACAATTTCAGTAATAGTTGATCTTTGTTTGCTGTCTCTGAAGAACTGATGTGGGTGGGACATGAATAAAATGCCTGTTTCCCCATATTTACAGCAAGATCCTAATGCAGGTGTGCCCTGGAGCTCTTTTTCCACCTGTTTCCTTCTCTCCTGCAAGCCCTTAGTGGCTTCTTCCATCAGCCCCTTCCAAGCAATGTGGGTGTTAATGTATTCAGGCATCCCCATCACCATGCATTCCATTGCTCAGTAATTATGCAGCTGCAAAGGGTCCCCTTACTAGCTATTTATTTTTCCCAGCACAGCATTAAAAAGGAGTGGGAGCATAGGTAAGCTTATTGCATCAATCCAGAGTTCAGAATGCCATAGAAATAAAAAAAGTTTGATAATTATGGGAAACCAAATGACACCCTGTTTTGTTTGGATCCTGTGAAAGAGAAATAATATATGCATTTAGGCAACCTCATCCTCTACAATTTATTTTTTGATAACTACAGATTCCCCTACACATTTACCAAAGAGTAATTCTGGCACCAAAGGAGTTAAACAAACAAACAACAAAAAAACCAGAATGTATACTTGAGTGGTGTATGTATACTTGAGACATGTATAGTTGAGGCATGATGGCAATATTCCAATATTTAAGGGGCTCCTACAAAGATGAGGGGGTCAATCTATTTTCCAAAGCACCAAAAGGCAAGACAAGAAACAATGGATAGAAGCTAACCAAGGAGAAAAGCAAGCTAGAATTAGACTTTCTTCTTGTTGATAATCTTTTGCTGGGTTCACACTGGTTGTTGGAGATTGGGGATGAGGGAATAGAAGGGGAACTCATCAAATTTGAAAATGACAATAAGCTGGCAGGAATAGCCAACACCCCAGAAGACAACTCAAGATCCAAAAAGCACTTGACAGACTTGAAGAATGGACTCTATCCAACAACATGAAACTTAATGTGGAGAAAAGCAAGACAGGAAAACCCAAAGGTACAAATATAGATTAGTTGAAACCCGGCTCAAAAACAGTAAATGTGAGAGGGACTTTGAAGTTCTAGTGAATGATCACTTAAACATGAGCCAGCAATGTGTGGAAGCAGTCAAAAAAGCTAATTCAATCCTTGATTGTATAAACAGAGGCATAGAATCAAAATCATGTGAAGTAGTAGTAGCACTTTATAAATCGTTAGTAAGACCACAGATGAAATACTGTATCCAGTTTTGGTCACCACATTATAAAAAAGATGTTGAGACTTTGGAAAAAAAAACATATGAAGAATGGTTGCAGGAATTGGGTATGGCCAGTTGAGAGAAAAGAAGGACTAGGGGTGACTTGACAGCAGTATTCCAAAATTTGAGGGGTTGCCACAAAGAAGAGGGGTCAGCTTATTTTCCAAAGCACTAGAAGGCAAGAGAAGAAACAATGGATGGAAACTAATGAAGGAGAGAAGCAACCTGGAATTAAGAAGAAACTTCATTACAGTGAGGACAATTAACCAGTGGAACAGCTTGCCTCCAGAAGTTGTAAGTGCTTCATCACTGGAGTGTTATGTACTAGGTTCGTTGTTTCAGTGATGATACGAGTGAGTTCAGCAAAGATCATTGTTTATTGCTTGCAGGATCTGCACTGTGAAACAGGGCTGCGAATGCAGCAATTTATACCCTGGCCTCTAGGCGGCGGCCAATAGGTTTAAAGCACCTATTGCTGCCCTAGAGGCAGCCAATGGGAGTGCTGGAGATGGGTTGTCTGGGAGCTGGGAGCCGTTAGCCAGCTTCCCTGCTTAAGCAACCTACCAGCAATTAACCCACGTAGTGTTCCCTTAACAAGACAAAGCCCAATACATTACACCCCTCCCCCCTAGAATGTACAAACATTATGATAACAAAGGAGAATGATTACAGCAATACAAGTTTACAAGGTACAACAATAGTGTGCAATTACACGTGTTTCCATCCTGGCTAATACAGCTGCTTCCTAGCTAACAGCACAGTAATGATACAGACAATGTCATAGCTTCATTATTTCAGAACAAAATCTTATAGATATGCAGGAGGCTTGCGGACCCTTGTGGAGCGCCTGGGGGACCCAGGCACTTCATAGTCTACCAGCTTGCCTGCTGGGCTGGGTAGACCAGTTTCTTTAAGTTCCAGTGAGTCTGGATGACTTGGAGTTCTCTGCCTGGCCCTTCCAGGTTGGTCCACCCCAGAGTCAGTTTGCTCCGCAGAGTTAGCACAGCAGCTGTAGTGCTCTGGTTGGCTCTTTCTGTCAGGGGACCCGTGTTGCACTCCTGGGATTTCCTCCCCTACGGTCACCTCTCCGTTGCTCTGGCTGCTTGGGCCCTCAGAGCCAATGGATTGATTGGCCTGGCTGCCGGTTTGCGGTCCGTGGAAAGGACCTGTGACAAAGTCCTCACTTTGTGGTTGTTCTGGAAAACGCTTCCTAAGCTGATTGATATGGGGACGGACAACTTGCCTGCCCTCTAGGCCCACTTCATATGAGAGAGGGCCTGACATTTTGGTAATCTTCCCTGGCACCCACAAGTTCCCATGCCCATAGTTCCTGGCCCACATCCCATTGTCCACTTGCAACCTCCTTGGGGGTTTTGGGTGAGAGGTCTCGGATGCCACCTGGTCTGGGTGCAGCTTGTCCAGCTTTGTGATTTGGTGCCTCCCCCAGCACAGCTCTGCTGGGCTTTTCCCTGTTGCCATGCATGGTGTGGAATGTTGGCACAGCAAAAGGTCGGCCAGTCTGTGGTGCCAGTCCCCAGTCACTATATGCCTCGATGACTCCTTTGTGGTGAGAACCATACGTTCAGCTTGACCATTAGTAGATGGATGAAATGGAGCCGATGTTGCATGCCTAATGAGGTTTGCTCTAAGGAATGCCTGAAATTTTGCCACAGTAAATTGGGTCCTGTTATCGGACACTATGACGTCCAGCAGCCTGTGTGTGGCAAAGAGTTTCCTAAGCACCTGAATAGTCCTAGCAGTAGTCATATTTACAATTGGTATAACTTCTAGCCATTTAGAGTGGCTGTCGACCACTATAAGAAAGAGCTGTCCCTGAAAGGGCCCAGCGAAGTCTATATGAATCCTAGACCAGGGAGTGTGAGTCTCCTCCCACCTGTGAACTGGAGCATGCAGCATTTCAGGCCTTGATTGCTGACATATATAACACCCATGCACCTGAGCCTCAATAGCTTTATCTAATCGTGGCCACCATAAATAGCTTCTAGCCAACACTTTCATGCGAACGATATCTGGATGACCTTCATGTAGCGATTACAAAACCCTGTCTCTTAGTGAGGTAGGAACTATGACCCTGTTCCCCCAAAGAATACAACCCTTGTGAGCTGAGAGCTCATGTCTCCTTGCAAAATAGCTCTGAAACTCAGGCCCTGGGCTTTTATCCAGCCACCCTGTATGTACCCAAGATAGCACTCTAGTTAGTGTCTTGTCTGCTGTCGTTTCTGCAGCTATGTCCCCCGCATGGAGGGGAAACTCCAGCAAGTCCTGAATGGACAAAACACGGGCCACTGGGGATGGATCTGGTTCAATTTGAGGCAGTGGAAGCCTGCTCAGGCCATCTGCATGGACCATATCCTTGCTGGGTTTGTGAATTAGCTTAAAAGTATAAGCTGACAGAAAAATGGACCATCTAAGCATTCTAGGGGATAAAATGTGGGGTGGCTGTCTGTATGTAGTGAATAACCCCAATAGCGGTTTATGGTTTGTGAAGACCGTGAAGTCCCTGCCGTATAAGTAGTCGTGGAATTTTTTAACTCCAGCAACTATGGCCAGTGCCTCTTTGTTAATTTGAGCATAATTATGCTCAGCGGAGGACAGTATCCTTGAATAAAAAGCAATTGAAACTTGAGTTCCATCTCTCTCTAAGCGACTTAAGACTGCACCCACCCTGTATGGGGATATGTCACACGCTAAGCAAACTGGCACTGATTCCTTGAAATGAGTGATCATGGAACTGACTGACAGAAGAGCCTTCAATTCCTGGAAACTCTTTTCATGAACACTAGTCCACTTTCATGTAGCATTTTTATCCAAGAGCCGGGACTGGTCCTCTGGGCACGTGGTCGCCAGCATGGCTTTGCTAGCCGACCGTGAGGGGGGAATTGCTTTTCCCACCAGGCATGTTTGGCCTCTCCCCTAGTGACTCTTCAGCTCAGTCGGAGGAGCAGGATCCCACTCTTGTTGCCAGTGTTATGTACTGGGTTCATTGCTTCAGTGACAAGACGAGGCGAGTGAGTTCAGCAAAGATTGTTGTTTATTGCTTCCAGAATCTGAACTGGGAAAAAGGGCTGCGAATGCAGCAATTTATACCCTGGCCTCTAGGTGGCGGCCAATAGGTTTAAAGCACCTATTGCTACCCTAGAGGCAGCCAATGGGAGCGCTGGAGATGGGTTGTCTGGGGAGCTGGGAGTCGTTAGCCAGCTTCCCTGCTTAAGCAACCTACTGGCAATTAACCCATGTGGTGTTCCCTTAACAAGACAAAGCCCAATACATTACAGGGGGTTTCTTATAAAAGAATGGAGAGCCACCTATCTGAAATGGTATAGAATCTTCTGCTTGAGCAGGAAGTTGGACTAGAAGACCCACGGTCCCTTCCAGCTCTATTCTGATTGATTGATTAATTGATTGATTGATTGATTGATATGCATTCTAGTGAGACATGCAAGTCAAAATGGGTGGGGCTTGCATTGCAATGTAGCTTGTGTCATTCTGATGGCAACAAGCAACAAGAGCTTCAGAGTGAAGAAAAGATGTATAATTAAAAAAAACAGCCCCTCTGCTATCTCTAACAATAAACTGTAATAAAAAAAATAAATTCTCTAGCAGTCTAAAAATAAAATGGAAAACTGGAGCCTCTTTTAAAGAGAAGAAAACTTTTGAGAAATGGCAAAGCAGATATCAGCAGCTTCATTTCTTGATAAATTTCGTAAAGGCCCTGTCTCACGAGCACACAAGGGATTTCTTTTAACAAACACTGGGGAAGCACCTCCCACCCCAAACAACTGCATTTCCAAGGGAATTTTAGCCTATCAGATTGAAAACAGCAACTTTTCCAAAAATAAATTAAGCAACTGTCTATTGTTTCTAAAATTAATGAAGAATTGTGATAGAATTGCCATCATGTATTTTTCAGTTTTAGAAAGCAAGAATCAGTGGCAAAGTTGCTGATATTTCCCAATGTATAACGTGCATTTTTTTGAATTTTTAACTTATTAGGCATTTTCTGCCTTTGTTGAACTTTACAGAAAAAATGTTATCCTTAGAAACAGCAGAAGGCTGCTAAGTACTAGGAGTGAAAATGTGCTTCATGAATTAGACAATTATCCCTATCCTGACTTATTAATAAGTACAAAAGTAATGTTATTTTTATCCAGTGCCTGCTAAGAAATGAAATCAGTAGAGTGAACATGGTAAAAACTTAATAAGTATGCATTTGTTATATAGGGAAAGGAGAACCAGATAAGACGCCTAGAGAGTCGTTGGAGGTCCAGCAGATCCGAATCTGACTGAACACAGTTGAGAACTTATCTTAAGTCTTACCTAGTGGCGATGGAAGCAGCAAAGCTGCTTAATTTTCCGCTCTCATCGTGTCCGCAGATAGCTGCTCAGCCGCCCTGTTTAGAGTGACCCGCTCACTGCTTAATCAGCGACCGAGGGATGACCCCTTGCAGGATAGGGCTGAGGAATTTGTACAGTATCTGCAGGACAAAATCACTCAGATCTGGTCTGGTTTGGACTCCGACTGGGTGGAATCCGGCGGAGTGGAAGGGGCAGGTTTTGGTTATACCATCTGGGGTGAGTTTGACCCTGTATCTTTGGATGATGTGGACAGGATTATGCGCAGACTGAGCGCTACAACCTGTTTACTGGACCCATATCTATCCTGGCTAGTTTTGGCCGCTGGGGAGGTGACAGGGGGCTGGCTCCAGGCAGTTGTCCATGCTTCATTGACAGAGGGTGTCTTTCCCTCCACCTTAAAAGAGGCGGTGGTGAGGCCCCTCCTCAAGAAGCCTGCCTTGGACCCAGCCTCATTGAATAACTATCATCCTGTCTCCAACCTTCGCTTTGTAGCGAAGGTTGTTGAGAGTGTTGTGGTGCGTCAGCTTCCACAATTCCTGGATGAACTGGACTATCTGGACCCATACCAGTCTGGTTTCAGACCCAGTTACAGCACAGAAATGGCATTGGTCGCACTGGTAGATGATCTCTGGCGGGCCCAGGACAGGGGTTGTTCCTCTGTCCTGGTCCTACTTGACCTCTCAGCGGCTTTTGATACTATTGACCATGGTATCTTGCTGCGACGGCTCGAGAGGTTGGGAGGCACTGTTTTACGGTGGTTCTCCTCCTACCTCTCGGGCCGTTCGCAGTTTGTATTGGCAGGAGGGCAGAGATCCACCCTGAGGCCCCTTTCTTGTGGGGTGCTTCAGGGGTTGGTTCTCTTCCCCCTCCTGTTTAACATCTATATGAAGCCGCTGGGTGAGATCATTCGTGGTTTTGGGGTGAGGTATCACCAATATGCGGATGATACCCAGTTATTCATCTCCACCCCAAACCAACCCAGTGATGCCCTTGATGTGATGTCCCAGTGCCTGGAGGCAGTACGGGTCTGGATGGGAAGGAACAGGCTCAGGCTCAACCCCACCAAGACCAAGTGGCTGTGGATACCAGCATCTCGTATTGTCCAACATGTTCCATCTCTTTTGATGGGGGGGATGTATTGCCCCCCTCTGAAAGGGTTCACAACTTGGGTGTCCTCCTGGATTCATGGCTTAATTTGGAAAAACATTTAACTGCTGTGACCGGGGGGGGGGCTTTGCACAGGTTCACCTGGTGCGCCAAGATGCCCTATGCACGGTCACCCATGCCCTTGTCAGTTCTCGCCTAGATTACTGTAACGCTCTCTACATGGGGCTGTCCTTGAAGTACACCCGGAGGCTTCAGCTGGTACAAAATGCGGCTGCGCGGGTACTTATGGGAGTTCCTCGATACTCCCATGTTACTCCACTCCTGCGCAAGCTTCATTGGCTTCCGGTTGTCCTCTGGGTGCGATTCAAGGTGCTAGTAATTACCTTTAAAGCCCTACATGGCTTAGGCCCAGGGTATTTGTGAGACTACCTGCTGCCATGGTCAACCTCCCATCTCCCAGTTTGCTCCCACAGAGTTGGCCTCCTCAGAGTTTCGTCAGATAAGCAATGCTGGCTGGTGACCCCTAGGGGGAGAGCCTTCTCTGTGGGTGCGCCAACCCTCTGGAATGAGTTGCCTCCGGAGCTGCGGATGGCCCCTGACCTTCGGTCCTTTTGCCGTGACCTGAAGACATGGATGTTTCAACAATCGGGCCTGGACTGACTATGGTTTTAAATTTGGTTTTATGGGGTTAAATTACTATGTATTGAACATATCTACTGTTTAATTCTTTTTTAAATTTTGTATTTTCATGTTCTTTTTTAGTTTTTATTGTTGTGAGTCACCCTGAGTCCTTAGGGAGAAGGACGGCATATAAATATAATAAATAAATAAATCAAATCAATATGAATAGTTTATCTTTTATCATTTGCTGATGCTGTTGCGGTGACAGAGATAGGTTTTATAAACTTGTAATAAAATTAGTTTTCAAAAAAGAAAAGAAAAAGAGAAGTCCTAGACCTAGAAGATTGAATCATTCTAAATTTGAAGAACACTATAAGAGTCATGGAATATTTTCATATTTTCTTGTGAGGATTATAGTCACTGAAGTGAAACTTAAAAATAAATACTGGAAAATTATGCCAGAGGGGGCTAGAATGACTGTAAAGTATAACTGTAAATTACATTGCATTAAACATATCTGATTTCTTGCTTTATTTCTTGGAATAGCTCAACCCTGTCAATTTCCAGATGTGTCGATTTAAATCTTAATAAATTTAATAGGATGTGGTGGCTCAGTGGGTTAGGACACTGAGCTTGTCGATCAGAAGATCGGCAGTTTGGCGGGTTGAATCCTGAGTGCCGCGTAGCAGAGTGAGCGCCTGTTACTCGTCCCAGCTTCTGCCAACCTAGCAGTTCGAAAGCATGTAAAAATGCAAGTAGAAAAATAGGGACCACTACGGTGGGAAGGTAACAGCGTTCCGTGCGCCTTTGGTGTCTAGTCATGCCGGCCACATGACCACAAAGATGTCCTTGGACAAGCACTGGCTCTTCAGCTTTGAGATGGAGATGAGCACCGGCCCCTAGAGTTGGAAACGACTAGCACGCATATGCGGGGGAAACTTTATCTTTTACTAATTAAATTATATATACATAATTATAAAATTATACTAGGCAGTATAATTGTATCATTGTATTTATGATGTGTGTGTATGTATAAATTCTACTAACCAGTGTGACCATTGATAAGAATTCTAAGAGTTTTATTTTATTTTATGGATTTCAAGATTTATATACATTTTTCCATGTTTTAATAAGGTGCAGTCCATTCCTTGCCAAGAGTCCTTTGTGTAGAAAATGCAGTCCATGATCCAGGAAACCAAAGTTTTCTTGGTGACACCAACCCTTTAGCCAATGGTTTATTTCTAAAATTCTTTTTTCCTTCAATGTGTGTTGGCCTTTCGTTGGGAGTACTGATGGGAACACTACTTGTGCTCTTAGCTTCTTAACTTTATTGCACAATTGTTTGTAATCTCTCACTATTGTACTCAGGTTCTTTGTTGTGTCATTCATCCCAATGTGGAGGAAGAAGAAAGGGTATTAATCTGTAGGCCTAATTATTTTGGTTAGGTTCTCAGCCACATCTTTGCTTTTTGCTCCAGGGAGACAACATACCTCCCTGGATTGTATGTCTGGTCTGCAGATGAATGATTCTGTTCCTTTGAGGATAGAATCTCCTATTACCAACACTCACCTTCCTTTTTGGGAGGCTGCAGTCTGGGATGCTTTTCTGTTTATCTCAGGTGTGTTTGTTGATGTGACTTTTTAAGGGATATTTGAAGTGACTTATGCAATGTTTGTTGAGCTAGTACATTTTCTGCATAATCTACAAAGGCAGTTAGAATGGACAGTCCCTGATGTAACCAGGAGTCATGATGTATGAGATGGCCATATAAATCTATTAAATAAATAAACCAGGAAGGCTCATGTCCATCTTCCTTCCTTCCTTCCTTCCTTCCTTCCTTCCTTCCTTCCTTCCTTCCTTCCTTCCTTCCTTCCTTCCTTCCTTCCTTCCTTCCTTCTGCATAAAATTAAATAAATAAAATATCTATTCTTGAGCATGACTAGCCAAGTAACCAATACTTGAATAAGGAATGCCACAGTATACACGGAGCCGTTCTTGCCTCATCATACAAACTAATCCTCTGGTTTTTCATATTACAGAGGACAGTTGGGAATGCAGAAGGCACAACTTTCAGGTCCAAGTTAGTTAATAATTAACTATGGCTGCTCAGGATGAGGATATAGATGAGGTTGATGAAATCTCCAAACTTCTGCACACATATCTGATCTCATCTAAAATAGACTAGAGCTATAGTACTTCTCACTAAAAGGGAGGTGATTTAAAACATCACATTTTCTCCCCATTCCTTAGTGGAGTACTATTTACCCAAACACAGTTATCTCATCAGGTTTGCTTTATAATTAGGTTTGGGATTTGAAGATGCGGTTCTCGAGGCTGCCATTAAAAATACAGCTGGAGGTGGAATATGCTGCTTAAACTCTTTTTTTTTGTGTCTCACTGAGGACTGCATGAAAGCCAAAAGAAAATCAGCTTTCATTATTAGTATTTAGTTTTACACATTTCAAGTTTTATTTAGTCACCACAAGGCAGGAAGAAATACATTGCTAAAATCTATGCTGGCAAGAGCTGAACAGCAGTACATGCTTACCTAAAAGGTTTTCCATGAACTTGGAGAAGTGAAATCTATTTTGCTTTCCTGCTTTTAATTTTGTCTCCCTGCGTTATGTTTAAAATGGGAAAACTGGACTCAAAACCATTGTCATTGTGTACTCAAGTAGGGCCATCACAGTTTCTATGTGCAGTTCAAACCTAAATGAGAAGGAGAATTTGGTGTCATTCTCCATTGTTTGCAGCAATGTGCAAGGAAGGAGGTTAAAAATAGGCAAGATAGTTATTGCAGTAGCATGGAAATCTTGCCCCCTTTGTACCTGTGTTAATGTTCACACATATATAAAGGGGAAGGGCTTTAAATTATGCAGCCATAATCAACATCTTAATTCTTTTGACCAATCCTGTGGTTTTTGCTGCATGTTGGCATATAGAACAGAATTTTAATAGACTATTTCCCAGTGTGATCAGTTCTGGGCATCTTGGGCTACAATCCCATAATGCTTAATAATCATGAACATTGGCTATGCACAAAAGGGGTGGGGCTTGCTTCATGAGTTTGCATCTGCCTTCTTGCATGTTTTGACTTCTCTGTGGATGCTGCTATTCATTAAGAATTTTAGGAGATTCCATTCAATACCTCTGTACAGTGGAATGGACAACTCACTGTGACCAATACACTATGGCCAACTTGCTATGGCCAACTCACTGCAGCCCATTCACTATGGCTAATTCACCACAAGAGAACTCACCATGGCCAACTCACTGTGAGACAACTTTTCATGGAACAATTCAACAATTCCATTTAAATTATTTAAAATAATTTAAAATTTATTTCATTTTTCTAATTCACATTTCATTTTATCTCCCTTTGGCATCCTTTCTTTAATTATTATATTCCAGCATTTGTTTGATATTAGTGTAACTCTTGTTCTGAGGCAAATTGTCCCAACTGGCCATGGCAAGTTGTCCCACTGTGAGTTGTCTATACTGAGTTGATTGTGTAGAATTGTCCTAGACCCCTGTGCATCATCAAATTTGGGGAAGGCTGGGCTAAAAGGTGCCCTTTTATTTATTTGCATTTGAGGAAACTAAAAATTGTATGAGGAAAAAAAATGGCTGCTTCTTGGCAGGCACTGTGGCCACTAGAAGGTACAATAATTGAACAATTAGTGGTGTGGAAGGTTTACTTTCACAATATTTTAGGTCATTCAACATGTAATTTTCCTCAAAAGAAAGGGTAGCAATTTGAGCAGCTGAGTAATGAAAAGGCCACAAAGAATAAGTTTCCCCCTTTATTTATTTATATATCATATTTGAATAGAATAAAGCTGGAAGAGACCTTGAGCCCCCTGCTCAAGTAGGAGAACCTATACCATCTCAGACAAGTGATTGTCTAGCCTCTTCTAAAAAACCTCCAGTGATGGAGCGCCTACAATTTCTGAAGGCAAGCTGTTCCTCCGGTTAATTGTCCTCACTGTTAGGAACTTTCTCCTTAATTCCAGGTTGCTTCCCTCTTCGATCAGTTTCCAAACATTGTTTCTTGTCCTGCCCTCTGGTGCTTTCAAGAATAGTTTGATGCCCTCTTCTTTGTGGCAGCCCCTCAAATATTTAGAAACTATGTTTATCATTTGGGTTTTGCATAGTGGGTTCTCACAATCTTCCAAACCAAGTGAACAAAGCACAATTTCTTATTTTAAATAACACGCTATGCCCAAAAGTCTAAAGCACGTTATGGCTTAACATGGTGGTCTAGTTTACTGTAGCAGAAAATGTAACAGATCCTGAGAATGCAAAGGTGGGAGTGGAACCTTTACAGAGAGATTCCTGAGTCCAAAAAACAGGAAAGAGAGTAACTCTGTCTTAATTACACTAGATATAGGTGGATCTGGATATCTGCTTCAGCAGGCTTTTAAGATTCTGCTACAGTACCCTAAAGGTAAAGGTAAAGGTTCCCCCGCACATGCGTGCTAGTCGTTTCCAACTCTAGGGGCCGGTGCTCATCTCCGTTTCAAAGCCGAAGAGCCAGTGCTTGTCCAAGGACGTCTCCGTGGTCATGTGGCCGGCATGACTAGATGCCAAAGGCGCACGGAACGCTGTTACCTTCCCACTGTAGTGGTCCCTATTTTTCTACTTGCATTTTTACGTGCTTTCGAACTGCTAGGTTGGCAGAAGCTGGGACGAGTAACAGGTGCTCACTCTGTTACACAGCACTCGGGATTCGACCCGCCAAACTGCCGACCTTCAGATCGACAAGCTCAGCGTCCTAACCCACTGAGCCACCGTGTCCCTCACAGTACCCTACTAACTATAAAAAAAATCTTTTACATTTTTTTCCTGGATTTTGGGCACACGAGTGGACATTGGAATGATGATATACTATCATCTTCAATCAAAGGACAATAGACAGATAATATAGAAGTAGATTAGATGTCTGGCAGATAAAGTTGGCATAAAGAGAGCCAATTGAATAAGATGCTAAAAGGTAAATTTGATTAAGAATAAGGCATTTGATATTGGAAAATTATTTAATTTAGCACAGAGAGACATGAAATGAGAATAAATGCCTAGCAATAAAAGCTCCCTAAAGTCTTAATGGAAAGATGCATGTTTGCTTTTATTCAGTCGTGTGGTAGATGAATGGGAATTTGGCACTGTCTATTATTGTAGACATTACATTACAGGGACTGAGTTTTACTATTGAAAAGGGACAGTCCATAGCTGAAATTCTGTTGGGAATTTGATCTAGCTTGCTAATTTCCAAATTTAGGTACTACTTGAATTGGCGGCAGCAAGGACGAGGGAGACGCGTCTTCATTCAACAGCCTTTATTTGACATAGCCCGGACAAAACAGAACGGTACAAACATGCCTTATATAGGCAGCTGTCAAACGGGACAGCAAATCAGGTGTGCCAATAGTCAGCTGGCAGTTTTGACATTTCCCCAGTGATAGCGCAAGTGCGTTAGCTGGGGGAATCCCGTCAGCTGGCTTTGGCGGGCAGCCGGTATTTTGACAGCTAGCTGCTGTCAGAGTTCACGGCTGGGGCGCATGCGCCAGTTTGACAGTTAGCGGCTGCCGCTGTTTTGACAGCCCGCGGTTTTGACAGCTCGCGGGCAGGGCGCATGCGCGGCGTTTGACAGCTGTCAAACGGCCGCGTGTAGACGGTCTTGACAGGCCGCGGAGCATGACTGCGCATGCGCGATTCCTTTGACAGCTGTCAGTGCGGCCGCGTGGAGCGGCCTGTGACAGCTGTCATTATTATGAATATGCTGCACCCCTTTCCCCCCCCCTTGGTTTGAACACATAACTTTGAACTATACATTAAACTGGTATTGGGGCATGTTGGCGAGCTTCCAGCCCATTCAAAGTCCGTCAGGTACGCTGGAGGTTTCTTCGGTCGTGTGGATCTGTGAAGTGGTGGTTCCACGTTTGCCGCGGGAGTCTCCTCGGGGGGTGTCTGATTGAAGATCGGTGGGAGTTGGGACGTCCTCCGGGTGAATGGCGCTGGGGGGGTCGGAATTTTCCGAAGTTGGCTCTGGCGTGATGTTGGTGGGTGCTCTGGGCCGAAGTTGGTCGGCGTGCCTTCGCAATGTGAGTCCCCCGCCAATGTTGATGGTGTAGGACAGGGGGCCGGTCTGATCGAGGATTACCCCCTGGGTCCATCTATCCCTTCCCCCATAACTGCGAGCCCAAACATTTTGTCCCTGAGTGAATGTCTTTGGTGGCAGGCCGTCTGGCTTTTCTGCTGCTGGTCTGTCAGGGTGCAGTCTGTCAAGACGAGTCACCAGCTGGCGACCCCATCTGAATTCTGCGGGGGATTTCCCGGTGGTGGACACGGGTGTGGTGTGGTGAGTGAGGAGAAAGCGGGAGAGTCAGAGGTGCCAGTTCCCGACGACAAGTCTGCAGAGGGAGTCTTTAGTGGTCTTCACCATGACCTCTGCGAGGCCGTTACTCGATGGGTGGAAAGGGGCCGATGTCGTATGCCTAATACAGTTGCTCCTCGTGAAGATCTGAAAATCACGGGAGGTAAATTGAGGCCCGTTGTCAGTAATTATTACGTCGGGAAAACCGTGGGTGGCGAAAACCCCCCTTAAGGCTTGGATGGTGGCACTTGTGGTAGTGCTGGAAACCGGGAGAACCTCCAACCATTTGGAGTAGCTGTCTACGATGATCAGGAAGGTTTGACCCTGGAAGGGGCCGGCAAAGTCGAGGTGGATGCGGGACCAGGGGTTTTTTGTGATTTCCCATTTGTGTATCGGAGCATGGGGTGGGGCTGGTCTGGTTTGCTGGCAGAGGTAGCAGCCGGCTACATGTTGTTCTATGTCCTTGTCTAGTGAAGGCCACCAAACATAACTACGTGCCAAGGCTTTCATTTTAGTGATGCCCGGGTGGCCGTCGTGAAGGGTCTGGAGAACCTTGGTTCTATGGCACGGTGGAACTATCACCCTGCATCCCCAGAGGATGCAGCCTAAGTGGGTGGTGAGCTCGTGGCGCTTTGTAAAATATGGCTGGATGGAGGGGTTGGGGCAAGAAGATTGCCAGCCTGATGAGGCCCAGGATAGTACCCTGCTGAGGGTGGGATCCCTGCTTGTGGCGTGGGCGATGTCCTTGGCTGTCACTGGGCATTCTGAGAGTTCTTGTATGGCCAGGATGCGGCCAGCTGGGGCTGGGTCTATTTGAGGCAGAGGGAGCCTGCTGAGGCCGTCTGCATGGGACATTTCTTTGCCGGGCTTGTAAATTAGCTGATAGGAATATGCGGATAGAAATGTAGTCCATCGCAGCATGCGAGGGGACAAAATTTGGGGTGTTTGACGGTCCCATGTGAATATTCCTAGGAGGGGTTTATGATCCGTGTAGATTGTGAAGGGTCTGCCGTAGAGATAATCATGGAATTTTTTGATTCCAGCTACTATGGCCAGGGCTTCCTTATCTATTTGAGCATAGTTATGTTCGGCCTTTGAAAGGGTCCTGGAGTAATATGCTATTGGGGCTTGGGTGCCGTCGTTTAGGGAGTGGCTGAGGACTGCCCCGATGCCATATGGGGACGCATTGCAGGCGATGCAAAGGGGTTTGGTTTCGTTGTAATGCGATATGGTGGTATCGCTGGAGAGCAATTGTTTCAGCTGGTTAAAACTGTCATTGTGCGAAGTGGTCCATTGCCAGGGGGCTCCTTTATATAACAATCTATGGAGCGGCTCTGCTATTGTGGCTTTGCCTGGTAGGAAGGAGTGGTAAAAATTCAGGAGCCCCAGGAATGCCTGGAGCTCCGTTTTATTTTTCGGGGGGGGGGGGTGCGGCTTTAATTGCTTGAATTTTGGAATTGGTGGGGTGAATGCCTTTGCCGTCTATCCTATAACCAAGAAAGTCTGTAGAAGGTACCCTGATGGAGCATTTCTCTCGTTTGAGTTTTAACCCAGCTGCCCGGAACCTGGTGAGGACTTCGTGCAGTCTGGTTGCTAAGGTATGGGTGGAGTCGCCCTCGATGAGGACATCATCGAAGTAAGGGCAGACTCCTGGGATGCCTTTAAGGGTTCGTTCCATGACTTCCTGGAATATTCCAGGTGCCACGGAGATGCCGAACTGGAGGCGGTTCACTTTGAACGCCCCTCTATGTGTCACTATAGTCTGGGCATCAGCAGTCTCCCTGGTTACTGGGAGTTGCAGGAAGGCATGTGCTAGGTCCAATTTGGCGAAAATGGAGCCGGAGCCAATTTCTGAGAGAACGTCTCTCACTGAGGGGACTGGGTACGCGTGGGGGTTGAGCGCGCGGTTCAGGGTCGCTTTATAATCCGCGCAGATTCTCCCTTCCCTGTTTGGTTTGACAGGCATCACGATGGGGGTTTCCCATGTTCCGCTGTCAGTGGGCTCTAGGACTCCTAAATTGACTAAGCGGTCTAGCTCTTTATCTATCTTTTGTTTTAAGGCGAAAGGGACTTTCCTAGCCTTTATTCTGATCGGTCCTAGCTTGGGTTTGAGCTTGAGGTCGATGGGGGGCCGTTGTATTTGCCCAGTGACCCATCGAATACATCTGCAAAGTTTTTGCAGATGTTTTCCAGCGATTGGGCGTGGATGCGATTTGTCCCTTCGAGGCGACAAATGCCTCGAACCAGTCCAGTCCGATGAGACTAGTTCTGGGTTGTTTAGTTATTTGGGCTGTTAGGTTTCCTGAAAAATTTTTAAATTCAACCTTCAGGTTGGCTTGTCCCTTTAAATCTATTGGGGCGCCCTGGAAGTCTGCCAGCATAACCTTGGAGGGTTGGATGGGGATGCGGTGATTGGATTTGCTTGCTATCCTCTGGAGCGTGTCCCCTGACAGGATGGAAACGGAGGACCCTGAGTCGACCTCCATTTCGCAGGGGATTCCCTGAATTTTGACCCAGGCTCTGACTTTTGCCCTGGTGAGGTGATTTACAGGGGATTTGGTTAGGGAAAGTACGGACCCTACAGACCCCTGGGGAGGGTGGGGGAAGTCAGTCCTACCTGCGGGGATCTCGTCAAGGTCGTGGAGGGTCTCCCGGTTTAGGCTGCGACAAGCGGAGCGGATGTGGCCAGTCTTGCCACATCCATGGCACTTCGCGTTTCTAAAACGGCAAGTGGCCCTGGCATGGCCCCCACCGCAGCTCGCACACTTTGCCCTGAAACCGGTCTGCGGTTTCTTCGTGCTGGGGGTTGCCTGTCGGTCTTGGCTGCGGTTCCCTTCACGGCCGGCGACCATGCGGTTGAACCGGGAGAGGATTGCGTCGACCCCGGAGTCAGGCTCCAAAGGCCCTTGGTCGAGCTCTCGAGCTTGATGGACGGAGGCGCCGGAATTGTCACTGAATGCCTGGGGTTCGTCACGATGGCTGTCTTCATACGCCATTATCTCCAAGGTGAGCTCTGCGAGGTCCATTGTGGGTCTTGCCACAAGCTTCCTCTGCAGGCGCATGTTTTGGAGACCGGCGATAACTTGGTCCCGAATTCGGTCTTCCAGGTCGGGGAAGTGGCATTTTCGGGCTGCATGCCGGACGGCAGCGATGAAAGCGGTGGAGGGCTCACCGGGTTGCTGTCTTCGGCAAGTGAAGAAGAGTCGCCAGTACAGCTCCGACCGCCTCGGCATAAAGTGCTTGCTGAGGCGATCCGTGAGCTCGGCGTACGGTACTGTGGCGACCGGGTCCGGGCTGCAGAGGCCGACGGCGATGTCATATACTGCCGGCCCGCTGAGGCATAGGAGTGCAGCGGCCTTGTGGCGGTCCTCCGTGATTTTGTTCACGAGGAGGTACCCCTCGACTTAGCCCCAGTGCGACTCCCAGCCTTCGGGGTGACGGACGTCGAACTCCCTCACGTGCCCTAGATTTGCCATGCTGGGTCCGCGGTACTGTGGCACCAGAATAGCTTGCTTGCCCAGTCGGTGACTTAGCTCGTGACTTCAGCGGATTCGACTGGGACAGCTACGCTTGTGGGCCGTGACTTCAGCTAGTACCGGGATCCCACCTTCGTCGCCAGGTGAATTGGCGGCAGCAAGGACGAGGGAGACGCGTCTTCATTCAACAGCCTTTATTTGACATAGCCCGGACAAAACAGAACGGTACAAACATGCCTTATATAGGCAGCTGTCAAACGGGACAGCAAATTAGGTGCGGGTGTTCTTCCCGCCGAGGGATCGTGTGCCAATAGTCAGCTGGCAGTTTTGACATTTCCCCAGTGATAGCGCAAGCGCGTTAGCTGGGGGAATCCCGTCAGCTGGCTTTGGCGGGCAGCCGGTATTTTGACAGCTAGCTGCTGTCAGAGTTCGCGGCTGGGGCGCATGAGCCAGTTTGACAGTTAGAGGCTGCCGCTGTTTTGACAGCCTGTGGTTTTGACAGCTCGCGGGCAGGGCGCATGCACGGCGTTTGACAGCTGTCAAACGGCCGTGTGTAGACGGTCTTGACAGGCCGCGGAGCGCGACTGCGCATGCGCGATTCCTTTGACAGCTGTCAGTGCGGCCGCGTGGAGCGGCCTGTGACAGCTGTCATTATTATGAATATGCTGCACTACTATAACCTAAAAAGAGAAAGGTAAAGTTTTCCCCTGTCCAGTCAGATGTAACTCTAGGGGCAGTACTCATTCTCTGTTTCTTAGCTGAGGGATCCAGGGTTGTATAAAGAGGCTTCCTTGGTCATGTGGCTGACATGATTATATGCTGAGGTGCACAGAATACTACCTTCCCACCAAAGTGATACCTATTTATCTACTTGCATTTGCATGCTTTTGAACTGTTAGCAGGAACTGGAGCAAGAATGGGAGCTTACCCCATCATACGGTGCATGGGTCTCAAATCTTCCAGTTGACAATCTAATGCCTTAATTGCTAGGCCACCACAGGCCCCCTTTCACCATACCCTAACACCTCCCAAAATCTTTACCTGGCTTTCATTATAAGCGGGCCAATTATGTCAGGCAAAATTATGCAAAATATATTTTATTTGTGGAATTCCTAGGTGCTGCCTGAGCTTGGTTGTTTGCTTGTGGATATTTCATTATCTAACTAGATAAAAGCATCAGTGTGAGTAGGCACCTGTTTATACTGTATATAGTAGCTCGTCCCGACAGTTCTGGTGGGAGTATGGTTTCATTATGGGTGGTTCCTTGAGGAAACCTGGATTAAATCTCAGGGCACCTAGTTATTCCACTTTAAAACATTTTCCCAATAGGCTACTATATACGAGTCAGTAATATTTTCCACTGCTGTGATACTGATATCCTTGTTAGTTCTGACTATGCCTTAATTCTGTTGCCATGGAGAAACAGGGCATCTTGTGTAAAGCCATTTAACCTTTCAGCCTTTCTCAGTGAAACTCATCAGGGTAGGTCTTTGGCCTGCAAGATATTCTGAGTGCAGTGAACTTTATAGATCTGTTCAAGATAGAAAAAAAGAGCAGTTTTCATCCTTTCTATTAGCTGGTCTGATGCTTACAGAAATCCTTTTAATTTGTAGTGTAAATTAAGAAGGGGTCAAATCTGTTGAAATATTAACTTCTCAAATTTTGCTAAGTAAAGCCACATAAACCTGAAGCTATTGATTCATTAGTAAATCTAATGGTTTTATACCAGGTCCTAAAGAGGACATAGATTTAGAACTCCCTAACCAAAACAGAAATAAACAATTGAAAAAAAATATTGATAATGTCTGTTCAATAGAGTTTTTCAGCTTCTTATGTTAAACTACCCCAAATGTTGCATATGGCTTGATACAAAAGATTGTTTTATTTTTCTACACTCTCTGTGGAAATGAAATGAAATGAGGCTGCTTTGAAGGAAGTAGAAATGAATTTAATTAAAATATGTAGCCAACCTGATCTGGAAAACTCTAGGCAAATCACAATGCATTTGGAAATGTAGAATCTCTATAAATGTAACAAAGAGCCAGTCTGATTAAAGATGGCCAACTTGAAACTGGGATATTGAGACACTTTTAGTCAGCATGAAGTCAGCTGAGTGACTTTAGGCAGGTCATATTCTCTCAACTCCAGAGAGCTGACAGTGACCATGTACTTCTGAGAAATGTTGCCAGGATAATAGTCACCAATTCTGGTGTGGACTTGGGGCTTCCTAGTTTAAGTCCAGCCTTTTAACTAATAAATTCCCTCTCTTAAGGAAGTTCATCTAGTGGGACCAAGGAAAAGAATCTTCTCTGTGGTGATTCCCTGCCTATGGAACATCATCCACATGGAGATACAATCCCCCCCCCCTTTGATACTCTTTTGAAAGGCCCTGAAGACATGATTTTGTCAGCAGGCTTGGGGACCCCAGAATGTTACAGAGCCCATCAAGTGGTTTGACTGTTGTCTCTAGGACAGTGATGGAGAACCTTTTAGAGACCAAGTGCCCAAACCACAACCCAAAACTCACTTATTTATCGCAAAGTGCATCAGCATTGTTGTGCCCTCAGGAGGAGCGGGTGGGCATGGCTCACTGGGTGGGTGTGGCTGCAGTGGTCACAGCAGACTGCATGGGCTGGGATGGGGGTGGCCACCTCAATGTTGCTCATGGGGAGGACGCCAGACATGGTTGGGGGGAGATCCAGGGGGGTCTATGGCGGGTGGGACGGTGGGCAGGAGCCTCATCCTGTGGGGTGAGACAGGTGGCAGGGTGAGGGTTCCATTGTTGAGGGGCAAGGCAAGGTGAGGCAGGGGCTGGGGCTGGGGCAGCTGCTGCCTGACACCATCAGCCCCCACACACATAGGCCAGCCACAGCCTGCCGGCCCCTCGACTGGTGCACTCTGAGGCTCTGCAGCCCACTGC
Source organism: Vipera berus (assembly GCF_964194415.1). Lineage (NCBI taxonomy): Eukaryota > Metazoa > Chordata > Lepidosauria > Squamata > Viperidae > Vipera > Vipera berus. Next base: position 21,163,633 of record NC_138202.1, read on the forward strand.
CAGTATTGGGCCAGCCCTCCAGCACAGGCAGAGTAGGGGAGGGGGAAAATATGTGATGCAGACCGCTGGACGCACCTACTCTGACCCCTCTAGTTTTGCTTGTGGTTGGAGAGCAGGTTGATGTTGGTCATCTCCTCAGTCCCCTTGCAGATGTTGTCCTTGGCCCACACTTGGAGCCTGTTCCCCTTGCGCACCCAATGCAGTTTGGCCCTGCCTCGGGCTGGCACCACCAGCAGCGCGCGCAGGTCCATTAGGCTGTTAGGCTGTTGCTCGGAGGGCCTGGCTCACTCAGCACAAAGTAGGCAAAACAGCTGGCTAGCAAGTTCAAGTAGAGGTGGTAGACCACACCCACATCCAGCAATCCAAAGGCCACCCCAAATGTCAATGGGGATCCAGCTTTTCCCACTTGGGGTGGATTTTGGTTTGCTGGGCCTAGGTGTACTCTACCACCTGTACTTGAGCTTGCTAGCTGGCTGCTTCGCCTCCTTTGTGCTGGGTGGGGCTGCCACTCTGAGTGGTGGCAGTGGCCGAATGGACCTGAGTCAGCTGATGGCAGCAGTGACACACATGCCCACAGAGAGGGCTCTGAGTGCCACCTCTGGCATGCATGCCATAGGTTTGCTACCACTGCTCTAGGAGGTGGAGAATTGTTGGGTTTTGCATTTGAGGCTTTACTTCTGTAAGCTGTCCAAAGTTACCATAAGTTGGGCGACCATATAAATTTTCTTAATAAATAAATATTTTTTTTAAAAATGCAAGTCTTGGATACAGCAGCTCATTTCCAACTTCGCTGGGATCCTGTACTGTCACTCACTCTTAATGCTGTCCAGAGATCAGGACTATACCAATGATTGCTCCATCCTGGGGTGGCATTTCCTGTGATGAATTGGATACCAGGCATCATGCTGAAGCAGAAATGAACCACTTTCTTTTGAACTTTAACAAATTTAAAAGAAAAATCACTAACTTTGGATAAGTACTATTTAGCAAAGAAACTTAGAAGCCATACCAGAGAAGTTTAAAAACTGCTGTGATTCAAGAACAAGGCGCTATATATCAGAACAGTGTTCAAAACATGTTCCATCTTCTTCATGCCCTAGACCAGGGGTGTCAAACTCACTGCATCATGTGACATGTTGCAATGTATCACAACTTTTTCCCCCTTGCTGAAGCTGAGGTGGGCATGGCTTCCGTGTGACACATCCAGCCCGTGGGCCGACAGTTTGACATCCCTGCCCTAGATTATCTGTGTGGGTTGGTTTCTTTTCTGGAGCCTTTTGTGTCTGAAATGATCCCACTGCTTAAATCTGCTGTTTCTGAATTAATATGTGGAACAGAAAGTTTGTGTTTTCTATTGATCCAGTAAAGTTCTTGCCTCAGATAAATAGCTTAATATATGATGTCTATGCATGTATAAACATTTATATATGTATGCATATCTATATATCTATATGTACACATATACACACAGAGATATATACAATATATATATATATATATATATATATATATATATATATATATATATATATATATATATATACATACCGTATATATATATATACCGTATATATATATACCGTATATATATATATACCGTATATATATACCGTATATATATATATATATATATATATATATATATATATATATATATATATATATATATATATATATATACACACACACACACATATGCACAGATTCTAAAATACACATTTCTATATAATGTACCTTTTCCCATGTGCCTTTTACAATACTAGATTGTAAAATTTTCTCATGTGTGAGATATTGAATTATTAGGGATATTGAATTATTCACCATCCTTATGCTTCCTCATTGTATTATTTTCCCTTTTTGTGTATCTGCAAAATATAATGTCTACTTGTGTGATTTTTCCCCAAAGATGTATACACATGACTGGTCCTATTGATCCTCCAAACAGTTGGGAAATCAATTGTATCAATCAATCCCTGACCACCAAGAGAGAAAGTAAAGAAAGCCTAGTTCAGTATATACCTTTTCAAATAGAAAATCAAATAATCTCATCCCAGATTTAACAGATAAGAGACCAAACTGAATAAAACTAGCTCTCAGCTGCATTCTTGTGGTAGAATTCCTTACTGCAGGGAGTGGTTTTAATTTAAGCAAACTTGTAAAAATAAAATATGCTCTTTAAAAATGAAAAGCCTTGTTTAAAAAGCCCATAAAAATTAACAGAGCTCTTTAAGATTTTAAAGTGTCTTACATGTAAGTATTTATTTTAAGGTAAGCTACATATAAGCATAGGTAAAGGTAAAGGTAAAGGTAAAGGTTCCCCCGCACATGCGTGCTAGTCGTTTCCGACTCTAGGGGCCGGTGCTCATCTCCGTTTCAAAGCCTAAGAGCCAGCGCTTGTCCGAGGATGTCTCCGTGGTCATGTGGCCGGCATGACTAGACGCCAAAGGCGCACGGAACGCTGTTACCTTCCCACCGTAGTGGTCCCTATTTTTCTACTTGCATTTTTACGTGCTTTCGAACTGCTAGGTTGGCAGAAGCTGGGACGAGTAACAGGCGCTCACTCTGTTATGCGGCACTTGGGATTTGACCCGCCAAACTGCCGACCTTCTGATCGACAAGCTCAGCGTCCTAACCCACTGAGCCACCGCGTCCCTACATATAAGCATACCATATGCCATTTTGGGATGACAGGTTACGCAAAGCACAGAAAGTGAATAAAAAAATAGTAAGTCAAAGGAATTTAGGACAGAGGTAAGAAAAAAAGAAAATGAAATATGTTTACACCAATACCATTCATCTACATGCCTTTCTAATCTTACAAATCATCTTTGCTTCCAATACCCCAATACAGTATTGTAATTCACAGCAATAGCAATAGCATTTAGACTTATAAACAGAGCCATAGTGATTTACAGCACTCTCTGGGCAGTTTAAAATGTCGAGGCATTATCTGTGTATTGCCCCAAAGAATCTGGGGTCCTCATTTTACTGACCTCAGTAGATGGAAGGTTGAGTCAACTTCGAGCCCCTTCAGGATCGAAGTCCAGGCTATGGAGATTAGAATAGCTTAGAGCTGGAAGGGACCTTGGAGGTCTTCTAGTTCACCCCCCCATCGTAAAAACCTCCATGATTTTTTAAGGCAAGCTGTTCCACTGGTTAATTGTCCTGACTGTTAGCAAGTTTTTTTCTTAATTCCAGGTTGCTTCTCTCTTTGATCAGTTTCCATCCATTGTTTCTTCTTCTGCCTTCTGATGCTTTGGAGAATAATTTGATGCCCTCTTCTTTGTGGCAGCCCTCCAAATACTGGAATACTGCTATCATGTCACCCCTGTTTCTTCTTTTCTTTAGACTAGCCAAACCCAAGTCCTGCAGCTGTTCTTCATATGTTTTAGTCTCCAGGCCTTTGGTCACCTTAGTAGCTCTTCTCTGAACTTTTTCCAAACTCTCAACATCTTTTTGTAGTATGGTAACCAGAATTGCTTGCAGTATTCCAGTTGTGGTCTTTCTAGGGTTTTATAAAGCGGTAATAATACTTTGTGGGATCTTGATTCTATGCCTCTGTTTATACAACCTACGATTGTATTAGCTTTTTTGGCTGCTGCTACACACTGCTGGTTCATAGTCAAGTGATCATCCACTAGGATTCCAAGGTCCCTCTCACAGTTACTGTTTTTTAGCCAGGTCTCGCCTAATCTGTACTTATACCTTTGATTTTTCCTGCCTAAATGTAAAACTTTGCTTTTCTCTACATTAAAATTCATTATGTTGGATAGGACCCATTGTTCAAGTTTGTCAAGATCTTTTTGGATCCTGAGCTTGTCTTCTGGGGTATTAGCTATTCCTGCCAGTTTAGTGTCATCTGCAAATTTGATGAGTTCCCCTTCTATTCCCTCATCTAAATCATTTACGAAGATATTAAAAAGTACTGGGCCTAAGACAGAGTCTTGTGGTACCCCCTGCTTACTTCTCCCCACATGGATGTAGTACCATTGAGGACTACTTGCTGAATACAGTTTGTCAGTCAACTGCAGATCCATCTGGTGGTGATGTTGTCTATCCCACCTTTTTCTAGCTTATTAATCAGCAGGTTGTGGTCTACTTTGTCAAATGCCTTACTGAAATCTAAGTATACTATGTTCACAGCATTTCGCTGGTCTACTAATTTAGTCACTTAAAACTTAAGGCAGAGAACACATTCAACATACATTCTTCCTTTCTTTTTCTGTTAGAGCCCCAAAACTGCTTAGTAAATTCCATGGCAATTATCCTAACAAACCAGACTAATGCATATATTTATCTCCCCTTCTTGTTTCCTCTACAGTTGGATCTCTCTTTCTTTTAAGGGGGGGGCTGGTGTATCAGAACCCACATATTGGGAGGGGGGGCTTTCTCTTCTGTGGGCTCCTTTCTTTTTCTTTCCTGCAGGTTCTGTCATTCTCCTGGGGGGAGGGGGGAACTATGGGAACTACAATATATTTTCTTCACTTCGCTTCAGCTGCTACAATGTATCCTCCCTGCTTCTTCTATCTGCTTGCTCTTTGAACTGTTTCCCCTTGATGCCAACCTAGGGGTGAGAAAGGAATGTGCATCCAGCCATCTGGCTTATCTCTCACTGTGGAAGACTAGGTGTGAAGACCTAACAACAGCTTTACAGCCTTGGGAATGGTGCCTTATCAGCTCCGTTGCCACAGCGGATTCAACACTGGGGATTGGCCCATTTGAACTGACTGGATGAACTATTGGGGTGGGGTTTGCTCCTTGCTCTTTTAACCTATTGATTTGCACAGGAACCCATCAGATCCTGCCTTCTATGCCTGCTGTCAACTTCTCCTAATAAAAGATCCTTTGGGGATGAAATCGTTCCAAGAGTCCTGCTTTCTTGGGAGGAGGTTTTGAAATGGGTCCTTACACACACACTGTATGGTACACATTTTGGAGATTTCTTTCTAAGGATCCTTTTTTAAAATTTTAAAAATTAATCTTAAAATACGTAAACAAATTTCATTTAACAATTAACTTTGAATAAATTTATACAATGAAATTTGTAAAAGTCAAGTGTCCCTGAGCTAGCAATATTGTTATGGCCTCTAAAATTAGAAAGTAAGTAAGAATGAACTTCTGAGAGTGGGTGGTGCTGATGATGATTTGCAGAGCTCAGCTACTCTTGTTGATCATGACGTATGACAGTGAGCATACCAAAGGGATTATCTTTTGAATTTTTAAATGTATTTTTTTTAAAAAAGTATATATCCCCAATAATAATCAGTATCTAGTTTTTGATCAGATTAAGGTATTTTTTAAATTTTTAGTATGCTAATCTAAACAATACAATAACTATAAATATATACTAGATTGAAAGTGCTAAAATTCTCCCCTTCTCTGATGCAATCTGCAAATGTATCATCTCTCAACAAAGCTTTCTCTAACTTAAGGTCTTGGTTCAGAGATTGTCTTGATGGTTAATTGCAGGGAGAGAAGTTCTATTTGGCTTCAAGAATAAGAGAGTTGGAAAGGATCTTGGAGGTCTTCTAGTCCAAACCCTGCTCAAACAGGAGACCCTGAACCATTTCAGACAAATGGCTATCCACTCTCTTTTTAAAAAACCTCCAGTGATGGAACACCCACAACTTCTAAAGGCAAATGGTTCCACCAATTAATAGATGTACCTTCAGGATGAAAGGGAATTGGAAGCAGACTTCACAAAAGACTCAAAAGATGCATTTAGGGTACACTGTAGAAAATCTACACAAGGTCTTCCAGATTTCAGCTACAAAAATCCACAGGATCCATTGTATGACAGTGAAGAGAATGCATTTTTGCTGTGATCTAAAAACCAACTGGTTTGTTGCCTTCGTAATCTTAAACTGAAGTCTAAACTAAAAGTTTTCAAAGCATCTCTTGTAATCCTTTCATAACAACAGATCCCTACAGCAATTTTTGAAGTACCAAAAAATCCCAGAAAAGTAAGCAGAATTAGAAGCATTGTAGTATAATCTTATATGTATTTTTTTCACCATTGAGTCTAACTGTTGTGTAGAGTGTAATACATCTTTAGCTCTCCTTGTTTAATCTTGGCTTAAGTTATGTGCTCAGTTGTAAGTATGGTGGGAGTAGCCCTGCTGATAAGCAGGCAGAAGCAGACAAGTAGAAAGAGAGAAATATTTAAATATTTGAGCTGCTCAACCTGTGACAGCAATTTTACTCTGGCACTTGTGGCTTTGCCTTGTAGCACTGGCCCTGTTGATAAAAGACACGTCTTTGGTGACTATTAATCTATTTTTAATTGCATCTTCCAAAGTGATTTACTACCTGTCGGTGGATTTCAGAGACTTGAATGTTAGATATTCTTTGAAAAATGGAAGGCTGGCATGTCTTTTTTTTTAATAGGGCACCCTGGCAGTGTTGACTTACAGCCTACTTCTAAAGTGTTTTTTAAAGCAAAGTGCTTAAAGGCCTTGGGTTCTAATTTACTTCTCAAAGAGGGCCTCTTAATGTCAAGTTGGAAAGAGTTTTCTCATCCATATGTGTACTCTGTAGGATTTCCTATCCTCTTCACTGCTTTCCTTCCTTCCTTCCTTCCTTCCTTCCTTCCTTCCTTCCTTCCTTCCTTCCTTCCTTCCTTCCTTCCTTCCTTCCTTCCTTCCTTCCTTCCACAGAGATAAAAAAATAGAAAAGGTTTATACTATATTTCTGCAACTATGTACTCTTGAGAGCTTTCTGATGACATGAGGGGCTAGGGATGATAGAAGATGGAATCACATATGTTTGTTAGGGACATTGTTGGGGAAATTGGCTTAGGAATTTGTCAATGTTATTCAAGTAAAACTTGTTATCTGGTTCAGGGCTGAGCCAAGCAAAAAAGGTTTCCCAAAGTTCTTTATTCTTTGTGCAAAGTGATATAGAGGAAAACATCTATGGAAATTCTCAATCATTCAGGTTATGGTTGTCCCAAAAATGCTATTCAAAAAGCAATTGGACTTCTTGATTTTTTCCCCTTGAAAACACTTCACTTCTCATCCAAGAAGCTTCTTCAGTTCAGAAGTGAAGAAGCTTCTTAGATGAGAAGTGAACTGTTTTCAGGGAAGCCTTGGTGGAGCAGTGGGCTAATGCCTCCTTAAGTAACACCAGCTGCCTGCAATTAGTGCGGGTTCGCGTCCCACCAGGCTCAAGGTTGACTCAGCCTTCCATCTTTCCGAGGTAGGTAAAATGAGGACCCAGATTGTTGGGGGCAATTAAGCTGACTTTGTAATAATGCCGCTTGGGGGGGGGGTGAAAGCCCTAATAAGCAGGCATATACATAGAATGAAGGCTACTGCTAAGCTTGTAAGTCGCCCTGAGTCTTCGGAGAAGGGCGGGATATAAATGGAATTAAAATAAAATAAATAAATAAAATAAATGTCTGCCTTGATTGATACTTTTCATTATAAGCAGTAAAATAAGTCTGGCAGTGAAAGCCTACTAAGTAAAACTTTTGAAATTCTTCCCAAATACTTAATAGCAGCTCCACTCTTTTTTTCCCTTTTTAAAAAATTTAATAAACATTTAAAAACAGGTTGAACACAGTGTGACTTTTCTGGCTGTTATTTTGCCATACATACTATACCATATACCATATATCTCCCTAGTCATTGATCTTTTATGCCATTTCTATGCTTAGTTAATACTATTTACATATTTACATACATGTTTATGTATATTTACAACATAACTTCCATTTCAATTCTTATTTCATTTTCTTTCTGATCTCTATCTTACGCTCACTTTGGGGTTGAAAGACTACACTTTCTCTCTTCTAGACAAGCTTTCTTTGCTCTGATTTTTTCTCCTAGAGTCTAACCAATAATACATCTTATCCCAAACTTCGTAGTACTCTGTTTCATCCTTGTCTTTAATTTCTAAGGTTAGTCTATTCATCTCTGCACATATCAATTTTTTTAATTAATTCGCTCTCCACCGGGGTATTTTCATTTTTTCAGTTCTGGGCATACACCAACCTTGCCGCTGTTATTATATGCAACACTAGATATGTCTCTCCTTTGTTAAACTTCCCATTTATCATTCCCAGTAAAAACAATTCTGGTCTGAGATCTATCTTCTGTCCCAACATTTCCTCCAACCAAGTCTTTATTAGCCACCAAAATTCTTTTGCTTTGGAATGTGTCCACCACACGTGACCATACTTTCTTGCACTTCCAACATTGTGGTGACATACCTTTTCTCATCTTTGCCAGTCTTGTTGGGGAGAAGTGCCACCTATAAAATATTTTGTACAAATTCTCTTTATAGGAGGTAGCCAAAGTTAACTTTCTATTTCTTTCCCATAACGTTTGCCATTTGTCTAATTCAATATTGTATCCGAAATTTTGGGCAGCTCCACTCTTGAACACATAAGCAGAAGGGATATGGGCTTAAGAGTGGAATAACTGGCAGCATTCCAGATTGCTGCCCAACTATCTTTTCCACAGGAATGCCTTGGGGGGTGGGGAGGAATCTATCTGGAATACTCTTCTCTGTTGCCCCTAAATCCATGCAGCCAGTTTTAGAACTCACACTTCTCCCTCTTCCACTAAATTTTTCATTGTTTGGAGAACTATCCTACTGAAGGATGAGCGAAGTCCGGAACCCTTTTTATCATATTTTTTCAATATTCCATTGGGTTGGGAAGAAGAAAAACTGGGGGAAAAATCAAGAAGACTCTTTTGAATATCCATAGCCATCTTATTTCTGGTCTGGGGACATTGCTGGCCAGAAACAATTAAGGGGGGGGGGAAATCACACTGACGATAAAGCATGGAGAGAAAAGCAGGAGAGCTAAAAAGCGCTTAGCAGGAGAGTTAAAAGAATCTGCCTTGAGGCTTTTGGAATCTTAGAAAAACCTTTGAAGAGAGAGCAAGGTTTCCTAATAATTTGAAAGTGGACATTCTCACAAAATTAACTCCTGAAGATTCACAACACTGTTAATAGTGCATGAATTAAAGGGCTTAGAGAAGGTGAAATCAAGAAAACACTTTAGAGCAGGGGTGTCAAACTCAATTTCATTGAGGGCCGCATCAGCATTGCAGTTGCCCTCAGGGGGCCAGGTGGGTGTGGCCTGGGTGGGCGTGGCCTATCGGGTGGGCGTGGCCTATCGGGTGGGCGTGGCTAAGGTCCATATGGCCTACTGGGTGGGCGTGGCCAGCTCTACATCATTCACATCAAGGGTGCCTATGGGGGCCTGGGCAGGAGTGGGACAGATCTGAGGGTCTCTGGCAGAAGGAGGGTCTCTGGGCCAGGGCCAAGGCAGTGGGGGCCGTTCCATCACTGTTTCCAGGATGGCTTCGCGGGCCGCATGAAACCACTTTGCGGGCCGGATCCGGTCCCTGGCCTTGTGTTTGACATGTCTGCTTTAGAGGGAAATAGTGGCAAATCAGTTTTGTTCTCCCAGGAAAAAGATCAGCTAGACAGTGGAACTAATTGCCACAGAAGGAATAACTTGTCACCAGCCTACTGGAGGTACTAAAAACAGATTCTTGCATGAAGCAGGGAAGGTTGGATTCAGTGGGCTAAATAGCCTATTCCACTCTATCATCTGTTGATCTTTTTTCATCAACAGAGCTTTTTATGCTTTTTTCTCAGTCTCCAAAATGCTCATGGTGTTCATTAGAGCACAGTGTCTCATTGTACGCCTCTTTGTCTCCATCTTTCTTTTAGTTGTTTTGCTCATGATTATTAGAACAAAAAGAGCCATCCAGAATACTGAATAATAGAATTAGAATGGACCTTTGAGATCTTCTACTCCAACCCTGCTCACGCAGGAGAGCCTATATCAGAATCTAACCAAACACGAATCTTGCTTTCCTAATAAAGAAGGGCCAAATGCATCCACTTGATGTTGAGAAGATTTAATATCAGACCCCAAATTAAACAATATCTATGAATACAACTTCAGAGACTATCTTGTACTCTAAAATGCATGGAGGATATCAAGTTGGGGGATGATACTCATTTTCTCTTGAAATAACAGACAAAGAAGGGTGACAGATGAATATCACAATTGCAGTATGCTGGCTTATTTCTGGCCAACAATAGGCTGCATTAGTGCCTGTTGTCCCAGGTAAACCAGACAGGAGACAGGAGAACATGAACCAATCCTACTTTGTTGTAAGGCTACATTAATAGAATCTTACAAGTTTGAAAGTACAAACTTCCCACCTCCAATTTTACATGCTTGATCATTAGAATGGGTCCTTGCTAAGTTTCTTTCTCTGACTATTGAGCTACTGGGGGCTCCTGCCTCTCTTATCTGATTATTTGCTAGGCAGCATCTTTTTTTCTCCCAAGGACATCCAAACTTTCCATTACAATTAATAAAAGGTCCAGTCCTTCTGGCAGCCAGAGGAAAATGTCCCACCAGCAGCTAGGCAGGGGATGGTGGTCCTGCAGCAAACCAACCTAAGAGAGAAAGGGAAAAAAAATCTTCTCCACAAGGGACTAAAGTTGGGTTTTTCAAATGTTATCCCTCATGGAGAGCTTTTCTCCCCTTAGTCCTTTTCAGAGAGTTTTCCCTTAGCCCCTTTTGGAGAGTTTCTTTTTTCCTTAGAGACTGAAGGGGAAAAAAAAGAATATCCAGCAAATGACTAAGAGAGAACTCTCTGCAAGGGACAAAAGGGAGAAAAAAAAACAAACCTTAGTCCCTTGTGGCTAGTTTCTTTCTCTTTCATCCCCTGCAGAGAGAAAGACAATTCAGAAGTTCTGTCTCTCCGTTCAACTGTGGGTTATGGCCTTTATTTTTCACTTGACACCAGACCTATCCATTCTTATTCCTCCCCCCTCCAAAAAAGTAGTTGCACTAACATTTAAAAAAGAACCTCTAGGAAGTGGAATGACCTATGAGAAATGCAGCCTGACTGCTTATATTTTTTTTCTCCTGGATAAGTGGCAGAGAAAGGCTACCATCTTTAAAAATGTATGTGGCACAGGAACAGGTTATTTGCAGGTCCACCTGTATCCCGTTATTTCTGCACATTTGGTCAGATCTGGCAAGGTGATGGTGATAGAAGTAAAGGAAAGGTCTTCAAAATTTAATATTGAAAGAGAAATTTAAAATTGAATTTGCTGCAGTAGAAACTTACTGCCTGGACCAACAAGCTTACCAAAAACTATAATGGCTGGGAAACAGGAAAGGATAGCATAAAGGCAGGATGTAAGATAAATACGTAGGCAAAAATTAGCTGGGTCTTAGAGTGGGAAAGGAAGAAGACAAGCTATAAAAACATCTGTAAGAGGAAATGGCTAGCCAGGAAAACTTAACTAAACTGAAAAACAGGAAAGAAACTATTGTTCTAAGGGGCCTAGAACTCAAAACCAACAATTGAATATGTATAATATTTTATTTTATTAATGTACATGTGGTGGCTCAGTGGGTTAAGACGCTGAGCTTGTCGATCAGAAGGTCGGCAGTTTGGCGGGTCGAATCCCGAGTGCCGCGTAACAGAGTGAGCGCCTGTTACTTGTCCCAGCTTCTGCCCACCTAGCAGTTCGAAAGCACGTAAAAATGCAAGTAGAAAAATAGGGACCACTCCGGTGGGAAGGTAACAGCGTTCCGTGCGCCTGGTGCTTTTTTTAAAAAAATGTTTGGGATTATGAGCCACCCAGAGACATTTGAGGAGACAAGTGACCATATACAGATACAACAGTTCATTTAGTACCCATTCAGAGTTACAAAGTGATATGACTATTTTTCATCCTTATGACTATTCCAGCATCCCCATGGTCACATGATCAAAATTCAGATGTTTGGCAACAGACTCATATTTATGACTGTTGCAGCATCCCAGGGTCATGTGATCACCTTCTGCAACCTTCTGATAAGGAAAGTCAATGGGGAAGCTCGATTCACTTGACAACTATGTTACTAATTTAACAACTGCAGTGATTCGCTTAACAACTATGTTAAAGGAGAAGTGAGATATGATAAAGGTAAAGGTAAAGGTTCCCCCGCACATGCGTGCTAGTCGTTTCCGACTCTAGGGGCCGGTGCTCATCTCCGTTTCAAAGCCGAAGAGCCAGCGCTTGTCCAAGGACATCTCCGTGGTCATGTGGCCGGCATGACTAGATGCCAAAGGCACACGGAACGCTGTTACCTTCCCACCGGAGTGGTCCCTATATTTCTACTTGCATTTTTACGTGCTTTCGAACTGCTAGGTTGGCAGAAGCTGGGACGAGTAACAGGCGCTCACTCTGTTACGCGGCACTCGGGATTCGACCCGCCAAACTGCCGACCTTCTGATCGACAAGCTCAGCGTCCTAACCCACTGAGCCACCGCGTCCCTGAGATATGATAAAGATGTTAAATTGTATGGATTTTATAAAGAACATACTTTTTTTGATGAGATATTATTAACCTCTGATGAAAAATTAAGAAAATGTATAATTTTCTATTAGAATTGAAAATGGAAGATGAACAAGTAAAAGAAATGATGATAACATGGGCAAAGAATTTTGGGTATAATATAGATTTAGAGAAATGGCTAAGCTTCTGGGAAAGAAATTGTAAGTTGACAATGTCAACCTTTTATAAAGAAAACTTACACAAAATGTTTTATAGGTGGCACTTGCCACCAGCAAGATTAATAAAAATGTTTAAAAATATGTTGGATAAATGTTGGAAATGTAATCACAAACCAGGTACTTATTAGCATTTATGGTGGAAGAAATATTGGACAAAAATACATACTTGGCTAGAAAAGATGCTGGGGAAACATGTAGACTTTAAACCTGAACATTTTTTATTAGGTATAATGCCAGAAAAGCTTGATAAATGAAGTATATACTTGATTTTGCATGTGATAACAGCAGCAAGACTTATATTTGCACAATATTGGAAAAATGAAGAAATACCTTCAGAGGAAGAAATAAAAAAAATACTAGATTGTGCAGAAATGGACAGACTTACTTTGAGATTGAAATAAAAAGAAGAAACAGAATATTTTCAAACTTGGGACTTATTTTACCAATGGTTGGAGAAACGAACTAGAGATTAGGAATTTAATTTCGGGAGAAGGGCGGTATAAAAATTTAATAAAACTAAACTAAACTAAACTAATTTGTGTTAGTGAATTATGAACTCGGACAACACGTTTGTTGAATAAGCACTGTTGAATTGTATTAAAAAAATTAATAAAAACTTATAAAAATTGTGGTCATACATTGATAGATTTTTTTGAAAAAATAAAACAGTGATAAAAAAGAATAATGCTATACAGAGAGAGAAAGAGGGAGAGAGAGGGGGAGAGAGAGGGAGAGAGAACCTTTTGTTTTTTGGACAGAATTATTTACAGAACTTTTGATATTACAGTGAATGATGCAAGGCAACAAATTCCAGCCAAAAGTGATAAATGATGAGATTGGACTCTAATTGAATGCATATTGAAGAGCTAGGAGGCTTTTCAGTTCAAACGAACAATGTTCCCTGCCAGAAATAAAACAAAGCCTGCCACTAACAAGTCACCATTTCCCTGTTTCCATTGTCACTTGGTCAATTCCTTTGAACATAAAGCTGGCAAACAATTTTGAAAGGCTATTTGTCCCCAGCTACCTTTTGGTCCTTTAAAATAATGAAATAGAACAACTCTACTATGGTTTTTTTTCCCCCTAATGTAAAGCAGGATTCAAAGTTTCTAGATAAAAATAATTATACTCTTGCTTGTGCAATGCGTGTAGATATGTGTCTTTTATTGTACCATCGTTTCTCCAAGCAATCTGAATATTTTCGCCCTTCAGTGAAATATCTAGGATTGATATTGATAAACTTAAAAACAGCTTTTAGAAGAGAATTTCAGTGCTTTAAATCCCATATATTTATAGTACTGTCCTCAAATCATCAACAAAATGGAAAAAAAATCATCTAGTTTGCTTCTTGCTCCTTCAATATCAGTCATTTTCTGAGAAGAGCATGTGCTCCTAGTATAGGGATTCCCAACTGGGGGTGCTTGCACCCCCTGGGGATATGAGATGATAATCTAGGAGGTGCAAAAACTTGGGTTTTCAAAATTATAGTGTATATGCATAATTCATTGCCATTATTTCAAACTTTTGTAAGGGGTGCAAGAATGTATCAGAAGTGTTCTAGGGGTGCAGGGTATAGAAAAGGTTGGGAACCACTGTCCTACTATGTGAAGAAGGACAAGACCAATAGCAATGTATGAGAACCATCCTGCTTTCCATCTATTAAAACTGATTGTCAGGTCCAGAGATGGAGATGAAAGGGCATTGTGATGTCATAACTATGATGGCAATAATCTCTAGAACCTTCCATAACTGCCACTTGGCAGTTAGAGGAAAAAGCAGAGACACCATTCCACAATGAAAGCAGAAGTTTAAAACATTTAACAGAAGAACCATGAAACCTTAGAAACCGTTTGGGCAATGAGTCAGGAAGAATAAGGCCAAGACTTTGGACATCTGGAACGCTACGAAGGAAAACAGTAGTTCTCAAGATTCTTAGTTTTACTTTTGTGAGTAGAGATAAACGTTGGTCCTCAGGGAACAAAGGCAGAAAGGTAGGAAAGAGATTTTCATTGGCTTAAAAAGCCAATGAAGATTCACTGTAACCACTGTTCTCGGCTGGGACCAAATCATGTGGCATAGGAAAATGGAAGAGAAAGAAAGATTAAAAGACTCTGAACCTTTATTGAACCAGATTATCAGATGTTTCAAGGGAAGAGAAGAAACAGTAGGTACTATGGAACATAACTATAGTGCTGAAATGGGAGTACAGACTGAAAATGAGATGTACCAAGAGCAGATATGTATGGATGACAGCAGTGTCCTGGAAGAAAATTCCCCAGATGAAAGAACTAGTAAAGAACTTCCAAATCAGTATCTTCTGGTGAATAGACAGGAAGAACAAATTGGTGGAAATGCATTAAATGATGTTTCCAACCATTCATTCAAAAAAGGACAAGACTATACTTGGGACATGAAGGTCTTACTTTCCCCCAAAGAGGGAGTCTTAGTCAATAATATTTCCAATGAAGTCCTATCAAGCTGTCATCCAAAGGAAAGAGGAACTGAGCTTCCAGATATCTCTGGGATGAATCTAAGAGACTGTGAAAATGTCAACAAAAGTTCATCAAATCAAACCCAGTCCAGGATTATTGAAAATTATGCAGATGCTCATCAACATGGAGGAAGAGAAGCCAATCTTTGTACTACTGTAGCTGAAAGCAAGATGGGTGAAGATTTTTGTTTGCTGGGTCCCAAACAGAATTTTGAAACTGAAAGATTAACCCATTACATGAAAAATCCATGCTGCCCAGATATTAGTGTGTATAATTCACAGGAAGAGTTCTGTCAGCAAAGAGATTCCCATGCTAGTAACAGTGATGACTATTATGAGTGTATTGAAGAATTCCTGGGTGAGGGAGCTCTGGTGAACATAGATTCTGCGCAAACATATGTAGACTTCGAAAATGGTACCATCAAAACGAGTGTCGAGGTTTCAGCAAAGGATGAAGGCGTGACCATCAAGCATGAGGTGGAATGGGTTACTCGATTTGTACAATCCAGAAACTCAAATAACATTTCTTGGGGTGTAGGAAGCCTTTTTTACCCAGTCACATAGACGTTTACAATCAGGTTGGAAAGGCAGAATAAAAATGGAGAGACATACCATTTTAGTGCTTCTGCTTCAGGCTTGGTTCAAAGTACTACCTTTAGTTTTGGTTCAGATGGGGCCTGGCCCAAGTGTTCTTGCAAATCTCTGCCGCTTTATGTTGCTTGATAGCAATCTAAAGCTTTTGCATGAATCTTTACAAATTGGCCTGAGAACTCATGTAACTTAAGATATTTGTATTTGTGAGAAAATATATACAATAACCACTCCACACATTGGATTCTTGGAAGGAGCATCCAAGGGGATGATTATAAAAAGATAGGATGAAACTCCTGGCAATATGAACAAAGATCTGTTTCTTCATATAAATAGAGGGGGGAAGAGAGAGAGAGAGAGAGAGAGAGAGAGAGAGAGAGAGGGAGGGAGGGAGGGAGGGAGGGAGGGAGGAGAGAGAGAGAGAGAGAGAGAGAGAGAGAGAGAGAGAGAGAGAGAGAGAGAGAGAGAGAGAGAGAGAGAGAGAGAGAGAGAGAGAGAAAGTTACATTGTCCTCTGGCATTTTTTGCCCTTTTTTAAGGATGCCAAGGATCCTTGATCTTCGATAACAGGAGTGTCAAACTGCCAGCCCACGGCCCAGATGTGTCATGGTGAAACTGCGCCCACCCCATTGGTGGCAATGACGTTGCAAGTTTGGCACACCTGTTCTATGACACCCCATTTTTGGAATTGAATTGGAATTGAAAAGAAGCTGTGTAGCAATTTTAAAAAGGTGTTTATTTTATTTATTTATTATATTTATATGCTGCCCATTTCACTATCAAGCAAGTCTAGGCTGTTTATACCATCATAAAATAAGAATATAAAACAATTGATTATTAAATTAAAAAACATTAAGCATTAAAAGTCAGAATATTAAAATTAACAAATTTGGTAAAAGGGACCAATATGTAAACTGGGTGGGGGTGGAAATCTCCCAATCAACTAACCATCTCCAGAACGGGACGCTCCCATCGGTGTCCCAGGGCCATTTGGCAGGGCCAGGTTCTCAGGCCCTTTCAGAAGGCCAAAAAGGTGACAGCAGATATCACCTCAAGGAGCACCATGTTCCAGAGAGTGGGAGCCATGGCAGAAAGGGCTCTTCTCCTGGACTCTGCCCACTGCATTTCCTTGGCTGATAAACATGAAAAAAAATATTTCCATAGCCCTTAAAATAATAATGTCTAAAGTAGTTTCTTAAAAGTGTAGTTTAACCAAAGGAATTCCTCCTTTCTCAGGTAGTCGGGAATTCATGCTCTCCTCCTCTGACCTACCTGAAATATTCAACTCCTTCCTACATAGACAGATGGAAAACTATTGGCTATTAACAGTCAAGAGGCTGTACTTTATATTTTTAGAAGATGATAGACAATTCAGACAATAATGCAAATAAGAATACTTCAATTTTATTCTCCCCAGTTTTTCAAGGGAAGAATTCCTTTGTTTAGGCTGTGCTTTTAAGGACAACAGCTTATATTTTTATTTTAAGGGCTAAAGAAATCCTTGTCCTTTGATGTTTATCATGTTCATGTACTATGGTGGTACAATGGTTAGAATGATATTGCAGGCTAAACTCTGGCCATAGTTAAGAGTTTGATTCTGACGGGCTCAAGGTTGACTTGCACTTCCATCCTTCCAAGATCAGTAAAATGAGGACCCAGATTGTTGACTCTGTAAACCACTTAGAGAGGGCTATAAAGCAGTGAAGGAGTATATATTGCTATCGTTATTGCTATTTAGTTCTCCCAAAGAGTAGGAAATTATACTTCTAGCATTCTGCCATTTCTGTTCTTGAAGTGCTTTTGCAGGGCTAAACACAGGGGGCTGAAAGAAGCAGAGATTGTATTATACATTTTCTGAAATTGTGTTTGGAGGGGGCCCTGTGCTTCAATTATAAAATCTATTTGGAGCTGCATAAAGTCCTAGGGTTTTAGATTCCCCACTTTTAGAGTGAGGTAAAGGCTTCAGGCAGGGGATTTTAGGTGTCATGAAATGGCAGCAAATTCCTGGTGACTTAAAAATTTTGTTCTTTTACATCCAGGTATGAGAAAAACAAGGAGTGGATATTTTATTGTTTTTGGTTCAGGTGAAAAATGGGATGGATTCTTTTAAGTTCATTTTAAACTGACTTGGCTAGACAGGGGCAACATTTTTTTTTGCCTCAGGAATTAAAATGTCACAAGGTAGCCTTGGTGGACTATTTACTATATCTGCACTGTGCCCTTAAGCTGCTTTTGGCCTGTGTTAATGTTGGTTGAAAAATTCATTCTAGTCATCAGTGACTTCTCAAATGTTCAATCTGCTGGTTACTATAGCTCCTTCATTGGGCAGTTACCCACTGTTGTTCCCAACCATCTTTCTATGCCCAGAATGTCAATCATTTTCCTTAAAGCATCCAAATGCACACTTGTGCAGGCCAAAAAAGTCTTTAAAATAAATATTCCTTTCTTGCATTTTTCCAGATTTCACTCAATAAGATCTACGCAGCAGCTTTTGTTACAGAAAATTCTCAGTAGTATAGTGGTCATAACATTCAAGGAGTTTTCAGCTTAGTGTATGATCATAACTGGGTCTGGATGCTCGGTCATAAGCCATTGAGGCCATAACAATTTTTATGATGGTTGTTAAGCCAATTGCCATGGTTGCTAAGAAATTGTGTTGGAAATTGGCAAAAAAAGGTTATAAATTGTGATCACATGACTGTAGGATGCTGCAACTGGTTGTAATTGTGAGACAGTTGACAAGCACTGGAATGGTGATAATGTGACTGTAGGAATGGTATGACAGATGTAAAGGGAAGTACAGGTTGTAAGACACTTTTTTCAAGGCCGTTGTAACTTTGAACCATCATAAAACAAATGGTGATACATTGAGGAGTATCTGTGTGTATGACTTTCAGAAAAATCACTATTTCAAAAGCCAGCAGAAGTATTTCTTAATTACTATTTTTTCTTCTCTGAGCTATTCACTTTACTTCAATAGGTATTTTTTTGAATGATTTAGGAGCTTTGATAAAACCTTTGTGTCTCAGGTTCCTTGAAAAACTATGAAGTAGCGCATTGTTGGAATTACTTACAGCAAAGCTTAAGCTGGCACAAAGCAGAAAATACTATTTTCAACAAGGAGCAGGAAAATTCACAGAAGCATCATATTCACAGTGGCCTGAGGATAACAAAGCCCATCCCTGTCCTTCAGAAATTGTTGCAGCAGAGTAGCCAAAGGGGCAGTTGGCCACTGTGGATGTGTCCTTACTATTATAGTCTGGATCAGAGTTTCTCAACCTTAGCAATTCTACAGTATGATGTGTAGACTTCAACTACCATAATTCCCTATTCAGCATAGTTGCCTGAGGAATTCTGGGAGATGAAGTCCACACATCTCTGTGTTGGAAGATTGAGAAATACTGGACTAGATGCAAAAGAACTGTCCTTAACATAATTAAACTGTAAGCGATTATGTGGAATACATCCCTTTTCTACTTATGAAGACACCTAGAACACATTTAGTTAGAAAAAGTTATTATTTTATGTAGCAAAAACTATAGTGCTGTCAGAGAACTGGTGTAACTCTTACGTGTTTTTTTAAATTAAAATGGGGTAGATAAGTAGGTAATTTAGTGGCACTGTCACCAAGAGGTGAGTTATAGTGACAAAATGTTTTTTGCATTAAAGACTTCTGAGATAGATGGACAAAAATATAGTTGGTAGGGAGGTTTTGGTTGGTCTGGATCCAGCTTTACAATTGTGAAGCTTTGGGTGACAGACCAAGCAATAGACTGAAGTCCCTTCATAGCAAGTGAAAGACTCCAGATGACCTTGAATGTTTTCTAAAGAGGAAAGCATGGATGCACATGGTTAATATCTGAATTGATGCCCACAGGTATAACTGGGTTTGTAGATTAGACAGGAAAGGCAAAATAAAAAAATCTGGAACAAGGCAGTGGCAAACAAGTTCCATGTTGGTGTCTAGAAATCTACATGGATGTGCTTGTGAAGTCAAACAGAAAGAGACAAGGATAGACAAGAAAAGGTAAGTGGGATCAAACTACAATTCTGCTGTGAATGTTTCTATTTTGTGGATAAGAGCCTGGCTGGATTTATATAGAATGTGAAATCCTTATCTAAGTTAACAAAACACGGCAGCTATAATTACATACCATGCCATGCCTAGTAACTCTGTGCAACACAGCTTGGATTTCCCTTGACAAAGAGCATCACCCCATGAAGACACAACACAGTTCTCTACAATGAGAGAAGAAAGTAACATTATCTCCTTTGTAAAGTCAACTGAGAGATTGGGTTGAGGGGAGGAAGAGGATCTTTAAACAAACAGTTAACACTTGGGAGAGTTTGTTAAAGCTTCATCAAAGAAATGGATTTGTGACCTGTCATGCAAACAGCCTAGGGGAAAAAATTCCCAAAGAAATGGGGATAATATATTTACTAATAAAAGAGGGCTGGAAGTTCCAATTTCAGTTCCTGAGGTGGTATATCCTAATTTTTGGCATTTACATGGATTAAAGAAGCCTATATAAATCTTCATCATGTATGGCATTTCAGACGTTTGACAGGTGCTTTGTGTCGCTTCACAGAAAGGAAGTTTAGCAAAATGAGAAGCAAAAATATTGCCATTTTGCTTTCCTCTTAAAAGCAATTTGATCTGCACATCACTGATGGCTAAATAACTGAATCACATGATGGCTTAACACAATGGTCTATTTCAGACAAAGCATAAAGACAATAGCTGGACTTCAACAACGTACTAAGCTTCAAACATTTCTACTTAATTTAGTTTAATACAGTGGATTGAATGAATTTAGCCTATACTTCATCTGTTGCTGAAACAGGACAATGTTCAAAGGTAGGGATTTTTGTGCAAAAGGTCTCAGGCTTCCTGGATTTCATTTTTTTTAATCATTGTAGAATCAGCAAACAACAGGAAAATCCTTTACTGACAGGAAAATCCCTGCCATAATACATAATATTGTATTGAACTAGATAAATTATTTGATGGGTCATTGGGGGAGTGCCCATACATGTCATCTCCTGGAGCAATGCCTGATCCCATCCAAATTAAACATTTTGAAAATAAAAATATTGAAAAATTCACAAACTTTTTATATTTAGGGTTAGTTGTCATGGATATGACAAAATCTTTTGCAAAATCTCATGAGATTTGGTAATTTCCCCAAGAATCTCAGGAAATCTTAAGGTGATACTTCTTAAGAAAAAGAAGTGGCAGAACTTAGTGGGTGGAGTTAAAAGAGGTAGCAGCCTAAAATCCCTAGGTAGCCACAAGCAAACTAAGTCCAACTCCTTTGAATTCTGCTAACCATTAGTTGAGAAGATTCTTGTGTATAGGCATAATTAGCAAGAAATCAGTTTAATTAGACCTTCACATGTGGACCTGATTTTTCACACCTGACATATTTAGGGTTCTCATGAGTTTTCAAGAGATTGGGGGAATGGGAATGGATAGTAGCATAAAATGAAATGTCTGTGTCTATGCAATAATACATTCCCATGAAGTGTTAGTAAAGAGATGTTACTAAAAAAGAACCCTTTAAAATGTTTAATTTTAGAGTGGGTGGATTAGAAGTATTAATAGCTGATGCAGTTCAAACATTCAGC
Organism: Vipera berus; assembly: GCF_964194415.1. Taxonomy (NCBI): domain Eukaryota; kingdom Metazoa; phylum Chordata; class Lepidosauria; order Squamata; family Viperidae; genus Vipera; species Vipera berus. The sequence continues at coordinate 21,184,891 of NC_138202.1, forward strand.
TATGTTTTACTACATGAATTGGTGAACTTTGAAAAAAGGGCTGGGAAATTTTATTTATTTTATATTGAGTCATGGGGACCAGTTTAAATTGAGGGGGGGATAGGACCGAAACTAAGGTTTGATACTTGAAATGAGCAGCTGAATCAATATTTTCCACTCAAGACAGTAAAATTCTGCACTTAAAATATAGTCCCAAAGTTTGTAAGAAGTGAAGTTGGAAGTGCCATTTATAGGGGTTGTGTTGCAATGTGATTCAGAGGCAGCGTGGGCTGGCCTATAGCACCCTTGGAAACATCTTAATCCAAAAATGTCTTTTTCTAGCATTGCATGCCAGCTGCTCAAGAAAAAATGCAGTTAAAAGTGTCCCAGTAAGAATTATTATGTGGATTCTTGGGAGGGTAAGAAAGCAGTGAATAAGAACAGCTTAAAAGATAGCAGGCAAGTTCAAATGACAGTTTATCTCATAAACAACAATTTAGTACAAGTTCAGAGACATCTGGGAAAATATATTTCAAGGCATTACAAGAGACGCCTCCATAATCACCTCAGTATAAAGGAGGCTGGGACATTCCTTTTATAGTTTCCAAGATTTTGCACACCCCAGATAGTATTAGTCTCCCTAACTCACCCCACACACCCAGGCAACTTTGCTGCATCTCCATACACCCTCGCCCACCTTTCCTGATCTCTTGTTGCATTCCCTCACACTGTGTCCCAACCCTTGTTGAGTCTTGCTGCATCTCCATGCACACTTGAATATCCTTCTTGAAGTCCTTGACTCTTGTTCACCCTTACATACTCTTCCAATCTGTGCAGCACCCCCTATACGCCCTTGTGCACCTTATCTGACTCTCTCATGCACCCTTGCATGATTCTTGCTGCACCCCGCACTGCACTCTCATGCACCTTCATGCTCCCTCACTGACCCTTTCACTCACCCTTGTGCACCCCCTCCCACCCTCATGCTTTCTTTTTCATCCTCCTTGACCCTCCCTCACCTCTTTGTACTTTCCCCAGGACTCTCCTTGACCCTCTTTCAAACTCCTGTGCACCTCATCTAGAGTCCCTCACTCCTCCTCCACCTGGCAACAGTCACCTACCTGCCTATGGGCCTGGGACTTAAAACTTTCTACTGGCATCCCTACTAACTTTGGTGTGGGAAACTAGCAGGAAATTGCTGTGCCCCAAGGGATTCAGTTAACAAGAGCAACCAGTTCTGCAGGGATTGCCAGCACTAAGCAATGCCATCACTTTTATAAAATGGAAATTTATTGAAATTCTGGTCTTAGTTGCTGACCTAAATCAAGGATTACTTATACGTGACAATTATTCTTTCAAATGTTGGAGAGGTTGTCAAAAAAATAAAGGGTCTTTCATTTGTGCTTTTGCAATAAAGCTCCATTATTTTAGTGTAACATTTTTGGAAAGCTAAGTACCAGAATTACTGAATTTATTTACAGGACTAAATCTCAACTTTAAAAATATAGAACAATTTAATTTTAGCAGTGAAATAATAATTTCCCCAAACTACAAAACAGAGCAACTGGGATGCGCCTCTTCAATTGCTACATTAGAAAAAAAATCACAAAGTTAAAATAATGAAACATCAAAGGCAGAAATCACAATTCTATCATATTTGGATGGACTGTATCCTTTATGTAAATAGCAATATATACATGTTACATTTGTATGTGTTTGGTATTTGTCTCTTTTACTGACATTTTAGAGTGGGTTTTCTTTTGGTTTTTGTTTTTTATACCTTTTTTTCTTTATGTATCTTGAGTTGATATTATTTAGTTAATTGATAAGTTTTGTAGATCAGCTCCATAAAATAGGGGGAAAACTGAAATTAAAAATTACATTTAAAAGTTTACAAAACTAGTTCTTACGCCATTATTCATACTGCTAATCTAGATTATCTCATGTCAAAGATCTCAAGTCCATTCCCTAACTAGAACATCAAAATGCTTGAGACTTATACAATTAGTGTGAGAGACACTCAATGAAGCACAGCTTGGAACATGCCATGTTCCAGAATTAGCTTGAAAAAGTTTTGACAGTAGATCTGAGACTGCCCTCCAAAGTTGCTGCTATATTATAGTACCAGAATCAACTCAGCAACCAATATGGCAGTGTATCAGCCATATGATCAAAAGCTGCCCAGATGGATATATTGTGAATCTGTTAGATTTTTTTCCCCCAAGAGCATAAGGCAACCTATACATTTCCCTTTTTGGAATCCCCACAATAGCAACCTTGTAAGACATTGAACTCAGAGATAATGAAAAGGCTATAGTCATCCAGTGAGTTTCCATGGTTGAGTAAATGGGATCTCTCCCATTGTAGTCCAACACCTTACAATAGCTATAGTACCGCACTAAGTGTTAACAGCACAACGATTTTCAGAGATTCTGGAAGTTTATCACAATCCTTTCTATTACAAAATGTGGGGAAAATGGTCTTGTGTTAAAAACCCACTTCCTAGCCAAATATGGCAGGATCTAGCATCAAATGGATGCTTCCTGTATTACTCTCCATAATAATTTAGTAGCCAAGCCAAAGCACATTTTCATGAAACAAAGATGCTAAAACCATCTTGCATGTCAGAAGTTCATTCCAAAAGAGATGGAATTTTTAAAAAACCCCACAATACAATAAGGTGAAAAACACTTTCAACAACTTTTAAGTACTTTGCAGCTTGAATCTGGGAAATTTCCCATTTCTATTTTAAAGCAACACTTTTAAAAATAAGCATACCAGATTTAAGACAGCAATGTTGATTCTAGCAGTCTAATATGCAATATTTCACACCTCCTACTTCCAACAGTTCCACCTTCATTGTTTATATATGTTATTCTTTGTCGGAATAATATTTGTATTAGGAATCTGCTATGGTGCAGTATCTTACATTTTTGCAGCATCTATAAAAAGAATGAGCCCTGCCTGGCCCTTGAGAATGGAAAAATAAGGGCCTGTAATTAGCCCCATAACACTAGTGTTGTGTCTAACAAAATGAAGGGGAAAGAATTCAGCCATGGCTTCTACCAGCTCAGGAGAAACACCTCTGTCAGAATCCATTTATATCACATTTCATAATTGTATAGGTAGAACAACGTGCTATTTCTGGGGATTCTGCCATCTCTCCGAGGGGGGGGGGGAGAGGATGGTTACTAAAGCGATTTTCAAACAACAGGGGATGTTTTACTGGGGAAGGGAGGGGGGACAGACAGGTCTGGATTGTATCTTCATTTACAACTGAAAAGGAAAGCAATAACCATAAAACCAAGGAGAGTTCCCTTTCCCATGGAAGGACCTGACACCTAGCAACTGACGACAGCCTGACCAAATGGATGAGGGGAGGGGCTGGAATGGGAATGGTTTATATAGGATTGAAATGTAACTTTTCTCAGATTCCGTCTTGTATTCCCACAATCGATTCCATCCTAGTAAACATTTTCCTTTTGGACTAAACTTGCATCCAAGAGTTCTTATTTCCTAAGATGTGGATTGAGGTAGGTCCTGACAGTAGACGGAATCTGCTTTAAGAGTCAACCTGGAAGGGAAAACCTTACCGGGGGACTTTGCAACAAATAAAATGTCTGGCGACGAAGCAAGAGAGGAGGGAAGCCCCATGGAGGGGGAGTCTTCCCCCCAAATGGAATCCCAAAGACAATGGGAAGCTGAAGCAGCATATTCCCCCGGGGAAGAAGCGGTGGAGCAGTACGACCGAAAACCCCGGTGGTCGATGGGCGTTGGAAGGAAAAGTGAGTGGGAAAAGGCTTCGGGAGAAACGACCCTGAGGCGTAGTAACCACCAACCAGAATGGAGGCAAGAGATGGAGAGTTCCCTGCACGCCAGCGAGGAGGAGCGGATCCTGGAAAAGGCCATTGATCTGATGAAAGCAACCCTGAGTTCACTGAGGGAGGAGAGAGCTGAAAATCGCAACCGAGGCAGCGCCTGGGGACGCAACTGGAAAGGTAACGGCGGGGATCCAACACCTGAAACCCCGGGGCCATCCAATGGAACAGGAATTGCTGCCTCAGCAGTACCCACCCCCCCCCCAGAACCACAGATGGGGACCAGGATGAGGAGCGATACCGGCCACGGCGCAGACAACGCTCCAGCCAAAGACTCCCGCCCCTGGAAGTCAAATTCAAGGGGGAGCCATCACGACTGGGATTTTTCCTAACCCAAGTCCTCAGCTACATGGAAGAGTACGGACAGGACATCCCCAGTGACAAAACACGCATCCGAATTGTGCAATCTGCCCTGGACAGGACGGCTGCAGACTGGGTGGTGAACTTGCATGACTCCAACGCCCCAGAACTCAACGACTTCAACCAATTCATGTCATCTTTGAGGCGACGGTTCGAGGATCCTTTGGCTGACCGTAAGGCCCAGGAGAGAATCAAAACGGTGAGGCAGGGCAGGCGAGCAGTGGCTGATTATACCCAAGAATTCCGAGCCATTGCCAGCAAGCTGAACTGGCCAGAAGACATCCTCCTTAGCCACTTCAAAGACGGTCTGAACTACGACCTGTATGATGCTTGCCTGCCTCGAGGAGACCCACCCCACCTCGACGACTGGTACATCCTGGCGGAGGAAGTGGAAATAGACCTACTGAAGAGACACCGCAGAGGAAAACCATGGGGCCGCCTGCCACCCGAGCAAACACACGAGGGGGAAAAACCACCAGCCACAGCCAAAAAAATCAACAAGTTGCTTCAACTGCGGGAGAGAGGGCCACCGTGCTGCAGAATGTCGTTCAAAAGCCCCCCCACGAAAACCAGAGGCATCATCCTCCAAGAAGCCGGGGAAGCCCCAAGGCAACACAAAAGAATCTTCCATGAAGGGGACAGAGGCTGTAGAGTCCACAATTCCTGCCAGGAACTGGGACTGGACTCCGGCCTGCACCGCAGGGACGGTGGACAACTCGGAAGAGAGCTCAGAGGGAGAACCATTGGTAAGTGGACCCCTTCCACCCATACTTAAGACAGTGACTATATTAGCTTCCCCTATGCCTGAAGCAGCCAAAATAAAAGCTCTGATAGACTCTGGGTGCATCCGCTGCCTTATAAGCCCAACGCTGGTGGAGAGATTGAGCATCCCAGTGAGGAGGCTAAAACAACCAATCTCTTTTAGTCAATTAGATGGGACAATAGCAGGGGGAGGACCAGCCACCCTAGCCACTTTACCAATCCACCTATCACTGGGGCCCCATGAGGAGGACATAACGTTTATAGTGGCCCCAGGCATGGAATGCCCAATGATCCTAGGACTGGAATGGCTGAAGAAATGGAACCCCGGGATAAACTGGAGGACAGCAGAACTCAATTTCCCAAAGGGGGGGCAGAAGAACTTAGACTCCAAAAGCACCCCCCCAACCCAGAGGGAGGAGACAGCAGCAGTGGGGAAAGAGAAGGGATTACCAGAGATACCGGAGGAATACAGGGACCTGACTGAGGTTTTCAGTGAGGAAAGAGCAGATGAGCTTCCCCCCCACCGCCCCACAGACTGCACCATAGAATTCAAACCTGGGGCAAAACTCCCAAAACCCAGGATGTATGCCATGAGCCCAAGGGAAATGGCAGAAATGGAGAGATTCATAAAGAAAAACTTAGAAAGAGGATTTATTGAGCCTGCCAAACCCAAAGTGGCTGCCCCGGTTCTGTTCAGGGAGAAGAAGGATGGGTCCTTTCGTTTGGTTGTGGACTATAGAAATTTGAACACAATTAGTGAATGTAATCTGTACCCCCTTCCCCTAATGAAGGATATGTTATCCCACCTATCGAAAGGAAAGATTTTTACCAAACTAGACCTGAGGGAAGCATACTACCGTATTAGGATTAAGGAAGGAGACGAATGGAAGACTGCATTCAACTGCCCAATGGGGTGCTATCAATTCAAAGTATTGCCATTCGGACTGCAAGGGGCCCCCACAGTCTTTATGCAATTAATTAATGACGTGCTGAGAGAGCACCTATATAAGGGGGTCCTGGTTTACCTCGATGACATCCTTATCTTCACAGAAACCAAAGAGGAACATATCAAACTAGTCAGAGCAGTCCTGAAGAAGTTGCGAGCTGCCCACTTATATGCTAAATTATCGAAGTGTGAATTCCATCAGGAAAAAATCGACTACCTGGGATATCGCATATCTCCAGAGGGCATCGAAATAGACCCTGAGAAGGTCAAGGCAGTACTAGAGTGGGCACCCCCCCGCACACGGAAGCAATTGCAAAGTTTCCTGGGGTTTGCAAACTTCTACCGCCAATTCATCCCCGCATTTGGCCAAATAGCCATGCCCCTCACAAATTTGTTGAAAACGAAGGGGGGGTCACCCGTGAAACCCAGCCAGCCTCTGAAATGGTCAATGGAATGTCAAGCAGCATTTGAGAGGCTAAAGAGACTTTTTTCTGCTGAACCTGTCCTAAAACACCCAGATCCCGACAAACCTTTTGTAATACAGGCAGATGCGAGTGATGTAGCGGTAGGAGCCGTACTATTACAAGAAAATGATGGGGGGACATTGCAACCATGCGCATACACATCCAGAAAACTCACAGAAACAGAACAACGCTGGCCAATATGGGAAAAAGAGGCATTCTCGTTGAGGTGGGCATTACTAACATGGCGCCAATTTTTAGAAGGAAATAAAATACCTTTCCAGGTCTGGACAGACCACAAAAATTTGGAAGCACTAAAAACACCCAGGAAGCTCACTCCTAAGCAAGCCCGCTGGTCCCAACATTTTCACCGATTCAATTTCACTCTCAAACACTTACCGGGGGGAAAGAACTTCCTGGCAGAGGCATTATCCCGCATGCCCCAATATAACAGCACAAGAGTTACTGACTTTAAACCACTTGTACCGGAACAACAACTGGCAGCACCAGTCACCACCAGGGCACAAGAAAAAATGAAGCCGAAGGTAGATAGCCAAACTGGAATAGAATTCAGGAAATCTTTGGAAAGTGATGAATGGTTCCAGAAAAATAAACATGTGTGCACAATTAAAGATGGACTGCCGTGGGTGGGGGAGAAGCTATATATACCTGCCACACAGAGAATAAATTTCATGTAACTGTGCCATGATACAAAATCAGCAGGACACTTTGGCTTTGTAAAAACCTTACACTTAACTAAAAGGCAATTTTGGTGGCCATCTATGAAAAAGGACATAGAAAGCTATGTGGGTAGCTGTCAAATTTGCGCGATGGCCAAAAGACTGCAAGGGAAACCGCCAGGTCTGTTACAACCGGTGGCAAACCCCTCAGCCCCATGGAAAGAAATAGCCATGGATTTTATCGTAGAACTGCCAGAAAGTAATGGAAACACCGTAGTCTGGACTGTCACAGATCTGTTCTCTAAGCAAGTACTTTTCATACCTTGCCAAAAAATCCCGACTGCAAAAGCATTAGCAAAACTTTTTGTACAGCATATTTACAGATTACACGGGGTACCACAACGCATCATATCTGACAGAGGGGTGCAATTTACGTCGGCATTTTGGAAAGAATTTTTATCCCTCTTAGGAACCACCCAAGGACTGTCATCTAGTCACCATCCTCAGACAGACGGAGCTTCTGAAAGACTTAATAATATACTTGAACAATATCTGAGATGCTATATTAATTTTCAGCAGTCCGACTGGACGGACCTACTGCCTTTTGCAGAAGTAGCATATAATAATGCAGTCCACTCAAGCACAGGTTACACTCCTTTTCAAGTAGCTACAGGCCAGAGTTTCAACCCAATACCAGAACTAACCCCAAAAGAACCGGTTATCCCTGATCTGAAGGAATGGATTGCTCAATTACAAAATACATGGCCAATCGTTAGAAAAGCGTTGGAAGATGCCAGAAAAGCATACAAGACATAGGCAGACAAAAAAAGAACCGATCCCACACCATTTAGGGTAGGAGAGATGGTATATTTATCCACAAAATACCTGAAATCACTCCAACCCTGTAAAAAACTAGGACCAAAATATATTGGACCTTTTCCAATTAAAAGAATCATAAACCCAGTAACAGTTGAATTAGAACTACCCAAAAATCTTAGACGAATACACCCAACCTTCCACTGCGGTCTATTAAAGAGAGAACAACAATCACCACTACGAGAAAAAATCCCACCACCACCACCCCCCATCATGGTGGAAGGAGAACAACATTTTGAAGTGAAAGAAATCTTAGATTCCAGAAAACACCATGGAACGATACAATATTTAGTGGCATGGAAACACCTCCCCTCCTCAGAAAATGAGTGGGTTAACAAACTCCATGTTAAAGCACCTAAGTTGCTTAAGAGGTTTCATACAGAATATCCAAACAAACCAGGCTAACATTTATATGTTTTCTTTCCCCACAGATGGACTCATCTTTTTTCTGAAAGGAGAGCCGAATGTCAGAATCCATTTATATCACATTTCATAATTGTATAGGTAGAACAACGTGCTATTTCTGGGGATTCTGCCATCTCTCCGAGGGGGGGGGAAGAGGATGGTTACTAAAGCAATTTTCAAACAACAGGGGATGTTTTACTGGGGAAGGGAGGGGGGACAGACAGGTCTGGATTGTATCTTCATTTACAACTGAAAAGGAAAGCAATAACCATAAAACCAAGGAGAGTTCCCTTTCCCATGGAAGGACCTGACACCTAGCAACTGACGACAGCCTGACCAAATGGATGAGGGGAGGGGCTGGAATGGGAATGGTTTATATAGGATTGAAATGTAACTTTTCTCAGATTCCGTCTTGTATTCCCACAATCGATTCCATCCTAGTAAACATTTTCCTTTTGGACTAAACTTGCATCCAAGAGTTCTTATTTCCTAAGATGTGGATTGAGGTAGGTCCTGACAACCTCGGCCTTTCTTTTTCACTACTGACTAATTATAAGAGGCAATTAGCGAGATGTTTGGAAAAATCCTTTTTCAAGAAGTGGGAACAAAAGGGAAGTTAGAGAAAGAAACCTTCAAATCAAAGCTGTAATCTACCTCAAGAGCTGAAGAATTGTGAAGGAGCTTTTGGTAACTAACGTGGCTCCCTTAATTACAGTGACCTTTCATTCTATGGTAACTCCATTCAGAAGAATGCTTTAATTATTTTACATTCTTCCCTTTTCAGACTTAAAATAAATTCTTGATTCTTTACAGGGCATGCCATATTATGTCTATGCTTGTTGTCCCTGGATGAACATTTCATTTGCAATAGAATGCTATTTGATGCCCAGACTCACTTGACAGTGAGATTGGGAGGGGGGGGCTGTTTATATAAATTTAATTAATAAATGAATAAAATTTGCTTATCAATTGATTTATTGACTAATAGCTGGATAAACTTCTAAAGTTATTTTTTTTAATTTGTTAAAATACATTTCCAAATGAGGAGTTGTCATATTTCCCTTTCAAAATTGGAAAGGAAGTCTGGATTAGAGATGGACAGAAATAGCCTTTCAAAATTCTTCACCAACATTATGTTCAAAGGCATTGGGGAAATCACCTGTTTCTCAAAGTCTTGGAGGAAGAATTCTCCAACATTTTCTCACCAGCAGTAGCTGAAAATCCCATGGGAGATGTTCCCTACTGCCTTGATGACTTATCTTGGTATTATGAGAAAATGGGAAATTGGAAGGGAGTAGATGAGCATAAAGAAAAATGTACAATGAAAGACGGGACCATTATTCTCACCCGTTGGCCATATTATAATAAAATAAGATGAACACCATACTTCTCCAATGGAAATGTCATCAAAACTCTATTCTCCCTTTAAAATATTTCAAATCAAATTATCCCTTTTTTCAATTGAATTAAAATCAATGGGAAAAACTGCAAAGCAATTTTTTGGAGTGGTAGAGAAAGAAAAATAAATAAAAAGAAAGAGACTTCTTGATCATAATTTTATCTGTCTCATGGTGGCTCAGTCAAACGTATGTGTAAATATGCTGCAAAGAGAAAGAGAGAGAAATATACCATAGTTGAGTTATAATAAAAGAAGGGGAATAGGTTTCTAGAACACTGTTGGAATGCTTGAAATTGCAGTGGCTAAAAAGGATTATCTAGAGCATTTAAGCATCTTGCTGTTGTCCAGTTGTTAAGTTGTATTCAATTCTTTGCAACTCCATGGACCACAGAATGCCAGCCCTTCCCCTCATCCTCTAAGGCCTACACAAGTCCTCCTAAACCCATGTCCATTGCATCAATGATACTATCCAACCATCTCATCCTCTGATGTCCCTTTCTCCTTTTGCCTTCAATCTCTCCCAACATAAGGTTCTTTTCCAAGAATTCCTCTCTTCTCATTTGGTGGCCAAATATTTGAACTTCAGCATCAGAATCTGTCCTTCCAAAGAACAGTCAGGGTTGTCTATGGAGATTCTCAGTCATCCAAGTCATAGTTGCCCCAAAGGTGCTTTTTCAGGAGGCAACTGGACTTTCTTTTTTTCTTTGAAAACATTTCGCTTCTCGTCCAAGAAGCTTCTTCAGCTCTGACTAGCTCTGCATTGCAGACTGCAGGAACCATTTGCCCTTCAGTTTGAGAGGCAGACAACACAGACTCATCCCCAATAGCCTGCTCCTGTCTCCAACAGTGAAGGGACAAAGGGCAGGAAACATCCTGCAGTCAAGAAGGCTCCACCACTCATTTGCACCACTCAGGTGACCCTGAGGACACAGGTAAACCTCCAAATGGCCTCAACCACTCTCTAAAAGAATGTAAATGACCAGCTGTCTGCAAGGAGTATAAATCCTTCCATTCCCTGCCATCCAGTCAGAACTGAAGAAGCTTCTTGGATGAGAAGTAATATGTCTTCAAAGAAACACAAGGAAGTCCAGTTGCCTCCTGAAAAAGCACCTTCGGGACAACAGTCATGGTTGGTTTTCTTATTTAAGCATGACAAAGGATTAAATAGCACACTCAGGGGAGGAATCCCAAAACAAAAAAGTCTGATATATTATATAGGCAAGTGAAAAAATAGCTATTTAGTTGAATGAAAGACTGGCTGGCTTTGCCTAAAGATTATCATCAGTTTGCCTTTTTTAGATCCTTATCATTAGAATTCAAACCAGTAGTAACCAGTGATGAAGATCTTTTTGGCAAGGAAGTTCTCCGCAAGGGTTCAAAAAAGGCAATATGGCAGTGGTGACCATGCAATCAAACCCCCCATCACTTTTTAATGTGTAATAAAATGTATTAAATTATATTTCATGCATTTAATGTATAATTAAATAAAATATACAATGCATTGATGTATAATAAATGTATGCAAGGTATAATTAAATGTAATAATGTATAACTGTATGCCTATAAAAAAGGAATATGGCTTCAACTGAACAGCTGTGGCCACCATCTTGGTTGTTTTAACCCTAATGCCACTGATTTTTTCTGGTGCATCCTGCCTATACAAAGCATATCTAAACTGCTTTTCTGGTCCCTTATGTGCTACTCCTAAGAGTTAAAATCATGGTAGAGGACATATTGTAATTCAACATATTGAAGGATCTCTTTTTTGAGGAATATTTTGAACAGCAAATATGTTCATTTATTATTTATGGAAATGTAAGTTACATTTTCTTTCTGCTCCATTGCATCTTTACTTTGAATTGTTTGGGGTTCATTTCTGACTTCTCATCTCTACATTTGGGTGGGAACTTTGGTTTTGGAAGACAATGAGGGATTCTCTAAGGAAACAAACAGGCAAATAATAATTTATCAAAACAGGTGAGGAGACTTAGGATGAGGTTCGCATTTTGGACTTTGGGGGCTTTCCCCATTGAACAGCTCAAATTCTGCTTTTCCATCTTGAATCAGCAGAAAACTATACAGGCATGAAATTGGTTGCCCCCATTCCTGATCTCTATCCTGCCTTCAATGCCTCCATTCACAGCCACTATAGTCACCAGATTTGCTTCCAAGGTGACAAGTGACAAAGCCTAACATATTTTACACAACTGGAAGGTGCCCAGGGTCAGGATTTGAAGAAGGGGGAAATTATTACTTTAGCACTGTAATTGTTCAGAGGTTGTGGATTTAGAGACAAGATAAATGATGTAAATAACCACTGATGCAACTAAGAAGGAATTCAGGTAATGCAAGTAGCAATTCAGTGGAGACATAATATTAAGCAATTAGCTTAAGACTGAAACTATTATCACATAACTGGTACTTTGATGTGGATAACAGTGATTTTTTTAAAAATATATATATATTCAGCTTTGGATGAAAACTTGATCAGACTTTTAACACTGACTTTCTAAATGGGAATGAGTAGTGATAAAATTTCTATTTTTTTCTTTCAATTCTTTAAGCTTTTTAAATAGTAGAATGTTAGCCATCCTTAATCGTATTATTTCAACATTACTGCATTGAAATCTGCATTGAACTAATACAAGGTACCATGATTTACAGTATTATAATGAAAGGAAAAGAAACAACAACAAAAACCAAATCCAGACCAATCCAGTTCCACTCATCTGTTGGAGATAAGATATGGAGAAAAAAGTTTAACTATATTATTAGTTGTCAGCCATTTTTAATGGGACTTTCTCTTAAATTTAATTTCAGTATTGTTTGGGGTGAGATGAATGTGAAGGCAAAAGCACAGATAAAGGACTTTTTATGGACTTGAATAATATGGGAAAAAAAAGAGGACATGTCACCAGCCTGGAATCATTCCCTTTATGGAAATCAGCTGAACAACCAAAGATAATAGAATACTATGCAAGAGTCACTGAAGCAGTAGGCGTGAGCTTAAATGGACTCCAGAAGATGGTAGAGGACAGGAAGGCCTGGAGGAACTTTGTACATGGGGTCGCGATGGGTCGGACACGACTTCGCAACTAACAACAACAACAATGCAAGAAAAGGATTTGTAAGAGGGAAGCTTAGCTGTCTTTTAATTGACTCAGGCTCTGGTTATTTATAGGAAAAGTCCCATATGGAGATTTTTCATATGGAAGATGCCTACAATCAGTGGTGGGATTCAAATATGTGAACAATTGGTTCTCTGTGTGGATGCTGCTTCCAGACGTCCGTTCTGGGCCTGGGCAAAAAAAAATGAGCTACCGGTTCTGCCAAAACTGGTGTGAACCGGCTGAATCCCACCACTGTCTACAATCCACTAATAGGTCATTTCAAGCTATATTGAAGTTATATTCCATAGTCTAAATACAAACAACAGAATGAGCAAAACCACTAAAAAAATTGCTAGGAATGGAACTCTCCTTTCCAGTCCTTGGAAATGGAGAGTGAGTGATTTGGTTGTTTTTTTATCTTTTTCTGTTCACCTCTGCATTGGGAGAAAAGCATCAACCTGGGTGTACTTATATTCCATTGTATTCAGACTGGAGATGATGCTGGTCTCTGCCATGCCTCCAGCCTTCCAGGCTGCAGTTTGCAAGCTTCAAACATGGGAATGATGCAATGAATATCCCATATTTGTTGTCTGCAAAAAGCACTTGCATCCACAACAGACCATCCCTAAACAGCTACTTCGTCTTTAGGTTTTTCCATTAGCAGAAATATTTTTGTCATGTTATGTTTTCCTCCTGGCTGATACAGCATAGGCGCCTTCAAAATATGATCTCCATCCTAAAACCTTTGTTTCTACTTTTGCACCTTACACCAGCAGCACCATTTCCATTATTCATAACATCTTTTCTTGCATAATTTAGTGTGTTTGGAGGGCACAGCCAACTAAATGAAAGACACCCAGCAACTCTGGAGAGGCAAATATATGAAACAGAGGCAAACAGAGAGGCAGTTGGCCATTATCCAAGCAAGCCCACTTCAATAATTCAGACATTTTGACATGATTCATTTAAAGGTCTAGGTCTGAATATAGACCCATTGGCAAATTGCCTCCCATTTTATGTCCCTGCACACCTTGGCTCCATGATTATATATGTACTATATGTTGCAGCAGGAGAATGTAGGGTTAACACACTTATCGACACATGGATGCACTCACAAAATACATAACATATTTTGCATATATTCTGGTCATCACAAATCAAAAAGGATGCTGAGACTCTAGAAAGTGTGCAGAGAAGAGCAATAAAGATGATAAAGGGTCTGGAGGCTAAATGGTTCACGAAGCTAGGTCCATCTAGCTATTGAAGAGAAGGTTTGGGGGGGCGGGGCACATGATAACTGTCTTCTAGTACTTGAGGGGCTGTCAAAGAAAAAAGAGGTTTGACTTATTCTACAAAGCACCAGAGAACAGAACAAGAAGTAATGTGTGGAAACTTGTTAAAGAGAGATCCAATCTAGAAGTAAGGAGAAGTTTTTGGCAATGAGAACAATCATTGGAATAGCTTGCCTCCCAGAGTTGTAGATGCTCCATCACTGGAGATTTTCAAAAATAGATTGGAGAAGCATTTGACCAAGATGGCATAAGGTCTCTTACCTTGACCAGTGGATTGGACCTGAAGACTTCTGAAGCTCATTCGAGCCCTATGTTTCTATATTCCATGTTCTGAATGCAAACAACAGAATGAGCAAAACCACTAAAAATTGCAGGGGGGTGGTAGAAATCATGTTTCTCACTCACCTAAAGTTGCACATTCTTATTTGGAATGTTCAGCAATTGGTATTCAAGGTAAAGGTAATGTTGCCCATAATATAATCCACTTATTCTATTCTTTTTTTTTAATGGAACAGCAGTTACATTTTTAAATCTTTTTTTTTTAATTCTCTTTATAGCTTTACTAAGCTGCTGGGTAGCAGATAGCTTTACACAGCAGAAAAAAGGCATGGAAAAAGAAATGCTAAAGTTAGAAGCATAACTTTTATAAGAAAACACTCCTGAACCTGGTGTTTGCAGGAAAGAAAAACAAATAAAGATAGGTTTTATTTAGAAAATAACCAGTTGATAGGAAAGCTTGAGTTACAATTACTAATAGTATATCAAGCACCAGGGAAATCAAGAGATTCAGGCAGTTCAAATGAGTATAAAGATTTACTGCAGGCTTAAGCTCTCTACAAAACTTTAAACTACTAATGGTCAAGGGAAATTAGCAGGACTTAAGAAAGGAATTCAAGATGGGCTGGACTTAGATCTCATGTGGGCACGCAGGGACTTGTGACTGGTGATGCATTTGACCCCTACGTTGGGCTCAGCCTGGTCATCTCCTACAAGCAGTGCACTATCCTCAGTTATGAAGAGAGGGAGTGAGTCAAAGAGATGCTTGAGCTGCACAGATCCAAGATAGAAGACTTAATTGATGGAGGAAGGAAATGATGAAACTTCTGACAATATTAGTCTAAACAAGAAGAGGCATATTGTAGAGGTATGCAAAGTCAAAGGAAAGAAGATAAAAACGCAGAGCTCCACTGCTGATTACTATCTCTCTATTGATTGACTCTAGCAGTCAATAGGCGTTTAAACGAAGTGCATACAGAGTTGAATTCCATCATCTTCATCCCCACCCACAAGGTACTGAGCTCTATATATTTAACCATAGTGATTCTTATTTGCCCCTCTTTTCATATTTGTTCTTGTCACCTCTTCTGATGCATGACATGCCACTATCCACTCTTATCACACAAAACCTACAACAAAATTGAATTTAATGGCAACTGAACCACAGACAAGAGAAAGATTGCCATCTGTTAGCATAACCAGCTATTGCCACTCATCTTCATGAGGTTGAAGAACAAACTAAGGATAGCTATCTCTAAAAAAAGATTGTCTATTGATACCATTATATTAAAAAAAACAACAATAGTTTGCATGCATGCCTGAATTTCTGCATATATTTTCATATTTTAATGATGAATTGTGTAGTTGAGAAAAAGAGACTTTGTGATATTGGTGATTTCCAGATTTATATGGTCTTAGCCAGCAGGACCAGTATCAAAGTATTGTCAGAACATCTGGAAAGCATCAAGCATGTTACACTGTTGCACAGTGTCTCCGAACTTGGCAACTTTAAGACTTGTGGACTTCAGCACCCAGAATTCTTCAGCCAGCTCTTGAAGGAAACCAATGAAAGTGATCTGTCACTGAGTCCATATATGACTGATGCTTAGCACAAACAGAAGGAAGCTGGAAAGAGCAAAATCCTGGTGCTACTGGTGATTTCTTTTCCTTGTCTGTTTTCATGTACTACATTGTAGTTATGACTACATTTTTGGGGATCTGGAAGGTTAAGAAAATTAAAATTAAATTGTTCAGTTTTTCATATTGCACATGGTTAAATAATGAATTTTTAAAGCTGCTTTTCCTTGTTTTCATGGTTTACTTTATGAAAGTATAATGAAGTTAATTCTTCAGAGTTCTCTCTTGATTTGACAAAGAAAAAGCAAGGAAAAAAAATCCAACACCTTCCTGTGTTCAGCATGGGGAAACACTACCCACTAATGCTATAGATTTATTCTTATTTTGTCCTAAAATTTTGAAGTTACATAAATTAAAAAAAAGGTTCTAAGGAAGCAAAACACGAACACCCTCTGGTTTCTGCATATTTTGACATGCATTATCCCATCAGAAAAACCCCAAACTGGAATGATTAATTTTCTTCTTGATCTAAATCAGGGGTAGGCAATTTAGGCTTTTTTATGACTCGTGGACTTCAACTCCCAGAATTCCTGAGCTAGCACAGCTGGCTATGCTGGCTCAAGAATTCTGGGAGTTGAAGTCCAGGAGTCATAAAAGAGCCAAGGTTGCCTACCCCTGAATTCTAAATTGAGCTTTTTAATTTGGATTGAACTACTTCTGGGAAGAAAAAAAACAGTGTCATTTTCAGAGTTTCCAGAACTGGATTTGATTGTAGCCGTTCCTGGTATACAGGTAGTCCTTGACTTATGACTACAGTGGAGCCCAAATTTTTTGTTACTAAGCAAGAAATCTGTTAAATGGATTTTGCCTCATTTTATGTCCTTTCTTGCCACAGCTGTTAAGTGAATCACTGCAGTTGTTAAGTTAGTTAAGTGAATCTGGCTTTCCCATTGACTTTGCTTGTCAGAAGTTCCCAAAATGTGATCACATGACCCTGGGACACTGCAACTGTCATAAATATGAGTCAGTTACCAAACATCCAGATTTTGGTCATGTGACCATGGGGATGCCGCAATGGTTGTAAATGTGAAAAACGGTCATGTCATTTTTTTTCCAGCTGTTGTAACTTCAAACAGTCACTAAATGAACTATTGTAAGTTGAAGACTACCTGTATACTTTATGCAGAACTTATTGTAAAGGGAGTTGAAGGGAAGTGATTATTCTCAACTTTTATCAGAGAACCACATCTTCTTTTTTGAAAAAAAATATTTTGAGGTGGGATGAGTTCCTAGGTTTTTCTGCAACCTGATCACTAGCTTGAAGATTCCTTTTCAATGATGTATTGAGGAGAAAAGTATCTATCTGTCACAACAATCCCCAAAATAAATGGAGGCCACGAACCCTTTGAAGAGGTCCATCCTCCATGTTTTTGACCACCTTTTCTTATATGCTCTCTTTAGCTTCCTCCCTTAGAAACTGTCTTCTAAGCAGAGTGTAGCTGTAAGGTTTGTTCTTGCTAGTTAAAAAGCCAATTAGCATGTTGAGCAACTAATTAACTTACCAATGCTGTCATGTTAGATCCTAACCAAACATACTTCTGCAAACATGTTTTTCTACATTTGTAATGTACTCTTTAGCTCCCTAATGAGGAAGCTATCTTCCAGGCATAGTTTAGTTGCAGGCTTTGTTCTTGCTAATTAAAAATCAATTAGCATGTTCAGCAATTATCTAATTAACTTGCCAATGCTATCATGTTAGATCCTATCCAATCATGCTTCTGCAACAGCAATTTAGCTAGGGCTTTAGCAATAAGGCAAATGGGTTGCTTCCTTGTGTGTGTTTCTATTCGTCAAAGACATGTTACTCTCATGTGCTCCTGGTATTTCTCATTTGGCACATTTAGAACAACTTATAAAATAAGAAACATTCTTCTTGCAGGAGTTCTACTAAGGAATCCTGCTTTCTTACAATCCAGTTCTATGAGCTCCTGTGCTTACTTTATCTCTGTGTTGTAGCTCTGCATTTTGCTTTCTGTGAACACTGGCCTACTGAAGTAATGCTTTTCAATTCAAACCCTGGACTCCTTAGTATTAGATATTCTTCTAACAGAAGAAATACTAATGCTAAAAATCTATATTGCCTCGGTAAGCTGCCTACCACTGATCTTGTGAAGAAATTCTTTCTGCTTCTAGTATCAGAAGGATCAGAAATCTTCTTTTTCTCTATCTCTGGCAAAGAATTCAATCAAACACATCAGACAATCAGTGGAAGTCAAAGATATTACACTTATTCACAGAGTGCTCCTTTTGCTTTTTGATGGGCCTTTTCTGTCATAACCCCTTTTCCACAGAACATCTTGACTCTGGAGGTGAGGTTGGCCCCCATTCTTTTGGCCATCCAGAAGATTATTAACTAGTATAGGATTCAACAGTGGTAGGCAACCCAGGGGTTGGTTGGTAATTTGTGGACACTTTCCCTGTCTTTTTAACTTCTTATATTTTTGTAAGGATTTTTATGATCTTTTTATTTATAAGTCACTCAGCATCACTTATATAGTGAAATGGATGGCATATCCATCCATCCATTCAATCAATCAATCAATCAATCAATCAATCAATCAATCAATCAATCAACCAACCAACCTATCCCAAGTTTTAGAAGGCTCAGGCCTCTTCAGACTGATGCTCAGATGTTGAGTTTAAGGCTGTCTTCCATTCTTCAAAGAAAAGCAAAAGTGGAAAGCATTATACTTATTTTGGACTTGCTCCTATAACCTTGTCTGAGGTGAGAAAATGGAAGTGCTTGTAGAAAATATCACTTGAACGCAATAACCTGAGCTATATTGGTTGGGTGAAAGGGCCAAGGATAAACCAGAGTCTTACATTTAGTTTAAGATTGCTGGCGTTATAGAAATATTTCCTTAGGTGAAATGCAGAAAAGGGATGATAATAAGAATAAGCACTATTAAGCTGGAAGAAAAAGTATATTCTCATACTCATGGCATAATTGCCAGAAGCTTTTAGACCAGGGGTCAGCAACCCATGGCTCCGGATCCACATGTGGCTCTTTCCTTTGCTGTGGCTCTGTTATTTTATATATAGCATAAAGGTAAAAAATGATATATGCAGTGTTATCTTCATTTTAGATGTCAAAAGGGTTTTGTGGCTCCCGGTGTTTTCTTTTCTGTGGGAAACAGGTCCAAATGGCTCTTTGAGTGTTTAAGGTTGCCGACCCCTGTTTTAGACTCTTTCAATGGACTCAGTAAACATATTAACAAAGATTAGAATTCTAACAACCAAGCCAAATCCAAAACTGCTAAAGAATTCCTGGAAGTTTGGCATTCAGACAAATCAGTCAACAGATACATATAGATAAACCTCATTTACTAGACAATAAAACAAATTAGGAAGGAAACAAAATACTACAATGCACCCCCACCAGCAACCCTCATTCAAAAAAGGAGGTATCGGCATCAATCAGGAAGAAAAAAATATTTTAATCAAGGAACCGCCAGGGAGGAAACTACACCCCCACCAAAAATTACAGGGCAAACAAATTCAACACTCACTTGCATTAATGATGTTACCTAGTTGGGTAATGAAACGAGCACCAAGAAGTCCACAGTTTCAATCCTGGGTGACAGATATTCTGTTCTATTAGAGACAAGGATTATCACATATACATTGTATATATTCTGATTTTCTAAAAGCATATAGTGAAGTCCCTCATCAGAATTCTGAGCAAACTCAGGTGCCAGACAAGGGGATGAGCTATGTCATCATTTGGGAATGAATTAAAAAACAAGAACAGAGAATAAATGGGAATAAATAAATTCTTCTATTGGCACCCTTACATGACAGAAGATATGACAATAACCATGAACTGCATGGTTGAATGATGACCATAGGAGCATCCAGATTTCAACCATGTCTTCCCAGTCATGAACAGTAGGCCCAACAAGCTTCCTTATTTGAAGTGTGTTTGGTCCTGTTGATTCTTTGGAAGTGGATAGGATACTTGGACTGCAAGCTTGACCAGTGTGATATAGATCCATGGCCCTGACTGGTTGATTAAGGAGGGAGGCTATGTTACTAAAATGTTATCAGTTGGCCTAAGGCATTTTAGCACTACATTATCTCTAAATTTGTTAGATAGATAGATAGATAGATAGATAGATAGATAGATAGATAGATAGATAGATATGAAATTTAGTTGCTTGCTCTCAAAGTGTACACATACATAACACACATTTAAGCATACTATATAAAACATGTATAGACCTATACCCTTACATATATGTAACATATAAATATTAATCACTGCCCATCTTGAATACATATGGAAGGAGGAAGCTTTAGAGTTCACAAAGTTAATACTGTATGAAACAAAACTATGACTGAATCTGGATGTTCTGCTTCGGATACCATGGAGCCTCCTCCTAGAAGGTAAAAAGGAAAACAGGTTGTGAAGAGGATGTGTCGTGTTCCAGACAATCTTGCGGACCCTTCACAAACAACACTTATATGCTATGTCCTGGATGGAAGGGAGGGAACTGCCAATGATCTTTTCAGCCATCCTCACCACTCTCTGAACCTCCTTCCTGTCTGAAGCAGTGATGCTTCTAAACCAGACTGTGATGCTGTATGACAAGATGCTCTTGATTGTCCCTCTGTAGAAAGTGGTAAGGATAGGGGAAGGAAGATGTGCTTTTCTCATGCAACGCAGAAAATGCAGGCGCTGCTCTGCCCGCTTCACCAGTATCTCACTGTTGAGCAAACAAGCCAGACTACTCATTAGCTGCACATCCAGGAAATTGATGCTGGTAACCATTCTTTATTGGAGGGGGGAAAAAACAGAGGGAGTGGTTAACTGTTTTATTGATAATGGAGGAATGTGCAAAAAATTGAGCGAATAAAATTTTGCAAAGCATCATCCACTTTCTCAGGTTCTGAGAAGCCCATAACCACTACAACTCATGCTTGCACAGTGCCTTGGTTGAGTGATTCATTTCCCCAGGAATTAGTCTCTCCTTGCTGGAATTCCTGGACCTACTATGGAGGCCTAGGACTATAGAACAGAGGACTATCCCCTTCTCACTCTCCAGCTCCCACTGATACATTGAGGGAGATAGGCAGTACAGAAATAAAATAAAACAGAATAATAAAATAAAATAAAAATATTAAAAGTTGATGGCAGTCCCTAAGAAATAAGCTCATCTGGGTTATACCAGTTGCAGACTAGAACATACTGTATCATACAGGGATGATTCCTGGCCAATAGCATAGGACTGGATGAGATCAACTATGCTGTTTTAAACTGCCCAGGGTCATTAGGTGAGATACGTAGTGTAGAAATGTAACAAACAAACAAACAATTGTGGTTTCCTGGCTGTCACTTTCAGTCCCTCAGCAATATTGCTGAGAGAAGCTCATAATGATTGACCCTGCATCCCTTATTTAGTTATTTATTTAGTTCAGATATCATCAGAGCTGCTGTGGGATTCACTATCATCTCCCAATGGCTCTCCAAACTCCCCCAGTCCCACTTGCCATGGTCTTCCTACGTTTACCCATAATCAATAATGATGTTGCCTTAGCTGGGAAAAATAATGTACACTGCCTCTGAGGCCACATATGCTTACAGCACACAGCATATGCAGTATAAAGTCAATGCTCTGGTTAACAGAAGAGAAATCACCTTGTAATTGCCTGGCTGCTGGAAAATAAATTACTGCTGCTTTTTCTAAAAATCTTAGGGGAAGCAGGACTGGGTAGGTTAATGTGTATTGCCTTCAAAAGGAAAGCAAATGGAAAACTGGAGGAAACATCAAAGGGTTTGTGGGTGAGCATGCACTACTGTGATTAAGTTCACAATCAAATGATGTAAATAGAAAAACTACTCATACAGTGTTGATTTGGTAGGGCTGATGAGCTGAGTTGTGGGTGTAGACTAGAGTGTGAATGAACTCTGCAAGCTCCTGATTCCTGTTGATTCTGAAATTGGGGATGCTTTACTATCTGCAGTGATTTTGCCTTCCAGCTTCAAAGGTATTCTGAAATCGATTCCACCATCAAGAATCTGAAGCCATCATCAATGCAGTTTAATTATTATTTTTTCTCAAAAAGGTTTTACGGGGGGCGGGTTTTTTTTTGCTTTGGTAGACCGGCTTTTTTGGACTTTTTGATTTTGAAAGCCTTTGAAAAACAAAACAATGAGTTTGCTTGCTTGGTATGCTGTGGTTCTTTTAAAAATGTTTCTTTATTGTTGTACTCTGTGACTTGCATTCTCTTGTGTCTTTTTGTTTATGAAGAATTCACAATGTACCGTATATACTTGAGTATAAGCCGAATTTTTCAGCCCACTTTTTGGGCTGAAAAATTCCACTTCGGCTTATACTCCAGTCAACAAAAAAAACTTACCGAGGACTTGTGCGCGGCCGAGGCTTTGGTGCTTCCGGGATCGCCCGCACCTCTCCCAAGCCACCGCCGTCCGAGACCTGCCGAAGTTTGGGGAGGTTTGGGGAGGTGCGCGCGCACCTCCCCAAACTCCGCGCCTTGCCTGCCTGCTTCTTTCCGCAGCGGAAAGAAGCAGGCAGGCAGGGCGCGGAGGAACGGAGACTTGCCGACGTTTGGGGAGGTTTGGGCGCCTCCCCAAACCTCGGCAGGTCTCCGTTCCTCCGCGCAGACCTGCCGACGTTTGGGGAGGTTTGGGCGCCTCCCCAAACCTCGGCAGGTCTCCGTTCCTCCTGCCGACCTTTGGGGAGGTTTGGGCGCCTCCCCAAACCTCCCCAAACCTCGGCAGGTCTCCGTTCCTCCTGCCGACCTTTGGGGAGGTTTGGGCGCCTCCCCAAACCTCGGCAGGTCTCCGTTCCTCCGCGCAGACCTGCCGACGTTTGGGAAGGTTTGGGCGCCTCCCCAAACCTCCCCAGGTCTCCGTTCCTGTTTGGGGAGGTTTGGGCGCCTCCCCAAACCTCCCCAAACCTCGGCAGGTCTCCGTTCTTCCTGCCGACCTTTGGGGAGGTTTGGGCGCCTCCCCAAACCTCGGCAGGTCTCCGTTCCTGTTTGGGGAGGTTTGGGCGCCTCCCCAAACCTCCCCAAACCTCGGCAGGTCTCCGTTCCTCCGCGCAGACCTGCCGACCTTTGGGGAGGTTTGGGCGCCTCCCCAAACCTCCCCAAACCTCGGCAGGTCTCCGTTCCTGTTTGGGGAGGTTTGGGCGCCTCCCCAAACCTCCCCAAACCTCGGCAGGTCTCCGTTCCTCCGCGCAGACCTGCCGACCTTTGGGGAGGTTTGGGCGCCTCCCCAAACCTCCCCAAACCTCGGCAGGTCTCCGTTCTTCCTGCCGACCTTTGGGGAGGTTTGGGCGCCTCCCCAAACCTCCCCAAACCTCGGCAGGTCTGCGCGGAGGAACGGAGACCTGCCGAGGTTTGGGGAGGTTTGGGGAGGCGCCCAAACCTCCCCAAACAGGAACGGAGACCTGCCGAGGTTTGGGGAGGTTTGGGGAGGCGCCCAAACCTCCCCAAAGGTCGGCAGGTCTGCGCGGAGGAACGGAGACCTGCCGAGGTTTGGGGAGGCGCCCAAACCTCCCCAAAGGTCGGCAGGAGGAACGGAGACCTGCCGAGGTTTGGGGAGGTTTGGGGAGGCGCCCAAACCTCCCCAAAGGTCGGCAGGAGGAACGGAGACCTGCCGAGGTTTGGGGAGGCGCCCAAACCTCCCCAAAGGTCGGCAGGAGGAACGGAGACCTGCCGAGGTTTGGGGAGGCGCCCAAACCTCCCCAAAGGTCGGCAGGAGGAACGGAGACCTGCCGAGGTTTGGGGAGGTTTGGGGAGGCGCCCAAACCTCCCCAAAGGTCGGCAGGAGGAACGGAGACCTGCCGAGGTTTGGGGAGGCGCCCAAACCTCCCCAAAGGTCGGCAGGTCTGCGCGGAGGAACGGAGACCTGCAGAGGTTTGGGGAGGTTTGGGGAGGCGCCCAAACCTCCCCAAAGGTCGGCAGGAGGAACGGAGACCTGCCGAGGTTTGGGGAGGTTTGGGGAGGCGCCCAAACCTCCCCAAAGGTCGGCAGGAGGAACGGAGACCTGCCGAGGTTTGGGGAGGCGCCCAAACCTCCCCAAAGGTCGGCAGGTCTGCGCGGAGGAACGGAGACCTGCCGAGGTTTGGGGAGGTTTGGGGAGGCGCCCAAACCTCCCCAAAGGTCGGCAGGAGGAACGGAGACCTGCCGAGGTTTGGGGAGGTTTGGGGAGGCGCCCAAACCTCCCCAAAGGTCGGCAGGAGGAACGGAGACCTGCCGAGGTTTGGGGAGGTTTGGGGAGGCGCCCAAACCTCCCCAAAGGTCGGCAGGAGGAACGGAGACCTGCCGACGAGCCGCGGCCACACAGGGTATTCCTGTGTATTCAGGCTTGCAAAATGGCGGATCGAGCCTCTGCTGGCGGCAGAGGCTTGCAGAACGGCGGATCGGCTTATACTCGAGTCAATAACTTTTTCCAGTTTTTGGGGGTGAAATTGGGGGTCTCGGCTTATACTCGAGTCGGCTTATACTCAAGTATATACGGTAGTCTAAAAAGCAAAATATACCTCTTGCTGGTTGGCTGCTAAGCCTACTCTGCACATGTGCTTGGATCCCATTGATGCAGACCTTGTGACTTTTGTTTGAAAGAGATCATTGTGCTCAGTTTTATTGTTTTTCAGGCTGATTCTTTAACAGTTCAAGTGAAAAAGAAAAGATTTTTTCTGAGCAAGTGTGCACTACATCTTTTAATGAATCACTGGAGTTTATATTTTTGGATCTAAATGCTAGGAGCCAGGCAGAGAGGACATTATTTGTATTCCAGGGTGGGGTCTCCACCAAGCAAATTTGTTGTATTGCCAACAGAAAGGAGACAACAAAAAAGATCCAGCTAGCAAAACAAAGCAACCACAATAAACCTCTGTGCAGATAGAACATTAAAATAAAGGGATGCAGGTGGAAAATCTATGTTCTTGACAGTCTGCAAAGTCTGGGCTATGATTTTGATTAGAAGATAAATAACTTTAATTTCAAAGATGCCAGTTTTAGAGTTTTGTTTTTTTAAAATAACCACATAATGAGTTGACTGGAAGCACCTTAATATCTTCTGCCAGGATGTCCTGTTGCTTTGGAGCAGAGGTGTCAAACTGCCGGCCCACGGGCCGGATGTATCATGCTGAAGCCACGCCCATCCCATTGCCAGCAATGGAAAAAAAGTCACGATACGTTGTGACACATCACATGACGTTGCGAGTTTGACACCCCTGCTTTGGAGTAATTAATGAATTTGAAAGGGTTATGTTTTGCATGAGAGATCAAAAACAGAAGGATCAATGCTAATAATTTCTCTCTTCATACAGGTGTATTACTGTTGTATTCTGAGTTCCAGGAAAGGTTGGGCAAGGCTACCATATTTGGGCTGCAAATATAAGAGATGACCATTAGGTGGGAGCAAAGATAGAGTCTTATGTATCTCTTTGCTGCCTTCTCATGGTTGCCAGAATGTTTGCATCCCGTGGAACTTGTTTTGAGTGATCATCACTTTCCTTTAGTTGAAATATTCAAAACTATTTTGCATTTTGTTTCAGCTAAACATGGAACAGGCATATCAGTTTTGTTTGGTCAAACCATGGTCAGTTTGAATGAGTTAAAATGAAACATTTGACCTGCTCTAGTTTACTACCAGGAGTGGTCCAGATCTGCTCTTTCACCCTCCTGACAAAAGACTTTAGGAGTTCTTTTGTAGCTTATTTGCAAATTTTAGTTCTGACAATATTGTGTAAAAGCTTTTATTGCTCTTCTGAGCCCTGAACAGGATAGGATGACCATATACTCAGTGGTTGGCTTCAGCCAGTTTGCACCACTTGGGCAGAACTGGTAGCTAATTTTTTGTTGCTCAAGCCCAGAACAGACTTACAGAAGCGGCATCCACACAGAGAACTGGTTGTTCACATATCTGAATCCCACCACTGGATATACTGACATATCAGGATGTTCAAGGATGATTGAACTCTTGCTTGTGAAGATGCTTCCATTGAACATATATAGAAACTGAACAGTGGTGAAGAGACATCCTTGTTTTGTTCCCTGTGTTAGAGAAACCAAATGAATGAAGTTGCTCTGCATGCTACTACTGATCTGAGAAATCTTTTCTTAATGTTCTGAAGTTATTCCATAGAGTAGCTCTGAAAATTAAATCCAAGTTTGATCTCAGGTCAACCAAGGGTATCTAGAATTGAACAGTCATACTCATATTTAAGTAAATGGTCAGCTGTGGATCTGAATTCTGCTTGTTCTTCTGTTCTACTACTATTGGCTTTTATCCAGTCAGAGAGTTTCTTGTATAAATGTTTGGTGTATATTTTGCTGACTATGTTCAGAAACATGAGTGGCTGGCAATTTGCAGGATTTTTCTTCTGGCCTTTCTTATAGATTGGCTAATCTGCCATTCCCAAGGCTTTTGGAATGTGAGTTGAATTGTTAATCTAAGTAAATAGTGCTGTTGGTATTGCAGTCCACCAATCACTGCTGTTTTTGAATACCGTAGTAAGGACAAGGTCATCCCCATGAGCTTTATTACTTTTCAGCTAATCTATTAGCTGCCTCATTTCCCTTACAGATATTGTTAGCCAGCTTGGAAGTTTATCTGTGTTTAAATCTAAAACCACAGAGGAATTATTGTACCCCTATGCACATATTGATTGAAAGTGAGCTACCAAACAGCTGCAGGTACATGATATTCAGGATTTCTAAATGAATGATCTGTAGTTTTGCACCAAAATGTGTGGGAGTCATTACACTTGATGACCATAATCTCCCAATATATTAGTGCGCTTATACAATTCCATGGAGAATACCTTGAGCAAAGATTGAGTTTATTATAAACCTTACAGCTATTGACATTTATTGCTAGCTTCTGAGATTTGCAACTCCACCACATAGTTTAAAAACCAGGCAAACCAATGGCTATTGCAAATAACCATCAATATTTAAGGACAGTTGGGAAAACAAATTTTGAAATCAATCTAATAGATTTTTGCCCATGATGGGAATTCAAGTGGCTCTTTCTTCAGATGGAGGAACATTTAAACCAGTGGTTAGAAACACATGATCTTTTCATCTCCAATTCATTTCAATAATGTCTATGCAGGGTTGCCACTCAATTGTGCACCTTCTCTGCAAATTGGAAACAGATGTTCTGAAGTAACCCTTGGTTTTTCTTTATTACTTTACTTTTTGTTTATATTCTGACATTCTGGGATGGAGGGGTTGATTTCCCCCTGCTATTTATTTAATTGCCTGCTTCAAAGCAATCTGTATATGCCTTCCTATGATGCTTCAGACTTTTGGAACAAGCAAGTGAAGAACAAACATAAATAGTGGTGAATATCTATAGCTCAGGTGTAGGATGAGGGTGACGGTTCATTCTCTGAGCTTGTGGGTTGGTTGCTGAATGTTTTGTTACCAGGCTAGGTAATATCATCAGCAGAGTTTAAGGGATGTCAGTGTCAGTGTTCTTCTGTTTATAAGGGCTTCAGGTGGTCAGTAGGTCTTGTGATGGTGAGGCCCCATCAGGTCAGAGTCTTGTGATGGATCTTGTGATGGGTCTTGTAATGGGTCAGGTGTGGATGTGTCAAGTGAGGGTCTTGTGGTGGGACTTGTGATGGGTCACGAGTGGACTTCTTATGTTCCAAATATTTCAGTTCCAAAATATGGCATCTAAAAATATATAAGTGCGTTTTAAAATCCTTCAAGTTTCCCAGAAATTAAAGCCTCAACAGCTTTATTCTTAATTTATAGCTGTGAATTGCAAAGCAATTTGACTCTTAAATTTGTATTTGTTTATTTTTATGCACAATGTGCCAGAAAAAAGAGGTAATTATTTTGTATCTCTGTTTCCATCTGTTTTTTTTCCTTCTTCCTTCTTCTCTTCTGCATAACATCTGAATTATTCTTCAACTAATTTATCACCCAGTAAGAATCAGACTGTTAGACAGGATTAACATGGAC
Source organism: Vipera berus (assembly GCF_964194415.1). NCBI lineage: Eukaryota > Metazoa > Chordata > Lepidosauria > Squamata > Viperidae > Vipera > Vipera berus. The sequence goes on from NC_138202.1 coordinate 21,212,905, forward strand.
CAAAAGACTGCAGTGTTAGAACTGGGCATGGCCAGTCTTACTATAAAACACACCAAGCTACAGTTTTAAGCTTTATCAGCTGTGGTTGTAATATCTTAGATCACCAACTGTCATGTCCATTGAGTTGATGGCACATCACTACATTGGTTTTAAGAACAGTCTGTGTGATATGATGGAGCAAATCATGGGAAGATAAAGTTTCCAGTGTTTAGACCAGCAACCTGAAGATGGGTGGACTTCAACTCCCAGAGCTGGCTGGGGAATTCTGGAGGCTGAAATCTACCTATCTTCATGCTGACCAGGTGAGAAACTCTGCTCAAGACACACACACTAGTAGCAGGTTTCTTCATCACTGAAGGTAAATTTGTTCTGTTCATCCTGCATCCCTCCCAATAAATAACAGTTTTGTAACACTTTCTAACTTTCCTTTCCTAAAGTTTCCATTTCTAAAAAAAAAGTAAAATAACTTCTGCTCAGCTCTAGAACACTTCCGTGATCATCTTATCTCTCTACTAGGCATATTGTGATGGGTATTGTCTATCTTCCCTTGCCATTTCTCAGAGGCTTTGTCAATTTAAAATCTCAATCCCAGTTAAGTCATTTTATAACTGTATTTAGGAAACTGGTGACACAGGAAGAGATTAGATATTATTTATAAATGATTAAATTGGGCTTCGGGAACATGCTAGTCAGAATCATGAAAGCCACCTTAACTTGTCTTCTCCTTTGTAGAGTAGCTGTGCTGTAATAATGTTAATTACCTATAGTGCAGAGATCTGGTGGCAGTATGGGAAGCCCATCACTAGAGCATGATTGATTAGAAATAAAGTTTTATGGCAGTCTATCTTTGTCTCCCCCTTCATGGATTACTGCCTTGTCGTGGCGAAGGGGCTTGCATAATTCAATGAAGCTATGAGCTATGCCGTGCAGGGCCACCCAAGACGGACAGGTCATAGCTGAGAGTTCTGACAAAACGTGATCCACTGGAGAAGGAAATGGCAACCCACTCCAGTATCTTTGCCATGAAAACCCTATGGACAGTACCAAAAGGCAAAACGATATGATGCTGGAAGATGAGCCCCTCAGGTCGGAAGGCGTCCAATATGCTACTGGGGAAGAGCAGAGGGCTAGTACTAGTAGCGCCAGAAAGAATGAAGCGACTGGGCCAAAGCCGAAAGGACGCTCAGCTGTGGATATGTCTGGTGGTGAAAGGAAAGTCCGATGCTGTAAAGATTTTTTCTCCATAGGAACCTGGAATGTAAGATCCATGAATCAAGGAAAGCTGGACGTGGTCAAACAAGAGATGACAAGACTGAACATCGACATCTTAGGTATCAGCGAACTAAAATGGACAGGAATGGGTGAATTTAATTCAGATGACCATCAGGTATACTACTGCGGGCAAGAATCCCTCAGAAGAAATGGAGTAGCCTTCATAGTCAATAAAAGAGTAGGAAAATCAATACTGGGATACAATCCTCAAAATGACAGAATGATCTCAGTTCGAATCCAAGGCAAACCATTCAATATCACAGTAGTCCAAGTCTATGCCCCAACCACCAGTGCTGAAGAGGATGAAATTGACCGGTTCTATGAAGCCCTACAGCACCTTATAGAAGTAACACCAAAAAATGATGTCCTTATCATCATGGGGGATTGGAATGCTAAAGTAGGAAGCCAAAAGATAACTGGAATAACAGGCAAGTTTGGCCTTGGAGTACAAAATGAAGCAGGGCACAGGCTGATAGAATTTTGTCAAGAGAATACGATGGTCATAGCAAACACTCTTTTCCAACAACCCAAGAGACGGCTCTACACATGGACATCACCAGACGGTCAACACAGAAATCAGATTGACTATATGCTCTGCAGCCAAAGATGGAGAAGCTCTATACAGTCGGTAAAAACAAGACCAGGAGCTGACTGTGGCTCAGACCATGAGCTTCTCCTTGCAAAGTTTAGGCTTAAACTGAAGAAAGTAGGGAAAAGCACTAGGCCACTCAGGTATGAATTAAATCATATCCCTGTTGAATATACAGTAGAGGTGACAAATAGATTTAAGGAATTAGATCTGATAGACAGAGTGCCTGAAGAACTATGGACAGAGGTTCGCGACATTGTACAACAGGTAGCAACCAAAACCATCCCAAAGAAAAAGAAATGCAAGAAAGCAAAATGGCTGTCTGAGGAAGCTTTGCAAATAGCTGAGGAAAGGAGGGAAGCAAAAGGCAAGGGAGAAAAACATAGATATGCCCAATTGAATGCAGAATTCCAGAGAATAGCTAGAAGAGATAAGAATGCCTTCTTAAATGAACAGTGCAAAGAAATAGAAGAAAACAATAGAATAGGGAGGACCAGAGATCTTTTCAAGAAAATTGGAGAGATGAAGGGAACGTTTAATGCAAAAATGGGCATGATAAAGGACCAAAATGGCAGGGACCTAACAGAGGCAGAAGAGATTAAGAAGAGGTGGCAAAATTACACAGAAGAACTATACAAGAATGAGCTTAACGTCCCAGATAATCACAATGAGGTGGTCACTGACCTCGAGCCAGACATCCTAGAATGTGAGGTGAAGTGGGCCTTAGAAAAGCTGAGCTACAACAAAGCTAGTGGAGGTGACAGTATTCCAGCTGAGCTATTCAAAATCTTAAAAGACAGTGCAGTAAAAGTGCTACACTCAATTTGCCAGCAAATTTGGAAAACTCAACAGTGGCCACAGGATTGGAAAAGATCAGTTTACATTCCAATTCCAAAGAAAGGCAGTACCAAAGAATGTTCAAACTATCGCACCATTGCACTCATTTCTCATGCTAGTAAAGTCATGCTTAAAATCCTACAAGCTAGACTTCAGCAGTATGTGGATCGAGAACTACCAGAAGTACAGGCAGGATTTCGAAGAGGCAGAGGAACTAGAGATCAAATTGCCAACATACGCTGGATCATGGAGAAAGCTAGGGAGTTCCAGAAAAACATCTACTTCTGCTTCATTGACTATGCTAAAGCCTTTGATTGTGTGGATCATAACAAACTGTGGCAAGTTCTTAAAGAGATGGGAGTACCAGACCATCTTATTTGTCTCTTGAGAAACCTATATGCGGGTCAAGAAGCAACAGTGAGAACTGGACACGGAACCACTGATTGGTTCAAAATTGGGAAAGGAGTCCGGCAAGGCTGTATACTGTCGCCCTGCCTATTTAACTTATATGCAGAGCACATCATGAGAAAGGCAGGGCTAGATGAATCAAAAGTTGGAATTAAGATTGCCGGAAGAAATATCAACAACCTAAGATACGCAGATGATACCACTCTAATGGCAGAAAGTGAAGAAGAACTAAAGAGCCTCTTGTTGCGGGTGAAGAAGGAGAGTGCAAAACTTGGGTTGAAACTTAACATTAAGAAAACCAAGATCATGGCATCTGGCCCTCTCAATTCCTGGCAAATAGATGGGGAAGAAATGGAGGTAGTGACAGATTTTGTTTTCCTGGGCTCCAAGATCACTGCAGATGGGGACTGTAGCCAAGAAATTAAAAGACGCTTGCTCCTGGGGAGGAAAGCCATGGCAAATCTAGACAGCACACTAAAAAGCAGAGACATCACCCTGTCAACAAAAGTGCGTATAGTCAAGGCTATGGTCTTCCCAGTTGCAATGTATGGCAGTGAAAGTTGGACCATAAGAAAGGCTGAGCGCCAAAGAATTGAGGCCTTTGAACTATGGTGCTGGAGAAGACTCCTGCGAGTCCCTTGGACCGCAAGGCGATCAAACCGGTCAGTCCTAGAGGAGATCAATCCTGACTGCTCTTTAGAAGGCCAGATCCTGAAGCTAAAACTCAAATACTTTGGCCACCTAATGAGAAGGAAGGACTCACTGGAGAAGAGCCTAATGCTGGGAAAGATCGAGGGCAATAGAAGAAGGGGACGACAGAGAATGAGGTGGCTGGATGGAGTCACTGAAGCAGTAGGCGTGAGCTTAAATGGACTCCAGAAGATGGTAGAAGACAGGAAGGCCTGGAGGAATGTTGTCCATAGGGTCGCGATGGGTCGGACACGACTTCGCAGCTAACAACAACAACAACATCTTTGTCTCTCTCTTTGAGCTGTAAGGAATAATACAAATAAATTTTACAAGCATCACTGATGACTTTTTCCTATGGGGAACAACCCCCCAAATACCCTTGCAAGTAACAGATTTCTCCTCTCAGTGAAAGTGTCTGTAAAGAAGTGCATGCAACAGATAAATCAAAGAGGGATGTTTATTGTATGCAATAGACAAATCAAGGAAATGTTTTCCTGACACAGAAAATAATGGAAGAAGATGATTCCAGATCTTAGTAGGGGAAGGAAAGTAGCCTTTTGACAACCTGCTTCACCACCAATCCATTGCTTACAATTTACATTAGGAAGACTAATGACAAGATTAATTGTAGGTGTGGGTCCCCTGCTTTGAACTAAGATCACAAAGAAGGAATGTCTATGGAGATTCTGTCATGCAGGTTATGGTTGTTCCAAAGGTGCTTTTGCAAAAGGCAACTGGACTTCCTTTGTTTTTCCTTGAAGATGTTTCACTTCTCATCCAAGAAGTTTCTTCTGAACTGAAGAAGCTTTTTGGATGAGAAGTGAAACATGAAGATTCAGAGCTTTTTAACTCCTCAACCAAGGTTCTCTTCTAGTTACGTTCTCTATGCAACCAATCTTTCCAAGAAGCTAACAACTATGTTTGGAATCTGTTGTATTTTCCCCCAAGAAGTGTTTAATGGTAGCCATGTTTGTACCACAATTCATTGGACAAAGCACATTGCAGAATATTATCCTTTAAAAGGATGGCTCTATACCCAAACTAGCATAAAACAAAAGCAAAAGAAGGGAAGGAAGAGGGGGAAATAGTAAAGAATAAAATGTCAGATAACAAAATTACAAATATGTCATTTATTCAATGGGACTGTGAACATTGGAAAGAAAAATAATATAGTAATAACAGTGAAGAACCACAGTTGCTTGAATAACAGCAAGCAAATAAAGAACCTCCTCCTTTTAGCATATGTTTCCATGAACTCTTTTAAAAAGAAACACTTCAGCAAGGAACTGTGTCAACACACAATGGAGTCTGCTCACTCCTTTTGGCAGTTGCATTTCACTACCATCTGGTGCTTAGCCATGTGTATGATTTATTCAGATGAGACACTGATACAGCCACAAGTTATACAACAAGCCACTGACAAGTCTTCTGCCACAACTTATTATATGCTCAAAGCTCAGAGTGAAGTGCAGAATATTTGCAGATCAAGTCATGCTGCATCTTCCATGCCTGGACAAACTGCCAAAGGCACATTTCACTGTAGCTAATAATCACTCTTCGGGTGTTTCTGTGGCCTTCCATCCTGCTGGAAAAAAGCTGATAGGACATGACATAACTTGGTTGAGTTAAATGGCCACATATCCCATGTCATTAGCTATACCTGCCATAATGAAGCTTTGATACTTGCCTAGAAGCACATATTGGAAGGCTGCCCAAAAGTTCAGGAATTTATTGATATGGATACCATAGAATGTACCAGATCAGGGGAGAACATGTTTGCTTGAATCTTTTGCAAGTCCTAGTGGATAACTACCTGGCCAGTTCATATGAAATACACCCATATCATATTTCTCAGCAATTTCTGCTTCTGGCTTAGCTTTCTTGTCTTGCTTAAATATGATTTTCATCTGCAGGGAAAATTTACAGAGAGGAACATTCACAGACTCAGTTCAAATTTTACACCTGTTGAGTTCTGAATTGATTCATTTTCTTTTCTTGTTTGAAAAATAGATTGTCTGACTTAGGAATGATGAACACCCAAATCAAAAGGTCGTTGAAACTGGCTTTAGTTATCTTGCTAAAATGGAAAAGAGTTCTTCATGTTCAGAGATATTCTCAATCTTTATAACCATAACAGCTTCACAAAAAAAAGGCAATGCAAACCTAGGCTGCACTAACAGAGGGATGGAATCAAGATCATGGGAAATTCTAGTACCACTTTACAAAGTTTTAGTAAGACCACACTTGGAATACTGCATCCAGTTCTGGTCAACACAATATAAAAAAGATGTTGAGACTTTAGGAAGAGTGCAGAAAAGAGCAACAAGGATGATTATGGGGTGGAGGCTAAAAGATATGAAGAAGGATTGCAGGAATTGGGTATGTCTAGTCTGATGAAAAAAGGACTACGGGAGACATGATAGCAATGTTCCAAAATTTAAGAGGCTGCCTATTCTCCAAAGTACTAGAAAGACAAGTAATAATGGATGGAAACTTATCAAGGAGAGAAGCAACCTAGAACTATGAAGAAATTCCTGCTTTCCTGATGGTGAAAGCAACAAACCAATTAAATAGCTTGCCTCCAGAAGTGGGTGCTCCATCACTATAGGTTTTTTCTAAAGAGACTGTACAGTCATTTATCTGAAATGGTATAGGGTCTCCTGCTCAAGGACTAGAAGACCTCCATAATCCCTACCAACTCTATTATTATATGTTCTGGGTTCTACTTCCTACATACAGTAGTTATTAATAAGCTGGAGAAAGACAGTTTGTACACAGTTAAAAGCAAAAGTTTAGAGTGATATATTTCCTTTGTTTCAAATTAGCCCAAAGTATCCTTCTGATACATAGCATGTGATGAATTATGTGGTATCAGGATATTTGTGCCAATGAGTGAAGGAAGCTCATAACATATTTAGGAAAAGTAAGTGCAAAAATAAATAATGAAAAAGTGATAGAAGAAAATGTAACACAACATGCATTTCTGTCGTTCCTGAAGGGAAATAAGTAAATAAATCAATGTATTGTACTTCTAATTTAATATTGATGCAAAAGTTCAATACAACACATTGTTTTCCTCTGTAAACAATGACCATTTTCATCTCACTCTTTCTGACAAGATACATCTGAAAAGACAAGGGTCTTTCCGGAACAGCATTCCATCTTTGATGTGTGTTTGTTATCCTTCATTCAGGTGCCTGGCGCAGTAGGCACTTAGTGTCTTTTAAACAGCACATGTAGCAGAAGACAATTTTTGATCTGAAAAAAACTCTACTCTTTGGGGAAGGAGTTTGATGTAACAAGCTGTCTCCAGCTGGTTTTTTTAATATACAGTATCTATTAGTCTGACAATTTAAATCAGAGGTATCCAACCTTGGCAACTTTAAGACTTGTGAACTTTAACTCTCTGAATTCTAAGAGATGAAGTCCACAGGTCATAATGTTACCAAGGTTAGACAACCCTGATTTAAAGGAACTTTCTGCAGATGCATTTGCATTGGTTTCTGGTCTTCACAGTCACCAAGACTGCACATAAGGTTTTTTGTTGATGGTCCAATTAAACACTATTTTTTTATTTTCCTGCCACTGTCTAAAGACGAGTGAAGGACCAGCAAAGAAACTCATTAGTGAAGCTGAATCAGCAGACACATAGTAGATTATTGAGTTAAAAATAATGTCCTCAAAGATTTGATTGTATATTTTATAGCAGTTGACATTAATTAAAATACATAGGGAATGCAACAGTCAAGACAGTAATATCAACAGAAAAATAAAACACAAAAAACCACACAAACAGAAAAATGAATCTAGAAGACTCTACGAGTTACTGTATACTTCAAATGTACTGTCTTCTATGATTTTTCACCTGTATACTAGCAATGTACAACCTACTGATAATGATACCTTAATGAAATATCTGCAAGCAAATAACCAAACTCAAGAGAATACTAAGGACTCCACAATGTATACAACTCAGTCTAACTTTTATTCAGTTCTTAGTCTTCACATCTTTCTCTAATTCTTTTTTAAGTCACACAAACATATAGACTTTTCTCTAGCGCTTTCTTGTAGTATGCATCAATCCACCCTTTATATAAGTTGTTTTGTATACAACACTTCTAAATATATACTTTTTCAAATCTATTTTAGAACTGCAAAGTATTTTTGAAACAGTCTTAGTTGGTCTCCATGAATTATATACCTGCCATTTTGTTACAAATTGTATTTAATGTATCATACTGGTCTCTGTCTCTCTGTCTCTCTGTCTGTGAGAGAAATCTACTTGCTGGATACTTCCCACATGAATATTTAACTCTGTATTTATTTTACTGCAGACTCGTGATGGATTCTTGTCACCAGCTACACAATGGTGATGCCTTACATGGGTGTGATGAATCTGCTAGGAGTGTGATTGCTCTTCCATGATGCAGTAAGCAGTAACATTTGATATATCACAGATTGGGACTCAAGTCTGCCAAATCATGCCAAGGTTTTGAGTCACTGAAAATAAAATCAAAATAATCACACAGTTGAAATAATACACATAAAAGGGAAAAGGGAAAACAACACATCAGATAGTAAACTTAGATGTGCTCAAGACCTGGTTTGGCTGATGACACATAACCAATTAAAATATAGGTAAAAGAGTTAGACAATTATATCATTTCCCATCAGATTTCTCACTTCATTATGTGTCAAGTTGTTGTTTGTTTGTTTTTTTGTTATTCCCAGAGCAGTGTGTGCATTATACTGGGGAAAAAATGTCATTAATTAATTGTGCTGTCTATTTCATAATAAAATGTTTTAATATATGATGTATATGTTCAGATTCACTTTGTTGATCCTTCATCTGCAGGAAGGGTCAAGGAGAAACAACAGTGAAAGCAGCATTAATTCGCTATTACAGTGTAAGCTTCATCCTTTTTATACATATGCATATCACATGCATATGCAAAAGGTGTAGAGCTTGAATTGTAATGATGTGACACTACTTTTGTCATTCTGAGAAAAAGTTGGATCTTGCAGACACCTCTAAGTATGAATATCAATTATGGATTCTTTCATATCTAAGAGTCATAGAATTGTAAGTCACTCAGAGTCATTTGGTTTAGTTGGGTGGCTATAGAAACTGACTGACTGACTGAAAAATAAAAATAAATATATAAATAAATAAAAAATAAACAAGCAAATAAATAATTGGGAAGTCAAATATTGGTTCTCACTGTGGCCACTTCCTATCTCTCTCCCACCCTCTCCCATCCATTAGCATATTTCTCCTAGCCAACCTCCTTCAAACATTGGTCTTAGGATGAAATAAGTAGGAATGGAGTTTCTGAGTTTCTGAGAGGGAGAGAAAGGACTATTTTAGGAACCAAGTTCAACCTGTTCATTTGTGTAGGCCTCCTTGATTTTTTTTAAAATTGTATCCAAAGCTCTTGGTGTTGAACATAAATTACAAGGAATGAACAGTGATTGATTGCAAATCATCAGAATTTTAGTTTACCAAAACTGATCTACAAATGAATATGTAGCATGAATTCATAAGTAGCTCAATCAATATATGTTCCTGAAAAAAAATCTACTATAGTATTTCCTGTCTCCAGGAAAGATTTTACATCTAGAGCACTTGACACTACATATTAGAAAGCAGCATTGAAGGAAAAGAAAGGACAATCATCAATTAAAATCAATTAGCTTCATTTAATAAACATCTAATTTATCCATCATCATTCAGACACAACGCGTAATATAAAAGCAGCTTAACTGAAAGACATGATTTGGCACAATCAACTGCCCTCTCAACACTCAACCATTGAATGATTTGGGGTGTTATTGTGAAATGTTCATCACATCTACTTGCTTCTTTAATGTGGCTTTGACACTTGATGAAACTGCAACTCACAAGGGCTTACAACTTTTATTAATATTTGTTAATCAGAAAATATTTGGCTACCATAGATTAACACTGCTCTCTTTTTGCATTGTGAAAATTACATGGGTGATACAAACAATAGGAGTGGGGGAAGAATAGATTTCTCTTCCTTCTCTATTTTGGTTACAGAAGCCGGTGAAAAAAGAAAGAATGAGAAGTCAATAGACAATGTGAAAACATGTGCTATGTCCATTACCGAAGCACCATCATCTGCTTAGTAAAGAGATGGATATCATAAATAACAACAACGACAACAAACAGGAGGTATGTTTTGGTTAGATTAAGATAGAAGCCAAAGAATCATTCCAGATGAGGTACAATTTTCAATTATTTAGGTCATTAAATTGCTTTCTTTACTGCTTCCCATGACACAAGCATCTTAAGGTGGCATATGCACATTTTTGATAAAACATCATGAGATAATAATAAAATAAAAACATTTAAACTGACAATAAGGATGATGATAACAATAAAAGATTTATTAATGAAAGCATCCATATGTAACATTGGAACAAAAAGAATGCCTTCCTGAAGATAATTAGAGTCATCTTAAGAGCTTATTTAAGCCAATCCTATTCATCATTATGAATAAAAGAACCTTGGATTTGCTGAATAAAAGGGTGAATGTGGAATAGAGAGGAACTATGTGATGTAATTTTAGAGAAAGAGGAGGGATACTGTAATAAGAAGATACAGTAAACAAGAACAGTGGTCACTTCTTTTATTATCTTTTTATTTCCATTTTTCTTTTTTTGTATTGTTTGTTGCAGCTGCCAAACAAGCTAACACAGTGCTAGGCTGCATTAACAGAGGGATAGAATCAAGATCACGTGAAGTGCTAATACCACTTTATAATGCCTTGCTAAGGCCACATTTGGAATACTGCATCCAGTTTTGGTCACCACAACATAAAAAAGATGTTGAGATTCTAGAAAAAGAGCAGAGAAAAGCAAGAAATATGATTCAGGAGTGGAAAATAAAACATATGATGAATGGTTGCAAAAATTGTGTATGTCTAGTTTAATGAAAAGGAGGACCAGGGGTAACCTGATAGCAGCGTTCCAAAATTTGTAAAGTCATGCATCAGATGAAAAGGGTAGTTGAGATCCAAATTAGATGAGACTGATTCAATTCTGAAACAAATCAAATATAAGAATCATTAGTTTCAGGTTTTCTAACTCATATTTACTAACATAACAAATCCACTGATGGGTTCATTTATTTTTCTTATTTAAGTGAATTAAACATGGTTACTGTCTTGTATACTGGGTAGGTCCATGGTTTACTGGAACTTCCTTAGCCTTGATTAATCAGCTAAGATTAACATGTACCAGCAGCAAAGGGACACAGACTTTGAAAAGACTTCTAAGCATGGATTTAAAGGATTTAAATCTTTTCCTGCTGTGTATGCATGACTAGCTATTGTAGGGCAGGCAACACTGGGCTAATGCCTCCTTAAGTAACACCAGCTGCCTGCAATTAGTGCAGGTTCAAATCCCACCAGGCTCAAGGTTGACTCAGCCTTCCATCCTTCTGAGGTAGGTAAAATGAGGACCCAGACTGTTGGGGGCAATAAGCTGACTTTGTAATAATGCCGCTTGGGGGGGGGGCAAAAGCCCTAATAAGCAGGCATATACATAGAATGAAGGCTATTGCTAAGCACATTGGTTTGTGCTTAAATTGTAAGCCGCCCTGAGTCTTTGGAGAAGGGCGGGATATAAATGGGATTAAATTTTTTTTAAAAATTAAAAAAAAAATAAAATTAATAAACTGTTCTAATGCTGTCTATTATTACCCAATACTGGTGTTCATGTGAACAGGATTTTATTTTATTTGTCATTTTATTTTATTAAATGTATTTTGACAGTCACTCCAAGCAGTTAGTAAGAATTTCATGCTGATAAGAGTATCTATAAAGGTGTAGACAACTTTTAAAGTGTTGAAGGTCACAACTGAACTTCTGATTTGCTGGAAAGCCACAGGAGTCAGTCCCATTAAGTGCAAATGTCATAACTGGAACTAACATTTTGGATGAAAAAGACAATAAACTATACTATCCATCTGGCCATTTTGTCATGAATTTTGGAGGCAAGGATTTCAGGAGCACAGTCTTGAAGTAAAGTAGCCCATTAGGAATTGTGTGGCCATACGTGGTGACATATGGTCCACAGCCTATAGTTTGCCATGCGGCTCAAATGTTCAACTAGGAGTACCACAATGAAATAGCGTTCATATTTATTTGAACATGTATACAATTGTAAGAAAATAATATGGATAACTGTGCTCATGTTTAAGGCCTCTTTAATAAATGTGTAGAGGAAGGACAAGTTTCATGAGTGTCTTGAGGTAAAATGAAAGTGGAATCTAGAAACCCAGCAGAGATGCTTGATGTCTGCAAACCTCCATATGCCTCTTCCCACACACAACAGAATTTATTGACCAGAAAAGTGACTTTAAAAACACCCTCAGCAAAATAATGGTTGTAACATCTAATCAAGTTACAAGTGGACTCTGCTGCAGCCCATATGCCAGTAATAAACAGTCCAGCATTCTTCCCCTAAATTCATAAAGGCCAGTGAACAACTGAGAAAGCATCTCTTAAAAGAACATTATGTAAAAATTCTATATCTTGGCTTGATTGTATTAAATCTTGCAATAGCTGTATGTAGAAAGCCGCAAAGTTTACATATAATTGAATATAGCCCATGGATTAGTAAAATGTACATCTACCTCTGATCCTAATGGTACTGTGTCAAGAGGCAACTGGATTTTGTTTTTCCTTGAAGATTTTTTGCTTCTCACCCAAGAAGCTTCTTCATTTCTGACTGAATTGTGGAGGATGGAAGGATTTATATTCCTTGCAGTCATCTGGTCATTAGCACTCTTTCTGAGGGTCATTGAGGCCACTTGTGCCGTCAGGATCTCCTGAATAGTGCAAATAGTTGGAACATTTTTGAAACTGCTGAAAGGATTGTGTTATAAACAGGAGATAGGTGGTGTCATATCCCCCCCCCACTGTTGAGAGTGGGTTGTTCAATTTTAATGTAGATGGCCTCTGTGAACCTTCTTTCAAACCTCTTGAAAAAGCACCTTTCAGACAACCATGACCTGGATGACTGAGAATCTCCATAGACACCTACTTCTGATGGAATGCAAGCAAGAGTATGTTTCATAGGCTCCATAGAACAGTGTGAACACACTCAGGGGAAAGTGAGCTTCTCCTTGCACTTGTGGCAAACTGGGCAAAATGTGCCATATGCCACCATTATTGCCCTTATTAATAATAGCACAGAATGCAGCATACAGCAAAGATTAAAGTTCATAATGTAGACTATGCCTTCATTATTTTACTAAAATCATGTGAAAGTTTCAACTGATTGAGAGCACAATGGCAGGGGTTAGTACGCAGTATTGCAGGCTAATTCTGCTGACTACCAGAAATTCAATTTTCATTGGCTCAAGGTTGACTCAGCCTTCCATCCTTCCGAGGTTGGTAAAATGAGGATCCAGATTGTTGGGGGTCCCCAATAGCTTGACTCCCTCTTCTTTGTGGCAACCCTCAAGATACTGGAACACTGCTATTGTGTCACTTCTAGTCCATCTTTTCATTAAACTAGACATATCCAATTCCTTCAACTGTTCTTCATATGTTTTATTCTCCGGTCCCCTAATAAACTTTGTTGCTCTTCTCTGCACTCATTCTCTACACTCTCAACATTTTTTATATCATTTTGATTTTATATTTTATATCTCATTCAATGCACTTTTCACAGATGTCTTGTTAACAACCCACATGGTCTGAGCTGTTTATTAAAGAGAACAATATTGGAACTTTATTCTGGATAGCCGCAAGATATGGACAGAGCTGCTGGATGAGAGAAGGGGGAAATTCCAAGGTCTACAATGTTTTCAACTGGCTTTGCAAAGAATTTGCCATGGGCAATTTCTACAGTCTCAAACAAATCTTTGTTCAGTCCTGTTCTGGGTTCTTCAGGAAACATCATTGTGCCTTGTTAAGTGAAGTGTCTGAGACAGAATCACATTTACATTTTAAAAGGTAGTTATTGATCTGGCTTTGGTGCTGATCAAATACCAGGAGCCAAGCCACCTCCTGTTGTTTCTACATGGAAATAAAATGGGAAGAACAGACTAGCTTTAATAAGCAGTGTGATCTTGAATGGTTTAATTTAATTTTGCATTTGAAAAGCAACATGCATTGATAGTATGATATTGGGGGTGGGGGCAGGAGCACAATATAAGGCACAGGGAGCTAATGTAATACAGTGGTTAACATGTTGAATTAATACTGAGGAGCATTCAGGTTCAAGCCCATCCTCACCCATGGACATTCACTGGGTGAATTTTGGTAGGTTATTCTCTTCCAGCCCACAAGATTATTTCTGTAGGAATAACATGACAAAGAACTCCTATTATAACCCATTGTGAGCTTCCTAGAATCATAGGGCTGGAAGGGACTTCGAAGATCTAAAAAGGTGGAATATAAAATTAGCAAAATGTAAAGCCACACTTGGAATTGGAATACTGCATCCACTTTTGGTAACCACAATGTAAAAAAGATGTTGAGGCTCTAGAAAGGGTACAGAGAAGAGCACAAAGATGATTAGGGGACTGGAGGCTAAAACATATAAGGAATGGTTGCTGGAATTGGGTATGTTTAGTTTAATGAAAAGAAGGATGAGGGGTGACATGATAGCAATGTTTCAATATCTCAGGTGCCACCACTAAGAAGGAGTCAAGCTGTTCCGCAAAGCACCTGAAGGCAGGACAAGAAGCAGCGGATGGAAACGAATCAAAGAGAGAAGCAACGTAGAACTAAGAAGAAATTTCCTGACAGTTAGAACAATTAATCAGTGTAACAACCTGTCTCCAGAAGCTATGAATGTTCCAATACTGGAAGTTTTTAAGAAGAGACTGGACAGCCATTTGTCTGAAATGGCATAGGGGTTTCATGCCTGAGCAGGGGGTTGAACTATATGACCTCCAAGGTCCCTTCCAACATTATTATTATTATTATTATTATTATTATTATTATTATTATTATTATTATTATTATTATTATTATTATTATTATTATTGCAAAAAATTGAAGAAGGGGACTGCCTTAATGTGACATTAATGTGGATCTTGGGTACAGTAGGTATTGGGAAGAGCAGTCCATAAGCAGGACTCAGAGCTGAGACAGCTCTTTCAGCCCCTTCTCATATTCCCTTGGCAAGGACATTTAACAGGTGATTTCTGCAAAGGACCAATGTATTTAAGCATTACATTTGGAACAGATATTTCTGGAGATACATTAGCCACAAACTGCTCTGAGTTTTAAAGCTCTACATTGACATTAGTTGGATTGCAAAAAAGCATCTGTACTGGGAGATGAGGGAAGAAGGTACTGAAGTGTATTGTGATGTTTCAGTGCAAACTGCTCCTTTGTCCTTCAGTTACAATGTCACACCAAGTACAAAGAGGAAGTTTGCTTTGTGATGATATGGCATTATGCGGTGACACGTGTTTCGTCATGCTGGTGTCATAGTGAGGATGATCATAACGTGATCCCGGAGACTGATGGACAAGATGAAGATGAGGTCTTCGAAGATGTTTATTTCAAGGCAGACCTGGAGTAGAGCATTGGTGATATCTAGCTGTAGCCTAAAGCCTCCGCTCTTCTCAGCTGTTCAAGAAGCCAGTAAACAAATCAGCACACAGTTTTCATACAAGGGTTACCTTTGGCTTTTAAATAGTATTCTGGGAGCCCCACTTTAAAAGAGAGGTGGATCGAAAACTAAATTATATCAATCCATTTACATTTAATTTAAAATATATTTGCAATGGTGGTGAATATCTATATAAATAAATATAAAATATATTTATTAATATTGCCAGTAATGACCACACTGACAGATTTGCTGTCCAGTGGCATTCTTTTGAATTGCCTGGAGTCTTTTAAAAATGTTGAGTTAGAACATAAGTTAGTGAATCACTGTGATAAATTTTCTAAGCATCTTTCCTGAAGATTAAGAGTGGTGGACACTGTGTGGTAGTAGGTCTTTTTCCTGAGTGAATGAATGCAGTCAATGATAGTAAGAGAGAACAGCTCTTGGGTCCTCCAATAGAAGTTATCTTGGGCCTTGACACTTTTCCTCTTATTGTTTATCAGCTACATAAGACTATTAGAGAAAGGTAATCTGAGAACCAGTTTAGTCTAGTGGTAAAGGCACCAGGCTAGAAACCAGGAGACCATGAGTACGAATCATGGACTGCATGGCAAGGACTCTTGGCAAGAAATGGGCTGCACCTCAGGAAAACAGGGAAAAATGTACCCAGAAAAAGACTGGCCCAACTCATCAGGTGGGATTTAAACTATAATTGAAGGGAAGGGTGACCAATCTCTAGAAACTCTGGAATTTAATATAGTGCAAACACTAGCAATAGAAAACAACCCAACCAGGCTCTTAAACTTCAAAAGAGCTGACTTTAACAAACTCAGAGAGAACCTAGGATAGATCCCATGGATGGAAATCCTAAAGGGGAAAACAACCCAAGAAGCATGGGAAACTCTGAAAAATGTGATCATAAAAGCTCATACCAGCACAATGCCACTGAAAAAGAATAACAAGAAAGTCAAAAAGAAACCAGTATGGCTGCATAAATATCTCTCTGACAAACTGAAAGACAAAAAGGACAAATACAAAAAATGGAAAGAGGGGCACATAATCAAGGCTGATTATCAGCAGGTAGCCAGAACATGCAAAGATGAAGTCAGGAAAGCAAAGGGTCAGAACGAATAAAGACTAGCAACAGAAATCAAGGACAATTAAAAAAAAGTTTCTTCCAACATATCAACAATAAGAAAAAAGTCAAGGAAACTGCAGGTCCTCTAAAGAGAGAAGATGGCAAGAAAATTACAGGCAACAGGGAGAAAGCAGAGCTGCTTAACTCATTATTTGCATTAGTCTTCACACCAAAAGAAACTATAGCCCAATATACAAAAAAAAACCTTTGCAAAAGACAAACTAGAAACAAAAATTAAAATAAGGAATAAAATGGTAAGAGAGCACCTTTCCGACTTCGATGAATACAAATCACTAGGACCCAACAGATTACATCCCAGAGTTCTGAAGGAGCTGGCAGATATTATCTCAGAACCATTGCACCATATCTTTCATAAATCCTGGAGCACCAGGGAAGTACCTGAGGATTGGAAAAGGACTGATATGGTTCTCATCTTCAAGAAAGAAAGAAAAAAATGGACCCAGTTTAACATCAATACCTGAGAAGATCCTAGAAAAGATAATCAAAAAACAGATTTGTGAACAACTAGAAGCAAAGTTATAACTAGTAGCCAGCATGGGTTTGTTAAAAACAGATCATGCCAAACCAATCTTATTTCATTCTTTGATAAAGTGACTAAACTAGTAGACCAGTGAAATGCTGTGGACGTAGTATACTTAGATTTCAGTAAGGCATTTGATAAAGTACACCATAACCTACTCCTTGCTAAGCTAGAAAAAGATGGAATAGACAACATCACCACTAGATGGATCTGTAGCTGGCTGGCAAACTGCCAGTCCTCCATTGCATTACAACCACATGGAGAGAAGTTAGCAGTGGGGTACCGCAAGGTTCCGTCTTTGGCCCAATACTCTTCAATATCTTCATCAATGACTTAGATGAGGGAATTGAAAGGGAACTCATCGAATTTGCAGATGACACTAAACTGGCAGGAGTAGCCAACATCCCAGAAGACAAACTGAGGATACAAAAAGTTCTTGACCAACCTGGACAATGGGCCCTATCCAACAAAATGAGTTTCAGTGTGGAGAAAAGCAAAGTTTTACATTTAAGCAGGAAAAATCAAAGGTGCAAGTACAGATTGGGTGAGACCTGGCTTAAAAACAGTAACTGTGAGAGGGACCTTGGAGTCCTAGTAGATGATCACTTGACTATGAGCCAGCAGTGTGCAGCAGCAACCAAAAAAGCTAATACAATCCTGGGTTGTATAAATAGAGGCATAGAAACAAGATCATGCAAAGTATTAGTACTGCTTTATAAAGCCCTAGTAAGAACACACCTGGAATACTGAAGCCAGTTTTGGTCACCATATCACAAAAAACATGATCTGTTGTGAGGAATTAATGTTTTCCGAGGAAGTGAAAATAGTGTGACAGTGCACTTCAGTTTACTGTGTTATATACACTTGACAGTTGGGTGTGTCAGAAGCAGCCTTAACATAACTTGAATGTGTTGGCAATGAGGAATTTAAGTGCAGTAAAGCAAAGAGAGAGGGTTTAGAATGAATCAGTGATGAATGTAAATTGCATGGAAAACTGATGGATCACAAAAAGAGAAGTACAGAGGTGGTGTCATCATATAGAGAGAATGAATTAGGATCAAGCAGGAAAACTAATACATGAAGGATGTTTGAATAATTGGAGAAGACTGGGAAATTCATGTTTGAATGGTACTGATGAGTTTCTCCTCACCCATCAACAACCCCCCCCCCATGGAAGAATTTAAAAAAATAAATGGCAATGTATGAAGGTATATATGCAAGTAATGGATTGAAAAATAATTAGCAAGGATCGAAACCTATAAAGGAAGAGGTATAAAGAACAGTGCTAAGAGAGCAATAGCAATAGCACTTAGACTTATATACTACTTCTAGTGCTTTGCAGTCCTCTCTAAGTGTTTACAGCATCAGCTTATTTCCCACAACAATCTGGGTCCTCGTTTTACCGACCTTGGTAGGATGGAAGGCTGAGTCAATCTTGAGCTAGTCAGAATCGAAGTCCTGGCAGCCAGTAGTGACTCAGCCTGCAATACTGCATTCTAACCACCATTGTTAATCTGGATTTACTGTAGCTACATTTTTTTTCTTAAGCTACTGTGTTTTCCCCAAAATAAGACCCAGCCAGAAAATAAGCCCTAGCATGATTTTTCAGGACACTCATAATATAAACCCCAGCCCAAAACTAAGCCCCACTTAAGGTTGTCAGGCAGATGGATGCATTTATTACAGTATTTCCCCAAATATAAGCCCTAACTGGAAAATAAGCCCTAATGTAGGTCTTTTGGAGCAAAAATTAAATATAAGATCCGATCTTATTTTCGGGAAATATGGTATGACCCGGAACTGCTGTACTAATATAGACAGTAAAAGGTTTTATATTAATATCCTTTTAAAAAGTCTAACTTCTGTTTATAACTCTTCTTCCACTGATTAAAATAACCCCAAATTCTTTAACAATCCCCCAACCGTTTACAGTTCATGCATGTGTACAAAAACAACCCTTTGAAAATGCTCATATCATGTAGCCATAAAACCAGTTAAAAACCTGTAACAAAGTGTTCCCGTGTGTGTGTGTTTTGTGTGGGGAAACCTCTTCTTTCTTGAGATCTCTTGCTGCTTTACAATTTCTCACATGCTATTTGTCTCATGCTGGCACAGTTCTTAAAGGTTCCAGCAATAACAGAAAAAGCTGATAATGTTTAATTTCTTCCCCTGTGCTAAGGCAGCTTTGCAGTAAATAAACCATAAATGAAAATGAGTGGAACAAAACACACTAGCTTTTAAGTGATCTTGGGAAAAACTGGAACAAAGAAAACAAATGTTGCACCTTTTTTATTTGTTTGTTTGTTAAGCTTTCTCCCACCTCATCTCAGTTTGAGATACCAAAGTTTGAAATTGCAGGTATGGCTTCCAGGGCTGCTCCAAAAATTGATACCGAGTTTTCATATTTACTGTCAAATCACATTTACTTAATTCTAATTAACCTTAATATAATTTAAAATAAATCAAATTTAGTTTTTGTACTAATTGCACCCATTTCGTGCACATGTAACCTCCTGTTGCCAGACCTTAGTATCGCTTTATAAAACCCTAGTGAGGACAGTGAGGACAATCAACCAGTGGAACAGCTTGCCTCCAGAAATCATGGGCGCTCCATCACTGGAGATTTTTAAGAAGAGACTGGAGGGTCACCTGTCTGAGATGGTATAGGTTCTCCTGCTTGAACAAGGGGCTGGACTAGAAGACCTCCAAGGTCCCTTCCAGCTCTATTCTATTCTAAACCAACTATGAATGCCAACATTACTTTTATTATAAGATTACTGTAAAAGAATTTTGCAGCTCACAATGCACTTTTCCTTCCCTCTGTTCAAGAGAACTAGGGTCAATCCTGAGACACTTTCTCAAACTACATTTCTGCCTTGGACTCAAATTTCTTTTATCGGATTGTTGCTTTGATTTTGGTTCTTTCTCTTGCTCCTCAAGGTTATTTCTATAGACCATTGCATTTCTTTTGAAAGTGTTATCTGACCAAAAGCGAGCTATGGCCC
Source organism: Vipera berus (assembly GCF_964194415.1). Classification (NCBI taxonomy): domain Eukaryota; kingdom Metazoa; phylum Chordata; class Lepidosauria; order Squamata; family Viperidae; genus Vipera; species Vipera berus. The sequence goes on from NC_138202.1 coordinate 21,232,986, forward strand.
TGGTCCTCAAAAGGCTGGACATCCCTGCTTTAGGACCCATAGAGCTGTCCATACGGTAACTTGGGTAGCAAGCTAGGTGAGTTTGATGTAAGCTGCCCTGAGTCTTTGGAGAAGGGCGGGATATAAATGGAATTAAAATAAATAAATAAATAAATAAATAAATTATTCAGACTGAATTAATCCAACATATTTCATAATTGAGCAGGGACATCAGCCTTGTTCTTTGTGATCCTAGATTAACAACCTTGCCATTAGAAAGGCTACTAAAATCGAGATGACTACTTGTTGACTGCAAAGCATTACAAAAATGTTGCTGCCATATAAAGAAAAGATTGGTGCAATTCAAATCTGACATCCTTATCTGATAACTTAGTACTAATACTTTCATATTGTTTGAAGAAGAATTTCTATTTTTCTACTTCTGTTTCTCTCAATAAGGGTTGAAAAATGCCAGAGATACTGTATGGAGGAATTGAAGAGCTGTGGTCCATAGATTTTTATGGGTGTTTCATTCCTAGTTCAGCTGCTTCCTCCAGTTAATGCTAAAGATGGAAGGGGGGGGGGAAGAGCCTCCTTGCTCACATGGAAGTAGTTACATTTGCCACCAACAAATTGAGTCTCAGCTGAGTTCAGCTTGGCTTGGATTTCAAACATTCTTGCAAATATTACAATTTATAAGCTGATAAACTTCAATGTCTATCTGAGAAATGATTTGCATTTTTAATGCATCTCATTTGATGCCATTCCTGTGATATCTTAGAATTCAATCAGGTTTCTTTCAAAACCTTGTTTGCATCTTCACAATCTCATTTTGCTTTTATTTCGTGTTTTAATTATATACCAAGTCAGGTTTATCTCATATATTAAACCTCAAAAAGGGATCTTTTAAAAACAATCAATTGATATTTAATTGCAATAGACTAGCTGCTTTATTAAATCTAAATTAAATGCTCATGCAGGATTATTAAAAAGTTTTTAGGCCATCAAATATTAAATGCAAATCTCATAGTTTCTCTGCTGACTTTGTCTTAGTTAAAGCTAACTCAAAATCACATTTGCTTTTAGTACCAGATATTTTGTCAGCTGAACATCTACTTTTTTAACCCCTTAAAAGGGAAGCAAAAGAACAAATAGGATCTTTTTTTTTCAGATTATCATTTTTTTAAAAAAAACATATATCAATTGACAAAAAGAGTAAAACTGCAAGAAAAAAGATGGAATACTTTCCCTATGGGAAAAATGGGATCTTACAGTTAGGAGGAAAAAGTTTAGGAAAGGAGAAAATATGGCTGAGATTTTTATAATTAAGCATGGTGTGAAGAATGCAAGGAAAAGTCTCTCCAATGCTAATTACATAACATTAGAAGTTGAGTTATCTGCTTAAATTGATTAGCAAGCAGCTTCAATTTGTCAAGTTACACTGAAAAACTGAATTGCTTAAGGCAACCTTCCTCAACTTGGATGCTTTCCAAATTTATGTACTTTAGTTTTCAGAACTCTTAGCAATTTCTATGCTGTCTGAGGAATACTGAGAATTGAAGTCCACAGTTTTGGAGAGCATCCAATGGGGGAGGGGGAGAACTTGCCTTCGATTTCAGTTCTAAAGTTTATTCAGCCACAGAGGTCACTGTATGATTTACAATATTTTCTGTTTGTTGCCACCCCACCACTGAGATGCCTATTGGTTTCCAGCAGTAATCCATCCGCAAAGGGACTGGTTAAAACCATAAGTATGCTAGTTTCTGGAATTTTGTTTCCCAAATACTTAATAAAAGACTGCTATCAGACTCTCATAATAGTTTCTGGGATGGTCCTTTTGTCTTTGCAGCAAGCAGCTATCGTATGTAATCTTGTTTAATTGGACCCATGGTTTTCACTGCTTCCACTAAGACAGACTTTACTTGAGCCAGCTCAGTTTCAATGATAGGACTTGGGTTAACTAGGCTGCTTCTCTTTGCAATTGTTTCAGCTCACCAGAATTCACCCCAATAATTAATTTATATCTGGCATGTCTCAAAAACTTACTGGTCATTTACATTTTTTTAGAGAGTTGTTGAGGCCACCTGGAAGTGTATCTGTGTTGTCAGGGAGTAGTGCAAATGGGTGTGGAGCCTTCTTGGAACTGTTGAAAGGACTGTGTTGTAGCCTGTAATAATAATAATAATAATAATAATAATAATAATAATAATAATAATAATAATAATAATAATAATAATAATAATAATAATAATAATAATAATAATGATGCTGCATACAAAGTCAAAATTGAGAACACAGCAACAGACAGTAAGTGCCGCCTATGCAGATAAGCTGAAGAAACAGTGGACCACCTGGTAAGCTGCTGCAAGAAGATCGCACGGACTGACTACAAGTATAAATCCTTCCATTCCCCACCATGCAGTCAGAGCTGAAGAAGCTTCTTGGGTGAGAAGTGAAACACTTTCAAAGAAAAAAGTGCAGTTGCCTCCTGAAAAAGCACCTTTGGCATAACTATGACCTGGATGACTGAGAATCTCCACAGACATGTTCCTGCAATATACAAATTCCTCTCCTCTCCTCCCCTTCTATCCTATCCTATCCTCAGAAGTGACTGACATGGGAAACCTTTACCTTTCCTTCCCCCCCACTTACATATCAGATTTGTCCTACGACCTGGATGACTGAGAATCTCCATAGACATGTTCCTGCAATATACAAGCTCTCTCCCCTCCTCTCCTCTCCACCCCCTCCTCTCCCCTCCTATCCTTGGAAATGATTGACATCAGAAACCTTTACCTTTCCTTTTTTAACATATCAGATTTCTCCTATGAAGATGGGTTATCCAAAGGATTCGTTAAATTAAAACTGATTTGGGTGGGCCTCATTAAAAAAAATCTTATTGTGTTCCTATATACTAGATCAAACGTCAAATGGTTCAATATCCTCTATTCAAGGCTAAACACAGATGTGATTTTAGATTATTCTGAGATACAAACTACACCAATACCCAACACAGTCTTCTAATAATAGTGAATTCCTTTAAATTTGCCATTGTAGAACTGGAGTCTAGAGGAAGAATCTTCTAGGATCACTTTAACTTGAAGATCATCAAGCATGATAAACTGGATTATAGTCCTTGTTTGAATCAAAGCTAAGACCCACCCCATCTATTTGAGAACAAAATAAATGAACCTAATTTAAATGTCTGACAAAATGAAGTTGAAAGGGAAACAAGAGAAAACAAAAGCATCTGTGGTTTTCTAAGAATACATTAGACAGAGTAAGGCCGAGCAATTCAGAATGTGACTATTGTTGTTGTTGTTGTTGTTAGTTGAGAAGTCATGTCCGACCCATCGCGACCCCATGGACAATGTTCCACCAGGCCTTCCTGTCCTCTACCAGCTTCTGGAGTCCATTTAAGCTCACGCCTACTGCTTCAGTGACTCCATCCAGCCACCTCATTCTCTGTCGTCCCCTTCTTCTCTTGCCCTCAATCTTTCCCAGATGTGACTATTGAATTTCCTATAATTCATTCAGTGCAATGCTCCATTTTAACTAATGGACACTTTCTTTCCAAGAAAAAAAATATCAATTAACCACTGAAATATAGTATATGCCTCCTTGCAATAGGTACAAATTTCAGGGTTTTATTTTGATGAGGACAGGACAGCATCTTTATTAATCTAGATTACAAAAAAAAAAAAACCGCCTGTGAAAACTTTGCTTCTCTGAAATCAGTACCACCTCCTGTATCTTCAGGGTGCCATAATGCTTGTAGGCAGCTTGAGAAATTAAGCCAATTATCACCTCAGTTCTGCTCCAGAAGACACTTAGTGAAATTATTTTTACAGCAACCTGGAGCTTCCAGGATAGATGGTTTTCCAGTGACAGGAACTGGAACTTTCCAACTCCCCTAGCCAAGAATATTCTAAGGCAGAAGCTTGTCCATCCCAAGGATAAAACACCTAGACACAAACTGAGCAATGTGATATACTGTATGCAGTATAATGCAGTGAGACATGTGCTGATCTGTAGTTTGGAGAAACAAAATAACCGCTTCACAGACACATGGCACAACACAGAAGAATAAACCTATCAAGACAAGTTTCAGTCCATCTGCATTTGAAAGAGAAAGATCAGTCTTTTGAAGACAGCAAAAGACTCATTCTGGACAGAGAGGACCACCAGTTTAAAAGAGAGATCAAAGAGGTCATCTATATCAAAATTGAAAAGCCCTCTCTCAACAGAAGGGGAGGGATTTTTTTTTTAATTCCATTTATATCCCGCCCTTCTCCGAAGACTCAGGGTGGCTTACAAGCTTAGCAGTAGCCTTCATTCTATGTATATGCCTGCTTATTAGGGCTTTCACACACACCCCAAGCGGCATTATTACAAAGTCAGCTTATTGCAGCCAACAATCTGGGTCCTCATTTTACCTACCTCGGAAGGATGGAAGGCTGAGTCAACCTTGAGCCTGGTGGGACTCGAACCTGCACTAATTGCAGGCAGCTGGTGTTACTTAAGGAGGCACCACCACTCTCCTGTTTACAGCACAGTCCTCTCAGCAGTTCCAAGAAGGTTCTAGACACATCTACACTATTCAAGTGACCCTGAGGGCACAGATAAACCTCCAACCGGGCACTCAGAAGAGTGCTAATGACCAGACAACTGCAAGGAATATAAATCCTTCCATTCTCCACCATTCAGACAGAACTGAAGAAGTTTCTTGGATGAGAAGCAAAACATCTTCAAGGAGAAACAGAATCCAATTGCCTCTTGATAAAGCACCTTTGGGACAACCAAGACCTGGAGAACTGAGACTCTCCATAGACATTCCCATAGCTAAGGTACCATGGTGCCAAATGATAGTCACACCCATGTAAATTTTGCTGAACAAATAATTGTGGGTTGTTTGATGATAAAGTTGTATTTCAGTGACCCAGAATTAGTGATCATTTTAGTTTTATGACTTTGGATTGCTTTCACTTCTGGAGAATACCATAGTACTCATTAAATCTGCTAGGATCTTACAAACATATTAAGAAGATGTGTTTTCAGAATATACATATAGTTCCATTACCTGCTCTTTTTGCCTTATCAGGGATATGCCCTGACAGCCTAATCATTACTTTTCATTTTCTTTTATCATAATAATATCATTCTTTTCTGCCTTTTCAACATATACATTTTAAATGTCATCCTTTCTGCCCAGTTTTATTTGAGAATAAAGCTTAGATGATATTAGATTATATTCACTAGTCTTATGCAATTAAAAAACAAAAAGAAATTAAAAAAAACCTTGTTGGACTTCCAGGTGTGCATTTGCTTTGGGTTGTATGTATAACAACAATTTTTACAATTTTTTTCCTGCTAAAATATATTTATGTTACCTTAGTTACTTCATGGTGGGAGACATATTTAAATCACATATTACAATTATTACTGAATCTCTTTTAGAAAAATCCGGCAACAAGTTCTAACAATAATTTAATAAAACTTGAAGAAACATCTAAAACCAATATATCTTGTATCAGAGTAATGAGAAAAAACAAAATGTGACTCAACATTTTAGAACTGAAACTCGATATTAGCATGTTATGTTTCTCTCTTGTTCCTGATGTTGTTTCCTGCTTGAGCAGGGTTCTTCAGACTTGGCCCTTTTATGAATTGTGGACTTCAACTCCCAGAATTCCTCAGCCAGGCATGCTGGCTGAGGAATTCTGGGAGTTGAAGTCCACATTCATAAAAGGGCCAAGTTTGAAGACCCCTTGTGCTTGAGTAAAGAACATGGATTATTTGAGTACCAGATGTTCTAAATGGTACTGCAAGTCTGCTATTTGACTGTAAAAATCCAGATAGCTGCTGCATGTCGGCAGCCATAATCAGCCAGATGTTGATTGTTATTTCAGAATCTTTTGATCTCAAATGTAAACATTGCATGTCCAATTTCCACCCTCACACTTTCAAAGAATGTAAACATTTGTGGAAGATATTTTATTTTTTTAAATCATTATTACAGAGGCTTTTGATCTCAAATGCAAATGTTGCATAGTCAATTTCCATGAAATACTCACACTTTCAAATAACGTAATTATTTATTGGAAGATATTTTTTTCTATGACAACTTTGATTTGGCTTTAAGTCTAAAGGCTTCCACCTCTTTCATTTCATTCTGATTTTCTTATCTCTCTGGACATAATTCTTCTCACAATAAAGCAGAAAGTAATGACAAATTTTATAGATATACAGCCCCTGCCTCAATAAGGGTATTTTCCTCCCCAAATAAAGACCATGATTTTCTGAAAACTGACTGAACAAAGAATCAACATTTCCCTGAGCACAAAATATATAATTTCCATTGTCATTACTGGTAGCTAGATATATGGTTTTTCTCATAGATGATGGATATTATAACTAATGGTTTAAAGTAAAAATGTATTCCAAAGTGCTAAGTTTTCAAGTCAGACAGGATACATGACACTGAATAATTGTTTCCATAAGAGAAGCATTGTCTGACATTGAACATGTCAGCTTGTCCTTGACAATATATTCTTTGGGTATGAAGAAGACATCCTATTGTGCAACAAAGGTCTTGCAAAAGCAGCAATCATTCCTAGATCTGTAACCCAAAGATGATGGAACTTTAGTGTGTGCCTTCAAGCTGAGGAGTTTTTCACAGTTTACTTAGGAAAGCCTTTGAATGAGGTTAGGAGTTAGGTAAATTTTGGAGTCTAAAGGCCACATCTGACTTTTGAATGGTGTGCCCAGACCACACTCCACAAAGTAGGACAGAAACAAATAGAAATTAATTTACAGTTAATTAATCAATTAATTAAAAACAAGTTAAATGAGGTCGCTATAGTTAATGTGATTGCTCCAGTTAACCACTGAGCCCTGGTGGTGCAGTGGTTAAAGACGTTTTGACGAGGACCCACTCATCATCTTCAGGCTGGTGTCTTCGGTTTCGTGCTTGTGCGAGCGAAGCGTGAACGGAACTGCCGTCTCTCTATAAATACTGGTGGAGATGTGTGGGGTGCTGGCTTTGTTGCTGTAAGCGGATTGGTTGGCTGTGATGTTACATCATGATTGGTTGATGGGGTTATTGTTAGGGGATTAGTTGGCTGATTTGTAACATCCTGTGTGGCTGAGGTGCTGGCTGTGTGCTCATTAGTCCTTTGTGTTGTAACGACCTGGGTAATGGGCTATGTGATGACTCGGAGGTGGGTGATACTTCCAATGTAATCTACAGAATCCCCTGCATGGATTGCCCCTGTGACTATGTATGACAGACGGGGAGGAAGCTAACCACCAGATTGCAAGAACACAAGTGAGCGGTCAGACGATAAGACCTGAACTCATTGCCTCACACTGCAATGAATAAGCATACATATTCAACTTTGCAACTACTAAGATTGTTGGATGAGCAGGCATAAAAACAGCCAGGGCAGTGATTGAAGCCTGGAAAACAGGCCCCTCGCCAGTCAGCAGGAGTGCTGATTTACCAACAGCCTATCAAGTACTTAGAAGGTGAGGGCTGGGCAACACAAGCAAATGACACCTAATGACTTAAAATGCAGCCATCAACACACCCCAATCAACATCTAAAAAGCCACTTACTAATGGCACTGTAAATACCACTCACAGAATAGCACACACTCTGCTAGAGAGGAGTTCCCTGAAGATGGGCTCCAGCATGAGTCTGAAAGCTTGTAAAACTAAACTTCTGGTTCCAGTAACTGACCCAGATTGGATCCTGAAACATTATTTTGGGACATGTATATTCACCTTCATTTGTGAGTACATTCTCTGCTGAAGAAGGAAGAGAGCTCCATTCATTGAGGGGATAGGTCCATAACCTTCTCCCTTGAAGAATTAGATCCTCTGCAATTAGCCTCTAAACTTAGTCTTCAGACTCTAGAATTCCATTGTCTTCTTTGAGAAATGGCCCAGTAGCTCTTTTCTAAGCAGTCATCTTCACCCTTAATTTTGTTTTATTTATATATGGATTGTTCGCTGCTGAAAACAGGTAAAACCATAATATCAAGACAAGCATTGATTCTACTCATTATTGGTTGGATTCATTTACTGAAATGATTGCATTTTTAATTCCTGGAGCCTGAGTTGGAAAATGTCCTGTTTCAGCTTAAGTCCATCCCTAAAAAGAAACACACTGATATTTTCAATGCATGTTGCATCACCCGAGCAGACCAATCCATCTGGATTCATTGTTCTGAGACCACTAAGAGGCCATTGGCATTTGGAAGGGGTTGACTTGTATGCAAAAGCTGGTAAGGTACTTAAATGACCCTTGTAATGACTCATCGGAGAGCAGAGCAATTCATCAGTTCAGGACCAACAGTCTGAGTGGTAAAAATTCACACCCAGGAAAGGTTACAGAGCATCCTGATGGAATGAGACATTTATTGGTAAATGTCAGTTTTATCATAATCACATGCAGACCAACTGTGGATTTGAGGGCAGGGGAGACTCCCCCCACCAAGCACATTAAAATCAAATAAAAAAAAACTTTTTTGCTTCAAAAATAAGATACTGCCTGCTCTGAAAAACAGGAGTGAAAGGGAACTCAGTATGAAGTACAAAAACATAACATTTAATAATTTTTCACAAATGGCATGTCTTAAGCCATCTTTTATGTTAAGGCATAGTTTGCATATCAATAGTATGGGGATTAAAACTTAATTGGCTGGGTTCATTGAACAAGCCATAAATCATGGATTGCAAATTACAGTGTCCATATTTACACTATACACTGACCCAAAGCTGAACATACTGTATTATAGGTTGGCACGATTTAGGTATGCTATTTTTGCTTTATATCAGCTCTGTAGAACTGCAGGAAGAAAGAGCTTCAGTCTGCTGCTGATCCCAGAGTAAATCCTGGATTAGCTCAAGCTTTGACCAAACTCACCTATGAACCAGGAAAAATCATTTTCACAATTTTTTCCCACTTGCTCCAAACATCCTCACTACAATCGCTAATATGTTAGGAGTGTCTTTTTAATTAAAGCTATTCATTGTGTGCAGGAACTGTACATAAAGGATAGTGCTAGGTTGTGTGTGTGTGTGTGTGTGTGTGTGTGTGTTTATATGTGTGTTCTGTGACATTTTTTTTTTGCAGAGCTGGGATTCACAGCCATTCTGAGAAATTAATTGGCAAGTAATTAATTAGGACTGTGTAACATTTCAAATTCCATTTGGAAAAGGCGTCTCAGGAATGCAAAGGCAGCCCTCATTTGCATCACATGAGAGTGTCTGCATCAGTTTCTAGGACTGCACAGCTGTTGTAAGGAAACTTCTATTGCAGCTGTACACTCTTAGAAGCAGACATGGCTGTTTTAATGAATTGTAGACAGATGCTGCCTCTACTCTCCTGTGCTTTCCAAAGCACCTCTTCTGAATCAGATTTTAAGCATGGACCCACCCTTATTAGTCATACAATAGATAACTAATTTATGAAAATTGATGGAGTGAATTATTGCTACTGACTTAAACTGTCATTAATCTGAATGGTCTTTTAAAAAAGGGATGGACAGAGAAAGCAATGCAACTGTAGAATTGCAGAATAAATATATTGATTTTGTGGTTCAAGATAACATGTGTGATTATCAATTTGTGGCCATGAAAAGATTTCTTGGAGCTTTGTGGAAGCTTTTGGATAATCAGAAGACAGAGAAATGGATGTCAAATGATATTTCCTTAGGGATGATATAGCTGGCTTTTCTTGAAAGGCAGACCATTTCTTCCACCAGAATAGGTATCTATACACTGTTAAGAAATGCTCCCCTTCTCCAGTCCTGGTACTCTGGCATAACCTGAAATGGAACAAGAATTTGTTGGAACTATTTTTTTCCAGATGTTCAAGAAAAGGAAGCAGACCTATAAGAGTTATGTTCAGGGTTGGATTATCTGCTGTGCTGTCTCATTTTGGTCTGTGTGGGTGTTCCAGAGAGGTATGGGAAACATAGGGGAAGTATGCCAAGCGTATATATTTCTCTGGGGTCATCCAAGCTATGAAGGTCATCCCAGCTGCCCAGCTAAAGCAAAGTAGGCTCTGATGTTAGGTAGCACGGTATAAGAAAATGTTGGACTTTGATATTGCCATGAAGAAGAAAATCTGGAGTTACAGAGAAACAGGACTACACTGGGAATATTATACATAAGAAGTATGTCTATGGAGATTCTCAGTCATCCAGGTCATGGTTGTCTGAAAGGTGCTTTTTCAAAAGGCAACTGGATTTTGTTTTTCCTTGAAGATGTTTTGCTTCTCATCCAAGAAGCTTCTTCAGTTCTGACTGAAGAAGTCAGAACTGAAGAAGCTTCTTGGATGAGAAACATCTTCCAGGAAAAACAAAGTCCAGTTGCCTTTTGAAAAAGCACCTTTCGGATAAGATGCATGAACGCAGGAAAACTCAACACCGATTCCTAACAATGCCATGCAAGAATGGGAAAAAAAGCGAATGGATCATAGAACAAATCTATTCAGAATCTCACTCAAGGTACGTATGACTAGCTTCAAGCTACCATATTATCCACAACAGTGGGAAGAAAAGGAAAAAGAAGAGGACAATTGTCTGGATTCAGAAGCTGAATGAAAAGTCTTGCAGAAGAAAACAATGGCTAACTGTTTCTGTGCAGCTGTGAAAGGTGACCATAAATCTTGAAACCTTATGTAATTACTTTGAGTTCCAGCAAGGAAGAAAGATGGGATATACTAAAGTATATCTATACTAAATAAATAAGTAGTTCATATATAAGGAAAACAAATAAAAAATAGTTCAGATATAGCTAATACATACCGTAAGTACTCAAAACAAGCAATTAGCCCATTTTAATTTATTTTCCACCCACTGGTACTCAAGAGACCAAAATCTAGTAGTATTAGGTAATTTCAGACAGATTTTTATGCCGGGTTAATGTAAGAGTAACAGCAGTTTGGTTTGGTGGTTAAGGTGTTGGCTAGAAACCAGGAGACTGTGAGTTTTAGTCCCATTTTAAACATGAAAAACCAGCTGGGTGACTTTGGGCCATTCACTCTCTCAACCCAACTCACCTTACAGGATTGTTGTTGTGGGGAAAATATGAGGAGAAGAAGCTTTAGGTACTGTATGTTTACCACCTTAAATTGTTTAGATATTTTTTAAAAGACAGGATAAAAATCTAAAACAAAAGAGACTGAAACTGAATCTTGGAAAAATGCTTATATTTTCGCAACAGTGACTGCACAGACATTTGAGATCCTGCTTCTTCTTTTTAAAGAAAATTTTGTTAAAATATGCAAGATCGCAATGCACTTTGCACTTATTTCTCTATTTATATAGCCAACCCCCCGTAGATAGGGCTCGCAACTTGGGGGTCCTCCTAGATTCCCAGCTCTCCTTAGAAGATCATATAGGAGCTGTGACTAGGGGGGCCTTCGCCCAGGTTCGCCTGGTGCGCCAGTTGCGGCCCTATCTGGACCGGGATGCATTGCGTACAGTCACTCATGCGCTCGTGACCTCTCGTTTGGACTACTGCAATGCTCTCTACATGGGGCTGCCCTTGAGGACCACTCGGAGGCTTCAACTGGTGCAGAATGCGGCCGCGCGAGTTGTTTTGGGGGTCTCCCGATACTCCCATGTTACACCTCTGCTCCGCGAGCTTCATTGGCTTCCAGTTGCCCTCCGGGTGAGATTCAAGGTGCTGGTGATGACCTATAAAGCTCTACATGGCATGGGCCCGGATTACCTACGGCAACACCTGCTGCCGGCGTCAACCTCCCTCCTGCGTGAGCTGCATTGGTTACTGGTTGTCTTCTGGGTGAGATTTAAGGTGCTGGTACTTACCTTTAAACCCGACATGGCCTAGGCCTGGGATATTTGCAGGACCGTCTGCTGCCGGGGACGACTTCCCATCGCCCAGTGCGCTCACACAGAGAGGGCCTCCTCAGGGTGCCTCCAATCAGAGAATGTCGACTGGTGGCCCCCAGGGGGAGGGCGTTCTCTGTGGGCGCGCCAGACCTGTGGAACCGCTTACCGGTTGAGCTTCAGATGGCCCCCAACCTTCGCTCCTTCCAACGGGATCTAAAAACCTATTTATTAGAACAAGCCGGCCTGGTCTGATGGGTTCAGGGTTTGGGTTTTAACATGGCTTTTGACTATTGTATTATATCGGGCATAATTATTTAATGTTTTTTTTAACTTTTGTACTTCCTATTTTATATTTATTGCCCTGTACACCGCCCTGAGTCCTTCGGGAGAAGGGCGGTATAAAAATTTAATAAATAATAATAATAAATAATAACCATCTTATACCAAGTTCCAGACAGCCCCCAATCAGGAATTATAACAATAACAACAACTATATTAAAAGTATTAAAAAGAAAAACAAAAAGCTGATTCCGAGCTAAGCTGCTGAAATGCAGTCACCAAATCCTATCCCAACACTTAGGGGTGTGTGTGTGTGTGTGCACGCGTGTGTATGGAGAGCCACTTCTGAAGAATAAAGTATAGATTCCCAAATAATTATTGACCCCAATTCCTATTTCTATTTTTGAATTTCTACCTCAAATATTTATTGCTTTTCTTAAGGCCAAAAATCGGCTGCAGATTTTTTTGGTGTGTGTGTGTGTGTGTTGGATGAGAGGTATTATATGTGGTTTTAGGAAGACTAAAATGTTGACAATTTTTAAATTAAAATCCAAAGTATTTTATGTTGTATACTTGTACAACATGCTCTGAAGTTGTTTCTCTTCTCACAGCAGCTTTGGCATTTGAGGTAGCCAAGACATGTCAGCTTCCATTGATTAACACTCATTTAAAAATGTATATTGAAAAGTTACAAGGCTACATATTCAAGAATGAAGAATAACAAGAAAAGGTTAATTGTAGGGAAAGATTTCTACAGTGCTGCAATGATTTTTAATAGAAGACGAAGAGGAATAAAATGTTCCTATAGTTGGGTAAAATTGACATCCTTTATTTATTTATCAAACTTGTATGGATACCCATCTCATGGAAAGTGATTCTGGTTGGGGTACAACAATCCAATAAAACAATAAAATAAATAAAACATTTGCCTATCATTACCTAAAACCATCATATTTATAATTTAAAAATTATAAAAGCAGAACTAAAACAGGAAAAGAGAAAAAGAGACAGAGGCATGGTATTAATAACAGAGCCACCTCACAAGTTGACCCATCTTTTGTATAACCATGTAGTAACTACGAATAGGACCCCTTGACACATGAAGTTATGCTAAGGCCCTTCTAGACGCGACTCCCACCTGCTCCCTGAGCAGGAGTCATGAGTCCAGAAGGATCCCCAAATTTCACACAGTCTCTGTTTGGGACAGTGCAATTCCATCCAGCACCAAGGATGATGTAGCCCTAGAAGCAGAGGGCCCCCAAATCCATTCAATCTTGCTAGGTTTCAGTTGAAGCCTGACACTTCACTTATGTAAATTTCCCTAAAGGCTTTCCTATCAAACTGAAATGGAATATAAAAATAGGAAACATAATGCAGATTTGATCTGATTCAACAAGACAAAGTGTGTGTGTGTGTGTGTGTGCATGCAAGACTACACACACACACACACACACACACACACACAGAGAGAGAGAGAGAGAGAGAGAGAGAGAGAGACAGACAGACAGACAGACAGACAGACAGACAGACAGACAGACAGACAGACGTGAGGTGCCATTAGAGCAGGAACACTTCTATTGAATATTAGTTTTATAAAAATGGGGTTTTCTTAATACTGAACTCATTTTACAGATTTCACATGGCTGCCTTTCTTTACCGGAGTATCCAGTTTTCACCTTCATCCTTTTCATTAACTTCAGGCATCTTGAACTTATATTGCATTATTCTCATCAGCCAAAGTAATAAATTCCTTTGAAAAATGTCATGTTAGCCCTGGAAAGATGAATTCATGATCAACCCAGCCTTTGGTTTGTTCTGTACGTCCCTTTGACATTCTCTGTTTTTTGTGTTTCATCTCCCTTCTAGCCCCATCCTAGCTATCTAAAGAACAAAAATGTTTCAGGCTAGAAGTTTGAGACTTTACTGCATTATGAGAGCAAAGAGAGAGCACCCTAAGTGGCAAATTTCAAAACTGGGGGATTGAAAATCCTAGTTTTGATGACTTGTGTTTTCAAAGATATCCTGTAAATGATAATAATGGGGAAGAAAACAGGGCTATGCAGATTTTCAGTGTATTGAAATTTGAGTGAAGATGCCTCTAAGAGCTCTTTTGAGTGCAGCCCCCTTTTGCTTCCAAAAGTAAATCAACTCGCTGCTTTCTTGTTCTGTTGCAACTGACAAATTCATGAAATTCGAGCAAGTGGAGGAGTCTTCTGTACATGCAAGAAGTATCTTCTGACTCTTCTAGTCAACTGCTAGAAATGTCAGAAGTGATCCTTCTCACTTCTGAAAAGTGCACTGAAGATTCTTCCACTTATTGGAACTGCTGGTCAAGACTTGGAAGTAATGAAAGATACTTTATCAAGGAGAATGTATAAGCCATCTTATATCAATGGCATTTGAGATGTCTCTGCAGTACAAACCAATTAACTGATGTAAGCTCAAATCACTCTCTGGTCTGCATACTTTTTCTACACATCCTTAGAGGTGTGTTTTGATCTACCATAGTTTCTTGAATTTCTCTGCTCTATGTCTCTATTATTATTCTACTACTATCTTACATTTCAGATGTTAAAAGTGGTTGTGACTGGGAGCTTTATGCAGGTTTAGACTAACTTCAAGAAATAAAGATTAAAATGTGGGTTTAAAGCAGAATTTGAGTAGCATGTTGTTTCAAATGTAGACAGGATGGGCCACATTTAGAGAGAAAGTTCCCACTGGTCTCAAATCTTTAAGCCAGGAATCATGAAGGATTACTTGTAAGGCACTAGGATGCTATTCTTTAATGGCCAAATGTGAAGGAATGAAGTTCTTCAACTATTTAAATAGTTACACAATTCCTTTCTTTGCAGAGGAAAAAAAATCTAATATGTGAAAGGAGGTATTCTTCAGAGCAGGTGTCTCCAACCTTGACAACTTTAAGGCTTGTGGTCTTCATTTCCCAGAATTCAGGCAGCAACGCTGGCTGAGGAATTCTGGGAGTTGAAGTCCACAAATTGTAAAGTTACCAAGGTTGAAGACCCCTGCTTAGAGGAAATACAAAAAATTATTTCAGAAAACTGAATCTAAGGGAATAGGGGAAAAAAAGTGAAATACAATAGTTCATGTTTTAGACTAGGTGTCAACGCTGCTAACATCGAATGTTATTGCTTGACAAGAGATGAAGAAGTAGCTGTTTCATATGTTAAACTTGTGTATTGCTTTAAGATGTGTGTTGTTTTAGTTTAAGGTTAGGAGGGGGAATAGGGACGCGGTGGCTCAGTGGGTTAGGACGCTGAACTTGTCGATCAGAAGGTCAGCAGTTTGGCAGGTCGAATCCCGAGTGCCGCATAACAGAGTGAGCGCCTGTTACTTGTCCCAGCTTCTGCCAACCTAGCAGTTCGAAAGCACATAAAAATGCAAGTAGAAAAATAGGGACCACTACAGTGGGAAGGTAAAAAGCGTTCCGTGCGCCTTTGGTGTCTAGTCATGCCGGCCATGGAGACGTCCTCGGACAAGCGCTGGCTCTTCGGCTTTGAAACGGAGATGAGCACCGGCCCCTAGAGTTGGAAACAACTAGCACGCATGTGCGGGGGAACCTTTACCTTTACCTAGGAGGGGGAATGAGTAGGATTGCACTTTTCAAGGCCATTTTTCTCCCTAAAGAAGATAAGGTTTTGGCAGTCTTCTAACGGAAGAGAAACTGATTCTTTAAATTAATTTGAGAATATGATTAATGACAAAATTAGAAAGGTGGAGATTTGTGTTTTAATATATTGTGCAAGGGGTGGAGATTTCAGATTCCAGCTTCTTTCGAGCAAGCATTTGCCGGTGTATTAGGCTAACAAAGGACTTTTAAGGTAAACAATGCCTCAGAGTCACTTAAAAAGCCCATACGTCAGAAACTTGACACTAGAACTGTGGAGATCTGGATTCAAGCTCACTCTTGGCCTGGAAGTGTACGGATGACTTTATAGTAGTAATCATCTCTGCTCAAGCTATCAGTCAGTGTTGTTGTAGGAAGAATGAAGGAGGAGGTGCAAGTATTTTGTCTCGAGCAGCAACAAGAACAACAGGAGGAGGAGGAGGTTACTCCAATGCCATTCAGAAGAGGAAAAAGCAAGACATCGGAAATTAATGAAGGAAAAGGAGATTGCAGAATGAATTATTTAAGTTGGCCTTCAGTGCAACAACTGAAAGGCATACAGTATATGGTACCTGTGACTGAACTGATATTTTACAAAGAATGCCTGAGGCACCAAGGCAAATAATGACAGACTATGCCAAAAATTTCTGAAAGAGCTCCAGTCTGTTATTGCTGATGCTTGAATAAAACTGCCATTGCCACAACCATGACAGCCAATTCCATTGTTTAAGCATCCAACAACACATGTTTACTTTTGCTTGTCCTGCACGAAATCTCCCTGCATTTCATTTCAGTTCATGACCTCAAGTTGTACCATTTCAAGACAAAGAGAAAAACTTCCCTCAGTTGACATTTTCCATTCATGAATAATTTTCTATATTTTTATCATAGTGCCCTTCATACATTTTAAGGCTAAGACACCAAATGATAGACGTGTCTATGTGGATATGTCATATGGAGAAAGTTAATTTCTCTTCATGAGGCTTAGTTTCTAATCCTCTGATCATCTTCTTCATTCCCTTTCCCTGTGTTCCACCTTCTCTGAATCTGCCCTAAAGAATGATGCCAAGAACTGGATAAAGTGCTTAAGATAGGGGTTTGGCAAGAGCAAAATAATTACTTAATTGGAAATTATAACTCTGTTGATGCAATCTAAAATTGCATTTCCCTTCTTTGCAAGTACATCACACAATTGGCTCACGTTCATTTGATTCACATGCAGTCATTTCCCACTCCAAGATCATTGTCCCATCCTATGCCTGCCACCTTTTTTCTCTTTCCTAAGTTGAGACCATTGTATATCTCTCTCTTCAATTTCATGCCATTACTTTGAACCCACTTTTTTAATGTATCAAGATCATATTTATTGCCAGTGGTTTATAGTAGTTTGAAAAATGTATATAAGGAAAAAAAAACCACAAATGCAATTAGAACAATCATTGTAAAAATCTGATTACATTTAAAAAAATGAATCCTGATCACATGAAGCCCTAAATTCTTAATATAATCCAAGCAATAATGATAAAACAACAGAATAACAGAATAACTATTAATGAAAATATTGACTCATTAACTGAATCACCAATGAACACATTGAGGAATAAATACATAGAACAGATCTCAGTGGCACACCATTTGATAAACCCTATACCATTTAACACAAATGGTTGTCCAGTCTCTTCTTAAAAACTTCTAGTGTTGTAGCATTCACAACTTCTGGAGGCAGGTTGTTCCACTGATTAATGGTTCTAAATGTCTGGAAATTTCTCCTTAGTTCTAGGTTGTTTTCTCTCCTTGATTTGTTTCCATCTATTGCTTCTTGTCCTGCCTTCAGGTGCTTTGGAGAATAGCTTGACTCTCTCTTCTTTGTGGCAACCCCTGAGATATTGGAACACTGCTATCATGTCCCCCCTTGTCCTTCTCTTCATTAAACTAGACGTACCCAATTCCAGCAACCGTTCCTTATATATTTTAGCCTCCAGTCCCCTAACCATCTTTGTTGTTCTTCTCTGTACTCTTTCGAGAGTCTCAACATCTTTTTTACATCATGGTGACCAAAACTGGATTCAGTATTCCAGGTGTGGCCTTACCAAGGCATTGCAAAGTGGTATTAATATTTCACATGATCTTGATGCTGTCCCTCTGTTAATGCAGCCTAGCACTATGTTGGCTTTTTTGGTAGCTGCTGCATACTGCTGGCTCATATTTAAGTGTTTATCCACTAGGACTTCGAGATCCCTCTCACAGTTACTACTATTGAGCAAGGTACCACCTATAGTATACCTGTGCATTTGGTTTTTTTTTCCTTAAAAGTAGAAACTTACTTTTTTCACCACTGAATTTCATTTTGTTAGATAGTGCCCAGTGTTCAAGTCTGTCCATATCCTCCTGTAACTTAAGCCTGTCTTCTGGAGTATTCCTGCCAACTTAGTGTCGTCTGCAAATGTGATGAGTTCCCCATCTATCCCCTCATCCAATTCATTTTTTTTGTTTATTTTTTTTTTTGTAACCTCATCCAAATCATTGATGAAGATGTTTCTGGAAGCAGATGTGATATGCCAACAACATTTGCTGGTGAAGGGAAGTAGGAATGTATAATACATTCATAAATTGCTTGTGTGTTTCCCGTAGCACCAGATTAGCTATAAAAGAAAATACATTAATCTTTTCACCAAAACGTTATTTGTTTTTATTTATTAAATTTGTTTGCTGCACATCTCATCCTGTGGTGACTCTGTTAAAAAGAATAAAACAATATACAAACATATACATAATGAAGACTCCGGCTTAGACTCTGACTGGGCAGAATCTAATGTGGAGGAATCGGACGGTCTTGAACATGTTATCTGGACTGAGTTTGATCCTGTTTCCCCTGATAATGTGGACAGGATTATGGGGAAGCTGAGCTCCACCACCTATTTGTTGGACCCGTGCCCCTCCTGGCTGCTTTATGCGGCTCGAGAGGAGACACGAGGCTGGTTCCAGGTAGTAATAACTGCTTCCTTGAAGGAGGGTATCTTCCTCTCCACCTTGAAGGAGGCGGTGGTGAGGCCTCTCCTCAAGAAGCCTGCCCTGGACCCGGCTGTTTTAAATAACTATCGTCCGGTCTCCAACCTTCGCTTTCTGGTGAAGGTTGTTGAGAGTGTGGTGGCGCATCAGCTTCCTCTGTTCCTGGAGGAAACTGATTATCTGGACCCGTACCAATCAGGTTTCAGGCCCGGGCACAGCACAGAGATGGCATTGGTTGCGCTGGTGAATGATCTCTGGCAGGCTCGGGAAAGGGGTTGTTTCTCTGTCCTAGTCCTATTAGACCTCTCAGCAGCTTTTGATACCATCAACCATGGTATCCTATTGCGGCGTCTCAGGGGGTTGGGAGTCGGAGGCACCGTTTTACGGTGGTTCTCCTCCTACCTCCTGGGCCGCTCGCAGTTGGTGTTGACAGGAGGGCAGAGGTCCACCCCGAGGCCTCTCGTTTATGGAGTTCCTCAGGGGTCGGTTCTTTCTCCCCTCCTGTTCAACATTTATATGAAGCTGCTGGGCGAGATCATTCGTGGTTTCAGGGTGGGGTATCATCAGTATGCTGATGATACCCAACTTTTTTTCTCCACCCCGAACCAACCTAGTGATGTCCTCGCCGTGATGTCCCGTTGCCTGGAGGCGGTCCAGGTCTGGATGGGGAGAAACAGGCTTCATCTCAATCCTGCCAAGACTGAGTGGCTATGCATACCAGCATCTCGGATTAACCAGACTATTCCATCTTTAATGATGGGGGGTGAGGTGTTACCCCCAGTTGATAGGGCTCACAACTTGGGCGTCCTCCTGGACTCACGGCTCAATTTTGAAGATCACATAGGATCCGTGACCAGAGGGGCTTTTGCCCAGGTTCGACTGGTGCACCAGTTGTGGCCCTATCTGGACCGAGATGCCCTACGCACAGTCACCCATGCGCTTGTGACCTCCCATCTAGACTACTGCAACGCTCTCTATATGGAGCTGCCCTCGAGTACCACTCAGAGGCTTCAGCTGGTGCAGAATGCTGCTGCGTGAGTTGTGATGGGGGTTTCCCAATACTCCCATGTAACACCTCTACTCCGCGAGCTGCATTGGCTTCTGGTTGCCCTCCAGGTGATATTCAAGGTGCTGGTGATGACCTATAAAGCCCTAAATGGCTTGGGTCCGGAATATTTCAGGGAACACCTGCTGCTGGCATCAAGTTCCCTTCATCCTGTGCGCTACCACTTGGAGGGCCTTTTCAGGGTGCTGCCGGTAAAAGACTGCCGGCAGATAACACCCAGGGGGAGGGCCTTCTCAGTGGGTGTGTCTGCCCTTTGGAACCAGCTGCCTGTGGAGCTTAGGACTGCCCCCGACCTTTGGTCATTCCGCCGGGACCTGAAGACCTGGCTCTTTGATCTTTCCGGCCCAGGCTGAGAGTTTTTTAATTGGGGTTTTATATTTTTCAGAGATAAATTTTAATTATTTTAAACTGTTTTTAACTCTTGTATTGTATCGATGTTTTTAAATACTTTGTAAACCGTCCTGAGTCCTACGGGAAAAGGGCGGTATATAAATTCAATAAACTTAAACTTAAACTTAAGATAAAAATACAAATAATCAACTATAACTAAAAGATGAAGAGAGAAGGAGTAGGATGAGGGGGGTGGGAGGATGAAGGGGGGATCAATTATTAATCTATCAGCCACCTCCATTGGAGTCCCAGGCCAATGAGCAGACCAGGTCTTTAAGCTCTTATGGAAGGTCTGGAGAGTGGGATCTGACCTCACTCTGGGGAGTAAGATATTCCAAAGGGACTGATGGCAAAGAAGGCTCTTCTTTTGGGCCCTGGCATCTGGAATTCTGTGGCTGGTGGGGCCAACAGTATGCCTCTTTCGCCAGCATGAATATGGTGGTCAAAATTAAGTGGGATGAGATAATTCTTCAGGTAAGCTGGACCCATGCCACGAAGGACTTTAAAGGTGATAACTAACACCTTGAATGGCACCCAGAAGCAAACTGGCAACCAGCGCAGCTCACGAAACAGGGTTGTGACATGGGCCACTCTAGGGCCCCCAAAAGCTACCTGTGCTGCTGCACTCCGTAACCAGGTTGTGACATGCACTTCTTTATTGAGCATTAAATTTTATGCTTTCCCCTGTTTGGCACCAAACTGTTGAATCAGGCCAATTCTTTCTATTGTTTTATTCAGTACAATACCATTTGAGTAATTCGGCTCTCTTGTCACGGTTGCTATGCCTGGCACAAAGCATGAACTTGTTAAGTTCTTTTCAACAATTGAACAATGTAATTTTCAGAGTCCAACAACTTGCAGGCTAGTGCTGAGCTGTGTCATCTAGTTCAAAAGGAACATATACCTTGGCTGTTTCAAATCCAATGGTTTGTCAAGTACATTTGTTCTGCCTATTGTGGCTGTCATGCTTTTCTGCATCTACATTACACAATTCAGCTTGGCCATCAGGAGTTATTGGGTGCATTTCTTTGGACATCTGGTTGATAATGTCTCTTTCAACAGGGAATCCTTTTATACATCACTGAGGAGCAAATCATGATGTACTGTGAAAGTTACCAAATGCGCTACCATATAATGGTCAAACAGACATATAAAAGAAATTAGTAATGATATCCACCAGTCCACCAAAGCCATGGGCTACAGCACAGGTGTCAAACCCAATTTCATTGAGGGCCACATAAGTATTGTGGTTTCCCTCGGGGGGGGGCTTGGTGGGTGTGGCTGGGATGGATGTGGCTTACTGGTGGGTGTGGCTGGAGTGGACATAGCCTACTAGGTGGGTGTGGCCAGCTTAACATCACTTGCTTCAGGCGTCCCTGGGCAGGACTGAGGCAGATCTGTGGGTGTCTGGCAGAGGAGGATGTGATTGGGGTGAGCACCAGGACATGGTCCCTCCAACACTCCCTCCCTCCCTTCCTCTGTTCCTTCCTTCCTTCCTCCCACCCTCCATTCCTTCCTCCCTGTTCCTTCCTTTCTCCCTCCCTCCCTTTTTCCCTCCCTCCCACTCTCCCTTCCTTCCTTCCTCTCACCTTCCGTTCCTTTTTCCCTGTTCCTTCCTTTCTCCTTCCCTTTCTCCCTCCCTCCTTCCCACCCTCACTTCCTTCTCCCCTCCATTCCTTCCTTCACCTTCTCATCTCTTTCCTTCCCCTGCACTCAGGAAGGGGTGATGGGAAGGGGAGAGATTGCCAGCATTAATATGCTGCTGCCGGCCATTCCTATACCATGTGGGCAGTCCCATTGAAAGGGATGCCTCATGGCTGTGTGTGTGTGTGTGTGTGTGTGTGTGTGTGTGTGTGTGTGTGAGAGAGAGAGAGAGAGAGAGAGAGAGAGAGAGAGAGAGAGAGAGAGAGAAGGCATGACTTTGGACTAATATATATATAGGTAAAGGTAAAGGTTCCCTCACACATGCATGCTAGTCATTTCCAACTCTAGGGGCCGGTGCTCATCTCCGTTTCAAAGCCAAAGAGCCAGCATTTGTCCGAGGACGTCTCCGTGGTCATGTGGCCGGCATGGCTAGATGCCAAAGGCTCACAAAACACTGTTATCTTCCCACTGTAGTGGTCCCTATTTTTCTACTTGCATTTTTACGTGCTTTCGAACTGCTAGGTTGGCAGAAGCTGGGACGAGTAACAGGCGCTTACTCTGCTATGCGGCACTCGGGATTCAACCGGCCAAACTGCTGATCTTCTGATCAACAAGCTCAGTGTCCTAACCCACTGAGCTACCACATCCCATACACACACACACACACACACACACACACCCCTAATAACTGTACAAATACAAATCCCAGGCATATCTGTACAACAATATAAAATCCTCGAACTCCGGGATGGAAATAAAACATCTGTTTATTGTTAAAATAGTAAAAACAATAAAACAATAAAAACAACTATTTTCAATCTAAAATAACCTTAGCTTTCACTGGTCCACTGCCAGCATCATCAGAGTGAGTGCTTGGGGTGGGGAAATCAGTTATAAATGTTGCTGACTTAGTGCCCTGCTCATTGATCATGTAATGGAGCCGTTGGTCCTAGCTAACCGTAATTGCTTTAATAGTCCGGCATCCCCTTGCTCGTGTTCCCGTCTTGCCACTTTCTTTTCTCCTATTGCTCCTTTCTTTGCTCTTCCTATTCCTGTCAATCTTGTCTTTCCCTGCTGTGCCCCCTCTCCTGGCATGTCTATCCTCTCCACCTGTCTTTCTTGTGTCCAGTCATACAATGCTATTGCTAATCCATCTTCCAAGCATCCTCCTCCCACAGTCATTATGGGCTGCGTATCCTGATTCGACATTGTGTGTGCCCTTCCATTGCCACCACCACCCTTTTTTTCTCTGGTATATCCACTTGTCGTTCCTGCCTTCTGTTATACATTCCCGCCGATCCCACCTTCTCTGATCTTTCCTTGTGCATACGTTTGCGCACACGTTCCGGTGTCCTTCCCCCCTGCCTCGTCCGTACTCGGTCGAACAGAGTGACTGCTGGATCATTACCAGTCCTGCTCTGCCGTCCGCATTCAGAAAGTTGTTCTCCACGTGCAAGCATGTGCACACATTGTGGCATCCTTCCTCCCTGTCCCTTCTGTGCCTGATTGGCTGGGGTATTTGCAGGACCATTCTTACCCCACTGTCTGTGCTCAGCAGACTGTTGTTCATCCTGCTCGTCTTTCCTGCGAACCACACCCTCCTCCTCCGCTCGTCATTCTTCCCCCAAGGATCCCTGTGTTGCTCTGCCCCCACCAATCTGTCGGATACCCTCCGGTCATCGGGTTGGGCATTCCTCCCTATGGGTCATGTGGTTGCTGTCCTCCTTGGCTCCTCTCCTTTTGAACGTAGTCAGTGTTTTGGATTTCTCTTCATACACTTTCAAAGCTTGATATGCTGGTGGAAGCTCTACATGTCGGTTGATTGAATATGTGTCTGAGAGTCAGGCTTCCCTAAGTAGCCGGCCAACCCCCACCCTTGAAATGACATAATGCAACTATGTCCCTTTGGTATATATCATGAAACTACATGCAGACACATAGGAAAGGGGTGGAACTTTCCTTGTAACATCCTGACACTAACATCATTTTATCATTTGGACATAACTGTTGGATCATGCACAATTCTCTGTGTTTGATTCCAGTGTTTCTTTTCTCCCAGGTAATAATAGGTAACATTAAAGCCTCATTTTGCTGTTGTGCTTAAGATGAGGCATGAACTATTAATTAAATATTATATTAGGAAGGATAGAATAAGAGATCTAATACTGAAGCTATTTCAGGTACCCAGAATGAAAAATTGAGATATTTATTTCCTGCATTATTCAGATAGATGTGAAAAGCAGGCAAGCCTTGATGTAAAATGTGTTTACTTATTTACCGGTACTTGATTTTTATTCTTTGTTTATTACTTTACATATAACTTAAGGCAACAGACATATCTGATACTCCTTCCTTTTCCTATTTTCCCCAAAACAACAACTCTGTGAGGTGGGCTGTGCTGATAGAGAAGGATTGGCCAAAGTCTCTTACCCAGCACATTAACCATTATACTAAACTGCTTTGATGTCTGAATGCCTTGCTATACTAAAATGATGTGGGAAATTTCAGTACCATTTGTCTTGTTTTAAGATACAGTAGACTTCTTTCTAATACATACAGAAAGTATACTTTTTGCCTCATATAATAATCAAAGATTTAAAAACTGTGTTTCCAAAAGAAAGGTTTAACATATTTGATATTTGCTGAGTTAAATGGCTTAGTAAAACAGAAATACACACATCTTAGCTTCTCTTCAGATTGTATAAATCTTTCCCTAAAAAAAATTCACAAAAGAAATTTTGAATATATAGTAGAATAATTATGCACAATGCTATTTAAATGCATAATGATGATGACATTGATAAGGCAGATCCTTCCATACAGTACCAAACTGGAGAAAAGGAAAGATAAGAAGTCACATTCTTGGAGAATTACATAAAGTTTAATACTTTTATTCTAATGTTTAGAAATAGGTTTGAGATCTTGGTTGTTGGAATAATTGGCTTGGTGATCCAAAAATTTTTAAGTTATAGCCTGAGGGCTTTGTAACATGGAGGCCATGGATTGTCAAGGTTTCAAACTGATGGGCCTGTTGTTGTTGTTGTTAGCTGCGAAGTCGTGTCCGACTCATCGCGACCCTATGGACAACATTCCTCCAGGCCTTCCTGTCTTCTACCATCTTCTGGAGTCCATTTAAGCTCACGCCTACTGCTTCAGTGACTCCATCCAGCCACCTCATTCTCTGTCGTCCCCTTCTTCTCTTGCCCTCGATCTTTCCCAGCATTAGGTTCTTCTCCAGTGAGTCCTTCCTTCTCATTAGGTGGCCAAAGTATTTGAGTTTTAGCTTCAGGATCTGGCCATCTAAAGAGCAGTCAGGATTGATCTCCTCTAGGACTGACCGGTTTGATCGCCTTGCAGTCCAAGGGACTCGCAGGAGTCTTCTCCAGCACCATAGTTCAAAGGCCTCAATTCTTTGGCGCTCAGCCTTTCTTATGGTCCAAATTTCACTGCCATACATTGCAACTGGGAAGACCATAGCCTTGACTATACACACTTTTGTTGACAGGGTGATGTCTCTGCTTTTTAGTGTGCTGTCTAGATTTGCCATGGCTTTCCTTCCCAGGAGCAAGCGTCTTTTAATTTCTTGGCTACAGTCCCCATCTGCAGTGATCTTGGAGCCCAGGAAAACAAAATCTGTCACTACCTCCATTTCTTCCCCATCTATTTGCCAGGAATTGAGAGGGCCAGATGCCATGATCTTGGTTTTCTTAATGTTAAGTTTCAACCCAAGTTTTGCACTCTCCTTCTTCACCCGCAACAAGAGGCTCTTTAGTTCTTCTTCACTTTCTGCCATTAGAATGGTATCATCTGCGTATCTTAGGTTGTTGATATTTCTTCCAGCAATCTTAATTCCAACTTTTGATTCATCTAGCCCTGCCTTTCTCATGATGTGCTCTGCATATAAGTTAAATAGGCAGGGCGACAGTATACAGCCTTGCCGGACTCCTTTCCCAATTTTGAACCAATCAGTGGTTCCATGTCCAGTTCTCACTGTTGCTTCTTGACCCGCATATAGGTTTCTCAAGAGACAAATAAGATGGTCTGGTACTCCCATCTCTTTAAGAACTTGCCACAGTTTGTTATGATCCACACAATCAAAGGCTTTAGCATAGTCAATGAAGCAGAAGTAGATGTTTTTCTGGAACTCCCTAGCTTTCTCCATGATCCAGCGTATGTTAGCAATTTGATCTCTAGTTCCTCTGCCTCTTCGAAATCCTGCCTGTACTTCTGGTAGTTCTCGATCCACATACTGCTGAAGTCTAGCTTGTAGGATTTTAAGCATGACTTTACTAGCATGAGAAATGAGTGCAATGGTGCAATAGTTTGAACATTCTTTGGCACTGCCTTTCTTTGGAATTGGAATGTAAACTGATCTTTTCCAATCCTGTGGCCACTAACTTGCCTGTTATTCCAGTTATCTTTTGGCTTCCTACTTTAGCATTCCAATCCCCCATGATGATAAGGACATCATTTTTTGGTGTTACTTCTATAAGGTGCTGTAGGGCTTCATAGAACCGGTCAATTTCATCCTCTTCAGCACTGGTGGTTGGGGCATAAACTTGGACTACTGTGATATTGAATGGTTTGCCTTGGATTCGAACTGAGATCATTCTGTCATTTTGAGGATTGTATCCCAGTATTGATTTTCCTACTCTTTTATTGACTATGAAGGCTACTCCGTTTCTTCTGAGGGATTCTTGCCCACAGTAGTATACCTGATGGTCATCTGAATTAAATTCACCCATTCCTGTCCATTTTAGTTCGCTGATACCTAAGATGTCGATGTTCAGTCTTGTCATCTCTTGTTTGACCACGTCCAGCTTTCCTTGATTCATGGATCTTACATTCCAGGTTCCTATGGAGAAAAAATCTTTACAGCATTGGACTTTCCTTTCACCACCAGACACATCCACAGCTGAGCGTCCTTTCAGCTTTGGCCCAGTCGCTTCATTCTTTCTGGCGCTACTAGTACTAGCCCTCTGCTCTTCCCCAGTAGCATATTGGACGCCTTCCGACCTGAGGGGCTCATCTTCCAGCGTCATATCATTTTGCCTTTTGGTACTGTCCATAGGGTTTTCATGGCAAAGATACTGGAGTGGGTTGCCATTTCCTTCTCCAGTGGATCACGTTTTGTCAGAACTCTCAGCTATGACCTGTCCATCTTGGGTGGCCCTGCACGGCATAGCTCATAGCTTCATTGAATTACGCAAGCCCCTTTGCCACGACAAGGCAGTAATCCATGAAGGGGGATGGGCCTGTAATCATGACCAAATGTTTGATATAGCTCAGAAAACATTGGCTGGTGTATCCCTGTATTTAAACAAGGACGTTTCTCTCATAGCATCTGCCCCCTGGAACATTCTGCCTCTGGCCTTGCTAGCCTTTTGTATTTGGGCCTGGAGGCATGTGTGCATGTGCATGTGTGAAGGGACCCATCTCCTCATCTGTGGTTGGGGTAGAGCCCAAGATTGGCCAAGGCTATTTAGACCAGAGATTAAACTTATATCAGTACTATCACCATCCATGATAAGTCATTATCTTTTAAAATAAACCCAGGAAATAAATAATAAGAACTTACTTTGTGTAACCTATGCAAAAACTTCTTGAGTCCTCTGGAGAAGATTTTAATGCTGGGAAAGATGGATGGAAAGGGAAGAAGAGGACAACCAGCAGCCAAATGAATGGACTCAGTTACAGTGGCAATGGGGTACACCCTTATTATCATGGAGAAAATCCATCTGTGTGATCACTAAGAGTCAACACTGGTTTGATGGCTAATCATCATCATCATCATCATCATCATCATCATCATCATCATCATCATCCTAATACTTATTTATTAAATTTACATGCTACCTAACTCTCAGTGACTCTGGGTAGTTACAAATTGTTAAAAACTTTTTAAATCAAAGAAAAAAATATAACCCTCCCACCTTTCAAAAAGACATAAAACAATATCACCATGTGTTAAAATGTCAATCCCAAGGAATGCTACAGATTTTCAATAAGAGGAAGACATTTTAACCAAATGACAAATCAAAAGCAACCATCCCTCCAAAATTCTCTCCATCTCCAATGTGTTATCCAGTAGTTAAGGAAAAAGGACATAAAACTGCAGTGCAATGGGGAGATTTTTAAAAAATGAATAATTCAATAGGGAGCTGTTTAACATACCTAGAATTTAGAAGTGTTTTGAAATACATTGAGGTGTCCTTTTGCAGAGAAAAAGATGTAGCCTAATGGGCTAACAGGAAAATGCTTCCAACTGAAGCTCTTTGTTTCTCTCTCACACACATATACATACACACAAGCACACAGAGAGAGGGGGCGAGGAGATGGTTTGCAATAGGGATAGAATAAAAATCACATTACATATTAGTATCAATTTATAATGCCTTAGTAAGTCCACACTTGGAATACTGCATCAGTTTTGGTTGCCATGATATAAAAAAGATATTGAGACTCCAGAAAGAGTACAGAGAAGAGCAACAAAGTTGATTAGGGGACTGGAGGCTATAGAAATAATGGCTGTTGGAATTGGGTATGTCTAGTTTAATGAAAAGAAGGGCTAGGAGTGGCATGATAGCAGTGCTCCAATATCTAAGAGGCTGTCACAAAGAAGAGGGATTCAAGCTATTCTCCGGAGCACCTGAATGCAAGACAAGAAGCAATGGATGGAAACTAATCAAGGAGAGAACCAACCTGAAACTAAGAAGAAATTTCCTGACAGTTGGAACAATTAATCAGTGGAACAACTTGCCTCTAGAAGTTGTGAGTGCTCCAACACTGGATTGGATAACCATTTGTCTGAAAAGATATAGGGTTTCCTGCTTGAGCAGGGGGTTGGACTAGAAGACCTCCAAAGCCCCTTCCAACTCTATTTCTGTTATTCTGCATGGCACTTCCTTCTTTAGACAATATATCATGCAATCTGAATAATCACTGCAGATTTCTTTTGGGGAAGTACTTGTGAAGTTTAATAATGTTGTAATCCTTGTTAAGGAAGCCACAAATATTTGCTTCTTTACTGTATTCCCTGTGGATGGTGCAGTGGCCCTAAATTAAGGCTTTATGAGTTGTGATTATAGTCAGCATAAAGTGATGGTTCCATGAACTGGGAGTGGAATTATTCACTTTTTATCCTCCTAGTCTAAACAAGACACAAGCAGAACCCGGCCTAGGATATCTCATATCCAGGAGAAATATTGCATGCAAGATGATTCCAACTTTAAGAGTCAGGGGTAATTCTGCTATGCAATCTTTCTCAACCTTGCTAATTTTAAGATGTGAGGACTTCAGGAATTTTGGGGGTTGAAGTCCATGCAACTTTCAAAGGTTGAGAAACATTACTACTATGAATTACTTTGTGAGTGGATGTGGATCTGTCACAAGACAAATTCCAGCTACAAGTGATAGAAGGGCTGGAGGCCTACAGTTAAGCACAAGGGAACATGAGGTTGTGTAAACTTGAAATACCTCTGGGACCTTTTCAGAGAAACTTCTTTGGCTTCTCAGCTATTTGAGTCTCCAAAGAAATGAAGAAGATCCTGTGCCAAGAACCAGGCACTGCTGTGTGCACATTAAGCTTTTCAAATCTTAACGAGCTGAAAGAAGCCTTCAACTATCTTCTACATATTTAAAAGAAGTGCAGCCTCCCTCCCTCTTTCACCCTTTGATTTATCATAATTAAAACATTCAAGAATGAGTAACGCTGCTTTATTCTATATTTTATGGTGTTTAATAACACCTGTACCTTTCCCATCTCTTACTTTCCTTCAGAGTGTTGAAAAAAAGCATATAATAAATAATTAAGTAAATAAATACTGCATATGTATTAGTTGCAGTGTGCTGATGAGGTTGAGGTTAGGGACATATTGGGTCTGTTTGTATTCTGAAATGGGATGGAGTTGTAATTCACAGTTGCACAAATTTCTGCATTTGTATGCCATGTTTGTTACGAAAACCCCAGTTACTAGGTTTCCATTGTATTAAACGAAGCACTCACATTTTCTAACCTAGAGTTATGGTAAATGTTATACAAAAGGAAATGCTGTGCTTGATTTACAAGACATTATGATTCAAAACTGATAACCCTCCAGTTGTTACTCCACTTTGTTCTCCTACTAGTAGGGAGAATTGAATTTTATAGTTGCCAGCAATAATCTTTGCCGGTCTTCCAGATAATAATAATAATAATAATAATAATAATAATAATAATAATAATAATAATAATAATAATAATAATAATAATAATAATAACAACAACAACAACAACAACAACAACAACAACAACAACAACAAACAAACAACAACAACAACAACCACAATAATTAAAAAGTTGGAAGGGATCTTGAAGGTCTTCTAGTCCAACCCCCTGCTCAGGCAGGAAACTCTATACACTTTCAGACAAAGCATCACCACCAGATAGATTCGTAGCTGGCTGACCGGCCGTACTCAGCATGTGGTCCTCAATAGAACTGCATGTACTTGGAGGGAAGTGTGTAATAGGGTGCCTCAGGGCTCTGTTCTGGGCCCAGTGCTCTTCAAAATCTTCATCAATGATTTGGATGAAGGGATAGATGGGGAACTCAGCAGATTTGCAGACGACACCAAGCTGGCAGGAATAGCCAACACCCCAGAAGATAGGCTTAAGATACAGAAGGATCTTGACAGACTTGAACAATGGGCACTATCTAACAAAATAAAATTCAATGGTGAAAAAAGTAAGGGTCTCCATTTAGGCAACAAAAACCAAATGTACAGGTATAGTATAGGTGGTACCTTGCTCAATAGTAGCAACTGTGAGAGGGATTAGGTGAAACCTTGCTCAAAAAACAGTAACTATGAGAAGGACCTTGGAGTCCTAATGGACAATCACTTAAATATAGAATCAAGATCACATGAAGTGTTGGTAAGGCCACACATGGAATACAGCATCCAGTTTTGGTCACCACAATGTGAAAAAGATGTTCAGACTCTAGAAGGAGTAAAGAGAAGAGCAAAAAGATGATTAGGGGACTGGAGCAGTGGTGGGATTCAAATATGTGAACAACCAGTTCTCTGTGTGGATGCCACTTCTGGAAGACTATTCTGGGCCTGGGCAACAAAAAAATCAGCTACCAGTTCTGCCGAACTAGTGCAAACTGGCTGAATCCCACCATTGGACTGGAGGCTAAAACATATAAGGAACTGTTGCTGGAATTGGGTATGTCTAGTTTAGAGAAGGACGAGGGGTGACATGATAGCAGTGTTCCAATATCTCAGGGGCTGCCACAAAAAAGAGGGAGTCAAGCTATTCACCAAAGCAACTGAAGGCAGGACAAGAAACAATGGATGGAAATTAACCAAAGAGACTGCCGTCTGTGGATGGCCCGAGTTTGGGCTGATACAGGCAAAAAGATTTGGCCAGTATTTGGGCCAACAAGGTGTTCAAAATACTCAAGACATATCTCCCCTGTCTCTTCCCTCCCCGATGCAGCTGACAAAGTGAGAAAGGGCCTGTGGCTAATGTGCAATCAGCCCAGGTTCGAATCTCAGAAGGGTGTGGCTGGCTGATGACAACAAATAAGTTTGAAATAGCTATATCAGTCTCCCTTTAATTGTTTGTTAGCAATCCAATATTCATTGCTACAGGTGGGGAACCAAATGTTCTGTCCCAAATGAAAAACATAGTAGCTACATCTCCTGGAAGAAAACTTTGTACAGATTTGTTGAATCATTGATAACCTGGAATAAGTCCATGTTTGCTAATTCCTGAATTGTTTTGGATTCAATACTGCAAAATAAAATCCTCCAAAAGGGGGAAAACCAACAGACAGCTGTCAGGTAGTGGTATTGTAAGAGTCCTGGTGGCGCAGTAGTTAGAATGCAGTATTGCAGGCTAACTCTGCCCACAGTCTGGAGTTTGAACCTGACGAGGCTCAAGGTTAACTCAGCCTTCTATCTTTCTTAGGTCAGTAAAATGAGGACCCAGATTGTTGGAGGCAATGTGTTGACACTGTAAATCTTCCAAAGACTATTGTAAAGCACTATGGGGTGGTATATAAGTCTAAGTGCTATTGCTTTTTGGTCTGGATAGAACTGGATAACAACTTATAACAGCCTTGAAAAACCTATGACCATTGCACCATCCCTGCAGTCACATGATTATAATTCATATAGTTGGTAAATGACTTGCATTTATAATGGCTTGCAGCATCCTGCAGTGATGTGACAATGATTGGCTACCTTTTATGCAGAAATCAGTGGATTCTTTAAGGAAAGTCATTCTTACAGTCTGCAAAGGGTAAGTGTTTCATATAAATAATTGTGTGAAACTGAAAACAGCAAAAAATAACCATTAGAGAAACTGGATTTGCTTAACAACTATGTGAGTTGCTTAACAACCGTATGAGTTGTTTCATGACCATATGATTCCCTTAATGACCACTGTAAATATGGTTGTAGTATTGGGTTCGACTCAACTCATCACAGCAATGACTTACAATGGAAATTCTGGTCCCAGTTGTAGAAAATTGAGGACTATCTATATACAGAATCCAGGAATGATATGTGGGGAATATTTTTTAAGCACCCTAATTTTGTGCAGCTCTCACTGCTAAATGTTTTCTAACAAATATTTGTGGATCTCTGATACTTTCTTCCAATATTTGCCCATGTCACAATCTAATTGACCTCCTTAAGGATTATTAACATTTGATGAGATTCAATCTGTCTTTTTAATTAAAATTCTGGTGTGCTCCTCAAACCACCCAAAATTTAATAAATTCATATGGCACTTAATAGAAAAGCCCAAGATTTATATATGTAATAAAACATTAATTGAGTCTTCATAGTTTTTACTGAAATTGTTTTCAATAGATTCCTCATCACTTTAAAGGTATCATATTTATCATATTATTTCTGCAGGTAACCACATTTTCTCTTTAACTCTCTTTGAAAGGTTTCTACTTGTCATTTTATTGTATTCACCAGCAATACAAGATGATATCCTTAGTTGTGCCTCAGAATTACTAAGAATTACTAAGGAAAAAGAATAAGTGGTGGTCTTCAATGTTGGCTGTTGTCTTCAGCCACATTAAAAGTTTGGCTTGATTTTAATAACTATAGTCATGGCATTCCTACCCTGTTCTACAGAAACAAAGTATTAAACCTTCCCCATTACAGACCCATAAAAGTGCTTAATAGCTGTATGCTAAATATGAGGGCAATTAGGAAATAAACCTCTGTTTGGTTATTAAATGACAGACACTTGCAGATAGAGAACTTTCATTATACACATTAGAAAACTACAACAGTACATTACTTTTCGACATAATCGCCATTCAGATTGAGGCACTTGTCATAACATCTTACAAGGTTTTAAATTTCTTAGTAGTAGTCACTCGGCGCCAAATCTGGGCCATATGGGGGTGATCAAAAACATCCACACGAACTGCTTCAAAAGTTCTTGGGTGCATCTAGCACTATGCGGGTGAGCATTATCATGAAGCAACACCACACCGGATGTCAGCATGCCCCGATGCTTCTTATGGATGGCTCATCTGAGTTTTCATAACGTTTCACAGTAGACTTCTGAACTGATAGTCAAACCATGCTCCAAGATCTTCACAAGCAGTACTCCTTTCGGCATCTTCACATTTGGCGGGATTTTCTATGGCACCACTTCCGGTGAGGTATCGGTTCATGATAATGCTCGCCCGCAGTCCACTAGACTCACCCAATAACTTTTGAAGCAGTTCCATTGGGATGTTTTTGATCACCCTCCCACACACACCCTGCATAGCCCAGATTTGGCACTGAGTGACTACTACTAAGGAATTTCAAACTTTGTAAGATGTTATGACAAGTGCCTCCATTGGCAATTATGTCAAAAAGTAATGTAATGTTGTAGTTTTCTAATGTGTATAATGAAAGTTCTCTATCTGCAAGTGTCTGTCATTGATATCCAAATGGAGGTTTATTTCTGAATTGCCCTGGTAACTCTATTCAAAATTGGTGGAATGAGTTGAACAAGAAAATGTCACTGTTCAGGACCCGGCAGTTTTCACTGATCAACTGTCCACCACCATCTGGTTGCCCCCCTTTCAGCTTAGAAATAAACTTCTCAATCCAGAGGTTCTGTTTTTGCTTATTTTGTTAATTTTAGATCTGCCTCTAATTTAATACCAAGGAAGATCCTCCACAGATAAAAAGTTGCTTGTTCTCATTCAGTTCTTCCATTTTAAAACCACTTTGAGATATGCTTTGCCATGGGAGGTCTCTCTGGAACTGTCACTACTCAGAGGAGAAGAAGGTGGAATGTATTCTTGCTCGTCTACTTTTCAACATGATCTGTGACCCAATATCCAATTCCCCTGACCCCCAATTCATTATCACTACCACTACCATTACCACCGACTTTGCTCTTTTACATATAGATAATGCTGTCATCATTTCTGTCTCCCAGGTAGAATAACAAGGACTTTGAGAACTTTGTTCTCTTTCCACTCAGAAGGAAAAGAGCAATAAATTACCAGGAAAAAGCCCTAGGATTTGCATGAAATTATCATAAAATTCATAACTGACAATTAATGGAATGCTATCAAGCAGGTGCACACTTATAAATACTTAGCAGTGCTGTTTCAGATTTCTGTATCTTAGAGAGAACATTTTATATATCTCACCAGTATTTGCCAGCCCAGCTCCTCATCTAGATTTCTTTTTTCATTTGAAAAGAGTCTACTTGATCCCTGAAACTTGCACAAGTCTTCATAACCAAGATCACCTCCCAGCTCCTTTAAAAAGCTTCACATACTTGAAAACACTCGGTCTCTTAGAGCTATGCTTATAGCCTCAAGATTACCTTGAAACTGGCTTGGTTTCTGTGGATGCTAGAATGGAATAATTTTAACCTTTGACTAAAGTTATATTTTTTCTCAAGGAGAGTGAACTCACTAGTTTTTAAAAGCTACTTTAAATCAACCCAGTTAAAGTTATTAGCAAACCTCCCTTTCTAGGACTCCTGCTGAAAAGCTTTTGTTCATTAGGCTTTGAAAATGCAGGTACATCATTAAAAAACTGTATCTGGAACTGATTTTCAGATCAATGTAAGTCTAATTTCTGCACTTGCAGTATATTATTTATTTGTTTTCCATACAGCATATACCTGCCTCTTATCTCTCATCTATCACAGTCCCACAATTTTGCTGAGCTTTTACTTCACCAGTGCAGGATGCATTGTCTTCTGTCAACCTGATGGTGCTACAAAAATACTCCCCTACATCAACTTCTCTGTGATCTCCCCTATATCATATGTCCTTGTGGAGACCATTCATCAGACTCCTTGAGCAATATATTTTTTTCATTCCTTGGCAAAGTCCTTGACTTCTACCTGTGTCTTCTGTTGGGTGACCATTATTCAGATATACTATGTTTCTGGGTTACAGATAGTCTTTGACTTAAGACCTGCGCATTATGATTGCAAGTGGTGACAGCCACTAAACGAAACAACCTCCCTTAATGAATTCCATTATGCTCTCCCTGATGTAGCCATTAAATGAATATGTGGGCCATACAGCAGAGGTCAGGATGCCTCATGGGTGGGTGGGTGGGGGCCGGGAGGCCCACCACTCAGTTGGATCCATAAAGGAGACAGACAAGCAGCAAAAAAACTTTGCAAAGCCAAAAACAGTTCAGCAAGTGGGAAAAGCCCAGCTAGATTAAGACCCAGGACCATGGTCCAATGCCAGAGAGCCTTATGAACAAGCCTCCATGCATGGCTGTGAGAAGCCCTGCCCCTTCTATGCACCAGGAGGAAGCTGAGTGATCCACCTACTGATGGCCTTTTGCAAAAGAATGAAGCAGAGTTTGTAGGCTGGGCCTCTGCCCTGATCAGCTGGCAGTTTGGAGACCACAAGTCTCTCTTGCTTTTGCCGGGCTTTGGGAAAGCCAATCCCCCTTATGTAAGGGCAGCAGTAACTTTAAGGTAAATAACCTAGAGATTTTGCCACCATCTTTCCAGGCATGCAGTAACCTGAGAAAATGTTTTGGTTAAAAGGAATAGAGATTGGAAGGCAGAGGTGGAGAGTTTAGTCTCAGTACTTAATGGGCTGGAGGGTGTAGGGAGAAAGATCAAGTCTGTCCCTCCCAACTTTTTTATGTTTTCTTTATTGTGGGGTTGGGAGAGAGGGAGGGATGGAGGGGGGAGGGGGTTAAGCAAGGGAAAGGTTTGGGGGAACTGGTCCTGAAGCTGCCATATTTGCATGCAATTGGATGGTTTTCCCAAAGCCTAGAAAGAGCAGGAGAGGCTTGCAGTCTCCCATCTACCAGCTGATTAGGGCAGAAAGCTAAAAGCCAGCTGCCATTTCTACAAGCAATTTTTGGCTTGCTGAAAGTGGCAGATGCTTCTGGGAGGCAGCCACGCAGTCCAGGGATGAGTGCATGGTGTATCCCTGTAGTCGGTCATAAGAGTAAATAACCATGGGGATCCTGCAAGCAGCCTTAACTTTGAGATGTGTCATATATATCTTTTGGAGGGACTGTTGTAATCTTGAACAGCCATTAAGTGATAGGTCATATCTCAAGGAGTACTTGTACTCCATTCTGCAGTTCTATACATACTATTCAACTCTCCTTGGATCTAAACAATTGTACTATTCTTTACTTTTTAGCCTTATATATTTTTTTTTATTTTTACCTCTTTTACTTGCATCTGACTTCTGGCGTTATAGCTGTAATAAAGATTTGATTTGATTTGTGCTTAGTTGTAAAGTAAAACAGCTTTTGAACATTGTATATTTGTACTCTAAATGGGTGGTTAGCGTGCAGTTCTACTGATCTTATTTAGGTGAGGGAAGTCAGCTCCCCAGAAAAGGAAATATTAAAAGGGCAGAAAAATATATTTCCTAAAAAGATATTGAAGAACCAGGAAAGCATGCCCAGTTTTCTTAATATTCCCAGGTCTCCTTCCTCAAGCAGAAAACCAGTTTTATAGACATGCAAATGTGAACCATCAGGAAGATTGGAGCTAGAAGCTTAGGAAGACGGATTGACCCACAACCATCAAGAATACCAGAAAGGCACACCCAGACTCAGGTCAGAATATGTGACACAGGAAATACAAAGCCTGACACAGGAAATAACTCCAAACAAAAGACTCCAGGGGGTATAAAAATCCACTCCCTACATGTGCTCAGTCCTTTTTCTGCTGGAACCATCTTTCTGTCTGGCTTTCCTCTGCAATAAACTGTAACCTTCTTCCTAAAGCAGTCACCATGTTGTTTATCCCTGGCTTGGATGGAACTATGATGAAGACTTCCTTCAACATAGGGATATAAAGAATCTTGCCAGAAGCAGACTTTATGCTCATTGTAGGGCAGGACAAATACTAGTTGGAAAATGTCTAAATAGCTATATGATTTATATACTGCTGTATAGTGCTTCACAGCACACTCTGAGCAGTTTACAAATGTTAGCATATTGCTCCCAACAATCTGGGTCCTCGTTTTTTTGAGCTTGGAAGGATGGAAGAATAAGTCAACCTTGAGCCAGTTGTTATGATTCAGCGTCAGCCTGTGATACCAGCAGCTGAGTCTGATGATTCTGAAGAGGAGGAGGAGGAGGGGTTTGGAGAGCCTTTGGTGTCAGAAGGAGGCTCTGATACACTGCAGGACTCTCCGCCTGGCCCCTCCCATCATGTTCCTCATCAGACTCAGCCATGTGAGCATGAGGTATTGGACGTAGATGATTCACAGCTGGATCTATTCAGGGACGCTAGGAGCAGGAGGCAATCCAGCAGAGTAGAACAGAGAAAGGCAATGAGGCAACTTGGTGAGAGGAGGAGAAGGCAATGAGAAGTCACGCCTTGGAACTGCTGATAAAAGGGGAAGGTGTGGGAGGTGCTGGTTGCTGAAGGCAACCGTTTGAAGATCTTCTGCTAGAGTCCTGGTCTGTTATTCCTTTTAACTCTTGTTTGAACTTTTGGTTTAACTCTTGCTTGAACTTTTGATTTCTTTGTAAATAAATTTAGTTGGGTTTTTCCAGCCTGTTGACTATAAAAAGGGGTTGTCCCTGACATTCAAACAGGGCCGGTCGTAGGCTGGAACAGAACACCAGTCAGAATCGAACCCCTGTCAGTGGGCAGGGTAAGTCAACACTGAATAGTGCTCATCCTCCCTTAGGAAAACAAATTACTTTTGAAAATAGGTAAGCAAGGTAAGCATGCTCCAATAGCATGAAGTTCTGCTCTGAAACTGAGTTTGTATCACATCTTTGAATTCTAGTATAAACATCCCATATTGTTTATAATAACACAGTCAATCCAGGTAGCTGCTACCAGAGAAGTTGCTTCTGATGACAGCACATATTTTAAAGTAATGTATATACTTTTGGTCTGAAAAAGAAACCCCTTTCTCCTGACAGTATATGAGACATTTTTGCTGTGAGAAGGAAAATGTGAGGGAGCTTGACCAAATTCATGAATTTAAAAAGTAAGTGGAAATTCATCTCACCTTTTATTGAATATCAGTTTGGGTCTAGCTAGATGATGATAATGATGATGATGATGATGATGATGATGATGATGATGATGATGATAATGATATTCATTTAGTTGTGTCAGACTCCTGGCAATTCTATGGGCCAGATCTCTCCACTTCCTCCAATTTTGCACTACTTACAGTATTTCATTATAATAGAGGTAAAACTAAAACATATACCCTACTTTACATGCCTAAATATAGTAGGATGCATAGTATATTACCAAGGGGACATAGATGATCATTTTGAAAACACCCAATTGTTAGTAAAACAGTTCTAATCATAAAGCATTGATGTCTAATTCTCTCCCACTACGAACCCCAAAGCTGTTTTAAATTTGGATTCATGAATATTAGAGATGAAAGATCACCTCCTAATTCAGAAGTCATGAATCCTTACATGGTTGGGGAATGCATGGAAGATTTTGTGACAGTCAAGGCCAAAGTGATAGGCAGAGCTGAAATTTGTTCAGTTTGTGTGTGTTTGTGTATGTGTTTGTGTATTTATGTTAAACCTATCCATGGGTTTGTCCTAAATGCTTTGTGGGCTTACTACCTCAAAATGTAGTAATGTATCAGCCTTTGGCAGCTATTCAGATATGGCTTCAGGAATCACAGGAAAAGTGGTTTTAGAGCTATATGTAGGACCCAAACTTCTAATTTGTTCATCCTGGATACTTAACCTTAAAAAATAGCTCTGTGTTGAGGTGGTTTGGATTTATCTCAAGAAAAGCCTCCCCACTGTGGAGCCAACATGCTTCTCTTTGTGAAGGCCAAGAGCTGAGGTAATTCACCTCAACAAGCTGCTTCGCATCACCTTGCAACCTCCTCTTATTGTCCTCTTAGGTATGCCAAAGGCAGAAGAGGCTTCTGTGCAAATTGGCTTGCTGTTACAAGCTAGCAGCTTTATGCTTAGAAATTAGATGTTCCTTTCTGAAGGAAAAGATCGGAGGGTTTGCTCAGCTCTTTATATCAGAATTAGGGGTGTAATTAAAGTTCTTTCCACCATACAGGAATATTAGTTGGGTAGGCATTAGAGACAGAGTCTTTTTAATGATCAATTCTGTATGTGGAATTCTCACCCAGCAGCTGAGAGCTTAACCACAATGTTTGGCTGCTCAGTTGCCAAAGCAAACCAGCAATCATTTTTCAAGGGCAGCAACAAATTAGATCACCCTCTATTCATCCTCCTACTCACCATAAAAGCATTCCTGGCCACAGTTTTCGGAAGTGCATCTTTCCAAGTTATGAGTGCTCCTCTCATTTCAGATGGGGCTCTTCAGTTTGTTGTAGGCCATGTTTTGGGTTTATTTTGCTGAGGCACGAATGCCCCTCAAGTGAATCAACGGTTACCACGGTCTCTAATATAATTTAAGACTTTTCTTGACCAGAAATGCTGCAACAGCACAATATACTTGTGTTGTAAATATAAAATTCCTGATACAAAAGCTGCAAGACTTTTTTTCAATTCTCCTCCCCACCTGCAAACCTTCCCCCCTTTGTTACTTATGTTTTCCTATGCTTTAAGTTCAGTATAGGACTTTGTGATCTAAAAATAGGACTTAAAAAACAGAGGAAACAAAAATAACAATTACAAGTATTCCTGCTGGCTTTTGAACCAGAAATCCTCTAACTTAAAAAGGGAAATATTGTAATTCTTATATAGTTATAGCATTCCTGGTAGAAGTTGCTCTAAAAGACATTAGAGACAAACAGGTCAGTCAGACAAGATATTACTTAATAGCTTGCTGTTGTATCTGCATTTAAGCACATTTGAAGTTTTAACTGTGTATGTATAAGTTCAGTTTGTGTGTCTACATGTGTATAGGCATACAAATGCCCAATCATGCCCAATTATTTTCTTTCTTTCTTTCTTTCTTTCTTTCTTTCTTTCTTTCTTTCTTTCTTTCTTTCTTTCTTTCTTTCTTTCTTTCTTTCTTTCTTTCTTTCTCATCAAATGTGTTTAAAAATTGCTTTCTTGGAATAGAAAGGGGGAAAGTACAGCAGCTGGACAATTGTCCAATAGAAGAACATGATGGTCTACTGTCCATACTAAAATAAATTGCAAGTTGTCCTCGGCACTCTGGCCTCTCCATCTGAATCTGAAAATCATCCAAAAATGTTGAGGTTCCACCAATGTATACATGTGATGTTATTGTAATTTAAGTTTAAATATTTAGCCTGTTTAAATGTGCTTACATTAGGACTGGGGCTATCAAGGCTTCAAATTTAATGTCTTTTGTCCAATTTGAATTAATATATCTTTTGCCACTGATTTTGCCTTGATTACTTGCTGATTTTTATTTACAATTATACATTCATTGTATATATGAATGTAGCCAACAACATTGCAGTTGCTTCTTCCAATTAATTATTAATATGTGCATAATTTTGGATCATGCTTTGATAATTTCACTAGGACTTGTTACTAGTTTGGCTATTATCTCAATAATTTGTATGGTTTGACCTTGATTCAATCATATCCTCCATCAGGTAATGACGTTGCTAGAGTAAAGGATTTAGGAGTTGGAGCATTTACATCCCAATGACTCTCTTCTGACTCACCTAATGATCCTGTTCACATTAGGTGATAAGTTAAACCTCCCTGGAGGATATTTTGGGGTTCTTCTAATCAACTTGCTCAGATTGAAGAAGATACTTGGATAAGCAGCAAAACATTGGGAACCAACAAGAAAAGAAGTTCAGTTAACTTGATTCAACTTCCAGACAACCAGTGGTGGGGGTCAGATATGTGAACAACTGGTTCTGTGTGTGAATGCCACTTCCGGAAATCCATTGTGAGCCTAGGCAACAAAAAATTAGCTACTGTTTCTGCAGAAGTGGTGCGAACTGGCTGAATCACACCACTGCAGACAACTCTACTTTGTTGACTGAGACTCTTTTAAACTAGAGTAACAGAATTTTGCTTTATCTCTGCAAAAGATTGGGATATGTTGAATCAGATCATTACTACTAGCCAGGAATAGTTTTGTATGCATCAGTTCACTAAGACCAAGTTGTAGATTCATTTGCTTGCTCTCCAAGTCCATGTTTTATCCAAAGACATCAGAAAGCTCTTCTGCAAGCAAAAATAATGCACTCCATCACCAAACTGAATTACTGGGACTTCTCTGGGTATATCTTAAATAGGAAATGATCATTCAAAGGAGGGGTTGAACTATTGGCTTGATGATTGTGTTTCTGAATACAAGTGTAGGTGTGTGATATACGTTTTAAAGAAAAGCAGCTGAATATGCTAGTAGTCCCAGTAGGATAATTCTACACAAACATGAAAAATAACTAGACTGTCACACTGTAAATCATTGACAGTAAGTCATAGAATATAGCAAAACCATAATAGAAATTTGAAAAATCACAATGGATAAACAAATAGCACACGTATGACCTGATCCCTGCTAATGAATCACATCACTCATTGTTCTCTTAATGGCTCAGTCATGGATAACTTGCATAATTCAATTAAAAGGAAGTTTCACTGAAACAGATGGAGTCTGTCAGAACTTAAATTTGCATCAAAGAACTTTTCACAGGAGTAACAAAATCAGCAGCTGCTTGACGATCAGACATTTGCCTCCACCCCATGTTGCCCCTTCCATGGCCCTTGGGGGGAAAAAACCCTTATCTCCTTCTCTGGAAAATGGAACATATTTTACGTTCATTTTCTTTCCCACCACAGTTAAGCATGGTATGTTATGAGCTGAGACTTTACCAGTTTGTGTTTGGAAATCCCACAGTATTTTAATCTGTTCATTCTTGACTACTTTTTCAGCTCTTGTGTTCCCACCAATTTTTCATTAATGGGACATGACAATTTTTACGGATGTTCCACTGAATCATTTTAGAGCAAAATATTTTGTGTTATGTTTTGTTTAGCTTGTGCAATTTTCTTGCAAGAGCTGAATACATGATCTACTGTTTCTTCTATTCTCTACATAATCTGCACTTTGAATCATTTAATGGTTTTTAATATCTGGCCTTGATTTCCTTAGTTTGGATAGTTTGCTCTTGAGTAGCCAAAATCAAGCCTTCAGTTTCTTTCTTTTTTTCTTTTTAATATTACAGTTGTAAACCATTGGTCAGATAGTATTTTTATCCATTTTCCCCTTGAACCTTTGTAGAAATTGTCCGTGTAATGCTTTTCCTTGCCAGCATTGTGTTCTTTTTATAGCAATATTTTGATATTCATCTTTTCTGCGCATTCAGTAAGTTCCAAATGAAGAATAGAAAAGAGACATGACAAGGCGAAGAATTACATAGCTAGTATATGAAAAATTAGAAGGCAAAGATGATAACAACAAGACTTGGCAATAGCTAAGAGCAGGAAAGTTGAAGAAAAAGACAGAGGGGCTAATTCCCATCTAAGGGGCTCTGAGGGGCTAATTCTGACTGAATCCCTCATTCCTCTAGATCAGGGGTGTCAAACTGCTGGCCCGTGGGCTGGATGCATCATGCCGAAACCCCATCCCAGCTCCAGCAATGGGGGAAAAGTTTATTTTATTTTTATTTATTTTATTTTATTACATTTATATACTGCCCTTTCCCAAAGGACTCAGG
Organism: Vipera berus; assembly: GCF_964194415.1. NCBI lineage: Eukaryota > Metazoa > Chordata > Lepidosauria > Squamata > Viperidae > Vipera > Vipera berus. The sequence goes on from NC_138202.1 coordinate 21,275,937, forward strand.
GTGGTTTACAGGGTATTTAAAACCAAACCAGTACAAAAGTTAAAAACAATTTAAAAAAGATTAAATCATCCCTAAAAATAAAAACCCCAGTTAAAAATTCTCAGCCAGGCCGGAGAGCTCAAAGAGCCAGGTCTTCATATTCCGGCGAAATGAACGAAGGTCGGGGCAGTCCTAAGCTCCACGGGCAGCTGGTTCCAGAGGGCAGGCGCACCCACAGAGAAGGCCCTTCCCCTGGGTGTTATCCGCCAGCAGTCTTTTACCCGCGGCACCCTGAGAAGACCCTCCCTGTGGGAGCGCACTGGACGAAGGGAACTTGATGCTGGCAGCAGGTGTTCCCTCAGATATCCCGGACCCAAGCCATTTAGGGCTTTATAGGTCATCACCAGCACCTTGAATCTCACCCGGAGGGCAACCGGAAGCCAATGCAGCTCGCGGAGTAGAGGTGTTACATGGGAGTATCGGGAAACCCCCATCACAACTCGCGCAGCCACATTCTGCACCAGCTGAAGCCTCCGAGTGGTCCTCAAGGGCAGCCCCATGTAGAGAGCGTTGCAGTAGTCTAGACGGGAGGTCACGAGCGCATGAGTGACTGTGCGTAGGGCATCTCGGTCCAGATAGGGCGCACCAGGTGAACCTGGGCAAAAGCCCCCCTGGTCACGGCTCCTATAACTTGGGCAATGACAAGGAACTGTAATAGCTCTAGTTCCAAAAAAAACTGGATGATTGCTGTTCCTCTAAACCTGCCTGTAGCCTTATGCTTGCTGGAAGTTCTGTATGTAGGAAGAGTCTTAATGAAGAAATCAGATGACATATCCCCATGACAAAAAGTCAAAGATAAATATCTTGTTGATTGCTCAGACTACTCCAATCCTCCTTTCCAAAAAGGAGAACCACTTATCTTAAGGCATGTGATCTGCAAGTAGCAATCTGATTCTCAAGTAGTCACTGGCCTGTATATTTGCTGCTGGGCCCTGGTATTTGGGTAGTGCTGGAGTATCTAGTTTTGATGATCTCTTTCAAGTGAAAGCTATTGTAGCCTGTTTCTATGGAGACAGGATTACAGACCAGGATTTGTGAAGCTGAGTAGGATGGGAGGGATGCTTTAAATCAATTCAGAATGCAAATTGTCAACAAGCAGAAGATGCACTTAATGGTAATAATAGCAATTCTAACTGAAGTAGCAATATTCTAGGCTTAGAAATGTTGCTGTAACCCCCATTTTTTAAAAAACCAACAACAGCATCCTGAAGCTTATCTGGACTTCAATTGATGCCCTAAACAATAGTGCCCCTTAGCTCTTCTGTTGTTTAACTAAAAAGGCATTAAAATTCAAATTTTTAAACTTTAATCATTCACTCAGTTTAGGTTGTTCCTGATGTTTCTGACTGGATCCCAATGAGATCAAGTGGTCTCTTTTTATCTCCATGGGGGTGCGTATTAAAATTTTTCAATCAACTTCCAAAATTTCCAAATTTTCTCCAAAATGTTCATTCATTTAATTTTTCTAATTTCTTTCTGCACCAATCTTTATTTTCTAAAAGATTTAAATTATTATTTTAATATGTGTTTTGAATGTGCATGCTCATAACAATTCAGAGTCCATAGAGGATTAGAAATCTAAAATGCTGCTTCTAGGGAGAAGAAAAAGGAAGGAAGGAAGGAAGGAAGGAAGGAAGGAAGGAAGGAAGGAAGGAAGGAAGGAAGGAAGGAAGGAAGGAAGGAGAGATGGCCTGTCTTATTTATAATTCTCTCTCTCTCTCTCTCTCTCTCTCTCTCTCTCTCTCTCTCTCTCTCTCTCTCTCTCTCTCTCCTCTGTGTGTGTGTGTGTGTATATGTGTAAAGGAAAAGATATGGTTTAGCAGGAGCACTAAGGAGCATGGTGGCTTAATTGGCTCACATGGTTAAGATGCTGGGTTGACAATTAGTAAGCCCATGTTTGAAACCTGAGTGCTGCTGCATGGCAGGATGAGCTCCTGTCATTTGCTGCAATACCTGCCCACATAACAGTTTAAAAGCAAGTAATCACAAGTAGATAGATAGGTACCACTTCAGTGGCCACGGCCATGGACCTGACGCAAGTAATTTTGGGACCGACTCATGAGGGAGGCCACACCCTTGACTTAGTTTTCTTATCTGGATGGTGGTTAGATGATCTTGGTGGGGGCTCTCCAATTATTATGCCCCTGTCATGGACCGATCATCATCTCCTGCGCCTGGTCTTCCGTTTTGCCACCCCCCGCCGTGGGTGTATGGAACCAATTAAATGGTACCGCCCCAGACGCTTAATGGATCCCCAGAGGTTCCAGGCGGCGCTGGGGTCCCCACCTGCCTCCCTTGCTCACAGCTCGGCAGATGCCATAGTGGAAGCCTGGGAAAGGACGGCCACTGAGGCTCTTGACCGAGTTGTACCCCTGCGGCCCCTGACCCGGTGCAGATCCCGTCGAGCTCCATGGTTTTCTGCGGAGCTCCGGGAGATGAAGCGTCGGAGACGGGGCCTAGAGAGCGGTTGGAGATCCAGCCGATCCGAATCCGACCGATTGCGACTAAGAGCCCACATTAGGTCTTATCTCGCTGCGATAAGGGAGGCGAGGTCTAACCACTTCGCCACCCTTATCGCGTCCGCAGATAATCGCCCGGCCGCCCTGTTCAGGGTGACTCGCTCCCTCCTAAATCAGGAGGTGAGGGAGGATCCCTTGCAGGGTCGTGCCGAGGAGTTTAACCAGCATCTGTCGGACAAAATCGCTCGGATTCGGACCGGTCTGGACTCTGACTGGGCAGAGTCTGGCGATCAGGACACGGGCGGTCTTGTTGATACCACCTGGGATGAGTTTGATTCTGTGACTCCGGAGGAAGTGGACAGGATCATGGGGAGGCTGAGCACCACCACATGTTTACTGGACCCGTGCCCTTCCTGGCTGGTCTATGCAGCCCGGGAGAGGACACGCAGCTGGTTCCAGGCAGTTATATCGGCTTCTTTGGGTGAGGGTAGCTTCCCCGCCGTCTTGAAAGAGGCGGTGGTGAGGCCTCTCCTCAAGAAGCCTGCCTTGGACCCAGCTGTATTGAACAACTTTCGTCCTGTCTCCAACCTTCGCTTTCTTGCGAAGGTTGTTGAGAGTGTGGTGGCGCATCAGCTCCTTCTGGTCCTGGATGAAGCGGATTATCTAGACCCGTACCAATCGGGTTTCAGGCCCGGGCACAGCACGGAGACGGCATTGGTCGCGCTGGTGAATGATCTCTGGAGGGCTCGGGACAGGGGATATTCCTCTGTTCTAGTCCTATTAGACCTCTCGGCGGCTTTCGATACCATCGACCATGGTATCTTGCTGCGGCGTCTCAGGGGACTGGGAGTGGGAGGCACAGTCTTACAGTGGTTTTCCTCCTATCTCCAGGGACGTTCGCAGTCGGTGTTGGCAGGAGGGCAGAGGTCGACCGCGAGGTCTCTCGTTTGTGGAGTTCCTCAGGGGTCGGTCCTCTCGCCTCTCCTGTTCAACATCTACATGAAACCGCTGGGTGAGATCATTCGTGGTTTTGGAGTTGGGTATCATCAGTACGCGGATGATACCCAACTTTTCTTTTTGACCCCAAACCACCCCAGTGATGCCCTCAACGTGATGTCCCGTTGCCTGGAGGCGGTTCGGGTCTGGATGGGGAGGAACAGACTTCAACTCAACCCCGACAAGACTGAGTGGCTTTGCATATCTTCATCCCGGGTCTATTCGGACATTCCACCTCTTGCTATGGGGGGTGAACTATTACCCCCCGTAGATAGGGCTCGCAACTTGGGAGTCCTCCTAGATTCACGGCTCACCTTGGAAGACCATATAGGAGCTGTGACTAGGGGGGCTTTCGCCCAGGTTCGCCTGGTGCGCCAGTTCCGGCCCTATCTTAGCCGGGATGATTTATGCACGGTCACTCATGCGCTCGTGGCCTCTCGTCTGGACTACTGCAACGCTCTCTACATGGGGCTGCCCTTGAGGACCACCCGGAAGCTCCAACTGGTACAGAATGCAGCCGCGAGAGTTGTGTTGGGAGTCTCCCGATACTCCCACGTTACACCTTTGCTCCGTGAGCTGCATTGGTTGCCAGTTGCCTTCCGGGTGAGATTCAAGGTACTGGTAATGGTGTTCAAAGCCCTTCATGGCATGGGGCCAGAGTACCTTAGGGAACATCTGCTGCCGGCATCAAGCTCCCTGCGCCCTGTGCGTTCCCACAGAGAGGGCCTCCTCAGGGTGCCACCGATCAGAGAATGTCGATTGGTGGCGCCCAGGGGGAGATCCTTCTCTGTGGGCGCTCCGGAGCTGTGGAATCAGTTGCCGGTAGAGCTCCGGATGGCGCCTGATCTTCGCTCCTTTCGTCGCGATCTCAAGACGTTTTTGTTTGTACAAGCCGGCCTAGCCTGATGGGGATTGGTGGGGTTTTTATTTTTTTTGTACTCTTAATTTTATTTTTGGGGTTTTATTATTGTATTAATTGTTTTAACTTGGGCAATTATTTAATCTCTTTTTAATGTTTGTACTTTGTATTTGACTTTTGCCCTGTGAACCGCCCTGAGTCCTCAGGGAGAAGGGCGGTATATAAATATTATTAAATTAAATTAAATTAAATTAATGGGGACATGAAAGGAGTGTCCAACCAGGCATTCCCCAGGTAAAAGTGATATCAGAGCTAATCCTTTCAACCTTTGGTGCTTCCAATCTGAAGGGAAGCAGGAGTATTGATGTTTAAAAGGATCTGAATATTTTAGAACAGGGGTCCTCATCCCCCGGTCCATGGACCAGTACCAGGCCATGGCATGCCAGCAAATGGTCCACACAAACAAGCAAAACTCCATCCATGAGATGCAGGCAGCACACAAAACCACACACCCTCTGGTCCATGGAAAAACCTCTCTCCACGGAATGGGTCCCTGGTGTTCAAAAGTTGGGGACCTCTGTTTTAGAACACTGCCAGTTGAACATCACCCAATTGTGTGATGTAGCTGCTAAAAAGGCAAATGATGTGTGGAATGCATTAAAAGAAACATAAGAGTCCAGACCACATGGGAAGTATGTCCCATTGTGCTCTGCCTTGGTCTGGAATACTGTGTCCAAAAAGGATAACATCAAAGGAACAATTTGAAAGGAGGGCCACCAAAATGGCAAGGAACTGGATACCTTTAGGCTCCAGAAGAGATGACTCAAGGTGAAATGACAGCAGTTTCCAGATAACTAAAAGGTTGAAATACAGAGTGGGGAATGAACTTGCTTTCTATTGTCCCAGAAGGCAGGTCCATGATTTTTAGGGTGGAGACAAGTTATTTATTAGAAGGAAAGTTCTGATAGTGAGATCAGTGGAATGAGATGCCTTAGGATTTGACCTGATCCCCTTTACTGGAGGTTTTCAGAGACTGTCATGCTTTAGTGAATCCTGCATTGAGCAGGGAATGGAATAGATGTCCTCTGAAGGAACTAACTTTAACTTCTAATGCTATGAAGAAGAGATGGACTGTCTTCTTATTTATAATTTATGTGATATATATGACTCATATGTTGCTCTCTGCCTATAAGGAACTGAAGGCTGGAGTATCCATCCAGTTTAATTATTACAGGAAACAAATATAGCATCACATAATTCATTTTAAAAGGAGTCTAGCAAAATCCATACAATTAATGTACTTAACTGTACTTGTACACCATAAATTCTATTCTGCATAAAGTTGTATTTGAATTCCTTGATATTTTCTGTGGAGTTCTCCCAAAGACAGACAACAAAAGGTAGGCATTTGAAGCACACACAAAGCCTTTGGCTCTGCATGCAATAAACTGGACATGTTTTCCATAATTACTAAAAGGGGAGGAAAACCTAATTTTGCATCTTTTTTTCTAAGTCAACTGCATTGAACTGGACTGTGTTATTTTGCTGGGAATGCTGAAAGAACAAGTTAAATGTTCAAGGCTGCTTTCTGGTCCATTTTTTCTTTCCATGGGTACAACGTTAAATCAGCTTTTGTTTTTAATAAATAAACAATGTATTTTTAAAGAAGTATATATCAGTTTCCTATTACCTTTCCCCCCTCAAAGATGCATTGCAACTATTCATTTTCCTTTGGCAGAGATGGCAAATATAAATGAGCCCAAACATAGTTTATTTCATAGTAATTCCCATATGGATGAGGTCTACAAGTGAGCAGAGGACGTGTATATTTGTGGGTGTATTTTCATTCAGATGCTGATAGGGTCAAGAGAGAGAGAAAGATAGAAGCAATCGACAGGCAGAATGAAACAAAGAGATACAATAGAAAACCAAAATATCAACAGAGCTTTGACACTAACAAATTTCTTTTCTCTGCTGATAAAATGAGTTCATGTACTGCTTGAATGATATGGATGGAGAAGAAAAGGTGTTCCAAAATTCTACTTTAACCCCATGACAAAGGTGTGGTGTTGGTGGAGAAGTGTCGTGGGGGGGGGAGTTGGGGGAGATAAAGAAAAAAGAAAAAATAATAATAATGGCTAAGACCGTCTAATAAAAACACCATCCCTTATATAGCATGTATTATGTGTTACACACATTAAGAAGGGATGTGGCTTCTATCATGACTCCCAATTGATTTAAGGAGAAATTATTTCCAGAACTATGCTAGGCTTTGAAAGGTTCTCTGATCTGATCAAATGTTTGCAGGTTTGCAAATCCAAACTTGCTTGATTGGATCACATCAGACCTATGCTGCAAAGTGCTTTGTAACTGTTGAAGTTCTCTGTTGATTCCGGGGCTTTCCTGCAGCTTTGAGGCTATAGCATTTTGCTTCTTCATTTCTTCATATGGAGAATGCTGAGGAGTCAGCGCAGTGTTTCTCAACCTTGGCAGCTTGAAGATGTGTGGACTTTTAACTCCCAGAATTCCCCGGCCAGCATAGCTGCATCTAGCATAGCTGGCTGGAGAATTCTGAGAACTGAAGTCCACATATCTTCATGTTGCCCACATAAGCTCTCCGATACTGATATCAATAACCAGCCAATGAGAATTAGCACTTCTAAATCTCAAACCAGTTGAGGAGTATTGGCTGGAATCATAAAAGCTGTTAAACAGTGGGACAATCTGTGAACCAGTGGTGGGTTCTCCATAAGGGAAAATGATTAAATACAAACTAAACTAAATAGGATGCACTTGTGATATTGAGAAGGAGATAGGATTAGATTACCTATAAGATTGGTTCTCCCTCATATAAAACCCTAGTGAGACCACACCTGGAATACTGCAACCAATTTTGGTCACCATACTACAAAAAAGATGCTGAGACTTTGGGAAAAGTTCAGAGAAGAACAACTAAAATGATCAAAGGCCTGGAGACTAAAACATATGAAGAATGGCTGCAGGACTTGTGTTCGGCTAGTCTAAAGAAAAAAAAAGAAACAGGGGTGACATGATAGCAGTATTCCAGTATTGGAGGGATTGCCACAAATAAGAGGACATCAAACTATTCTCCAAATCACCAGAGGGCAGGAGAAGAAACAATGGATGGAAAATGACCAAAGAGAGAAGCAACCCTGAATTGAGAAACTTTCTAACAGTGAAGACAATTAACCAGTGGAACAGCTTGTCTATAGAAATCATGGTCACTCCATCACTGGAGGCTTTTAAGAAGAGACTAGACAGTCACTTGTCTGAAATGGTATAGGTTCTCCTGCTTGATCAGGGGGCTGGACTAGAAGACCTCCAAGGTCCCATCCAGCTCTATTCTATTCTCATTCTCATGCATTCTCTGATTTTAAGAATAACATGGTTCAGGGCTTTTTTCATATTATCAGCTCTCTACTTCCTAAAGATGGCCAAATAAAAGGCATAACTTTGTTATCCCTTGTGCTGAACAATTATAATACATTTGTGTAGTTCTGGTCAACACAATTCAGAAGTTGGCCCAGTTCTCAGCATTCTGAGTAACATGTTCAAGGCTGCTTTCTTGGATCAAATGCTACTTTTACATCTGAAACAAACTGGATCAGTGTAAATCTCTTGCCACCAGTGAATAATGCAAAGTTTACACTTATAGACAGGACCCCATTTTTTTTCTAATCACTAGAAAGTCACAGGTGCTGTTTGCTCTGTGTCAGCAACTGTCTCTGTGGTTAGTTTATATGACATTGTATCTCATTTGTGCCAGCCTATTTCTACTTTCTCTGTCATAATGTATTTTTAGATAGTCACAACTTTGATACAGCTGAATCCAAGCCCATGGCAGCAAAGTTACATCAGTTCACAAAGGTAAATCGTACAGATCACACCAAACTCTAAAACCATTAAATAACAATTATACAATAATAATAACACCATGGAGACAACTCAGATGGATACAATACTGAACTGGATTTTTACACTGAATGCTTTCACCAATAAACTAAAGCTACAAGGAACGGTTGCTGGAACTGGGTATGTCTAGTTTAATGAAGAGAAGGATGAGGAGGGATAGCAGTGTTCCAATGTGTCAAGGGCTGCCACAAAGAAGAGGGAGTCAAGCTATTCTCCAAAGCGCCTGAAGGCAGGACAAGAAGCAACGGATAGAAACTAACCAAAGAGAGAAGCAACCTAGAACTAAGGAGAAACTTCCTGACAGTTAGAACAATTAACCAGTGGAACAACCTGCTTCCAGAAGCGGTGAATGCTCCAACACTGGAAGGTTTTAAGAAGAGACTGGACAGCCATTTGTCTGAAATTGTATAGGGCAGGGATAGGCAACCTTGGCTCTTTTATGACTCATGGACTTCAAGTCCCAGAATTCTTGAGCCAGCCATGCTGGCTCAGGAATTCTGGGAGTTAAAGTCCACGAGTCATAAAAGAGCCAAGGTTGCCTACCCCTGGTATAGGGTTTTCCGCCTGAGCAGGGGTTTGGACTAGATGACCTCCAAGGTCTCTTCCAACTT